>NC_052016.1:64251201-64581201 GCF_015832195.1 Motacilla alba alba
GCCACAGCTGTCTCTAAGGAACAGCCCTGTAGACAGTTGTCTTGCCATTGAAATGCACAGCAATATTCAGGTAGCTGAATAGGTAGCCCCAGGAGACTGGAATTTTTCTAAAATGTTTTGTTTTCCTCATTTGACCTATTTGCTCATATCTGGAAAAGTTTTGAGGAAATTCTTCAGAAAATGGGACTCTGGTCTTGTTTAGACTAAAATCTATTTCTTATCTGCTAGAAGATGGTCAGCAGGTCAGGGTGGCTCGCAGGCGGCTGAGACCTCCCTCCTGAGCTGAGCATGCTGCATATAAATACCTCCATCCTGTGATGGTACAGGGCTGCTGGGTCCTCTGCATCTCTCATGATCAAGAAAATGAGCCAGAAAATCCAGCATCTCTGTCTCTTACCTGCAAAACCCCAATGGGACATCTACCTCTCTTCCTGTTGACCCTTCAGGAGATGTATGTGGTGATCTATGGCTCTTGATCACTTGGGAGAATTTTGGTATTCCAACCATAGGAAGGTAAAGCACCCTCAATAAACTGGCTGGCGTAAACTGGCCTTTGTATATCTGGGACTCAGATCCTAAGCAATACTTTTTGATTTTTTGCTGGCATAGGCTGTGAACATCAGAGGAGAGTCAGGGGAAAAGGACCTGGCCTTTCACTCACAACACAACTTTTGAAGCTGCCCTTGTAATCTGCTTTCCTTCAGGTCAGCCTCAAGATACACCTGAACATTCGTGACCTCTGGGCAATGTTAGCAACACGTTGTGGACAGAAGGGACAGCTGCAGCACTCATCTCCAGACAGATCTGTGCAGGTGGACTATGAAGCACCTACAATGGTTGTGACCATCAGCAGATGTGGAAGGGCCACACAGCCAGTCTCTAGGACTGCAGGAGATTCCCCGACCCCTGGCGTCGGGGCAAAGGAGGTGACACAGAGACAGTAGCAGGCATGTGGGTAATGTTGACAGGGATGAGTAATTACTGACTCACCACTTTTCATTGTTTTTCAGTTTCGTTTTAGCAGGATATTTGTGTGCCAGGTGGAGAGCATGGGAGATTCAAATCCCACTTTTCTGCATGGGGACTAGGAACGACCGTGTGGCATATTTAGTTTCACTCCTGAAGTTATCTACCCAAACTGAAAGAGACCACCAAGAGAGAACTGGAGTTCACAGTTTCCAAGGTGCCAAAGCTGATACTACTGCATTTCACCCCATTTCTGATTCAAGGGGGGCTTCTGTTTCAAAAAACCCTTTGTTCTCAGGCACAAGAAAGTGACATTTGAAGCTTTCTAAAAATAAATATGTAGTTAAAATGAATCTGGTACAATTAGTCCCTTAGCTCTGGAGACCAGGTAAAAGAGGGGGACGAAAGGAGAGGATAATGAATTTATAATCTGGCTTTTAGCAAGGTGTAAATATACCACCCAGACTCCCACCCATTACACCACAGACAGGAAACCAGCTGGTGGAGGGTGCAGTGAGTTTGTTGTTCCTCCTTGCACAATGACTATGTGTGTTATTGATTTCACAGGCCTAACCATGACTGGTATATTTTTTAGATCTTGCCTGTTGCCTTTTCATGTTTTCAGATCAGCTATGCATTTCATCAGCCTCCTGCCCACCAGCAATCGTAAAATATGAGCTTTTGTGGGAAAGCAGAGACGCAGAAAGAGTTTCTTATGAAACGGTGGCTGGGATTGTTCCAGACACCTCCAGCCAGCTGCTCTCCAGGCAGCAACTTTGTGATACAAGAGACAGTAAACATCAGCTTTGGAAAGTCAGACGGTTGGGCCCTTTGGCTGCAGGCCCACTGAACAAGTTCTCCTGACTACTGAGGCATGGCTCTGAAAATAAAAGGGCTCTTTAGTGCTGATATCTTTGGACGCCACTGTGCAATATAGCTGGAATCAGTCCAGGGTATTCCTACCTGCTTTGCATCTTAGGCTATAAAACAAATCCAAACACATCAGTCCTTTCCTGGTGCTTGGTTTTCATCAAAGCATCTCCTGCTGTTAATCCTGCCCAGTCCAGCCTCCGGCAATGCAATGTCACTGGGCTGCTGCATGGCCAGTGGTGACTAGAAATTGATGATATAGCTGGTGGAGTGCCATTATCGCTTTACCAGTGCATAATGCAGAAACTGTACTCCTTTGCATAAATTGTACTCACAGAAATTCTGCAGCCTGTGCTTTCCTCCTCACTGTCTGTAATGTTAGCCCTGTCAGAAGAAGGCAGCACTGCTGTGAAAAGCACTTTTTTCAGATGAGGCAGGACCCTTCTGGGAGTTGCCGCTATCAGGGCGATCCTGAGATTGTGTTAGAAAGTCTTTTTCCAACCCGGCTGTCCAAGAAGGAGTCAGAAGTCTTCGGCCGTTGTTCTCAAGGTTGTTTATTAATTGTTATCTAGAACATTTTCTGTCTCGCCTGCCGTGATCTGTTCAGCAGGTCAGTCCGAGGCACCCTGCCCACCCAAGAGGCTGGTGTTGTCTTTTATACTCTAAGCTACGTATTTGAAATTTACTATTATGTTCCAATACCTATCACCTATGTTAGACAGTGACTTTCTACTCTAGACCAATCTGAAAGTGCCAACATCACCCAAATCATGGAGGCTAGGAAGAAGAAGGATAAAGGACAGGCCACGCCCTGATTCCTCCATCTTGGAGCCTCAGACCCCCATGTACAAAATCCTAAAATTTTTCCCTTCACCCTGTGATCACTACTACTATGCTATCTAAACTTTTGTGACCTTTAATTCTTCATATATAGTTGGTAACTGATTCCATGGGTCAAACTCAAAGTCACAGGGGTCTTTGAATGAATGCCAGGGTCTCCGACCTCCCTGGCGCTCGGATCATCCAGGAATGTCAGAGAGACATCCTGGGTTCTCACAGACCCTCTCATATTCTTGACAGACCCTCTCATATTCTTGAGGGCCTTACAGTAGAGCTATAGGAAAGGCATAGATAGAGACCAAAGGGTGACCAGCTTACCCTGTATATGGGGAAAGTAAATAGGCTGGGATTCTCCAGCAGGGAAAAGAAAATTACATGGAATGTAAAATCCTGCATCTTTCCAGATAGGTTAGAAAGTGTGTAATTGCTCACTGCAGGAGAGGAGCTGGGGACACTGAAGTAAATGATCAGGCAGAACATTTCAAGGAAACTTAAGGGAACACTCTTTCACATAAAACATAATTCAGGAAGAAGAGTCACTGCCATAAATTTTTCACTGCCATAAATTCACCATCATAAACTTTTGGAATACCGAAAGTACTAACAGGTCAATAAAAGAGTGTGAACACTGGTCCTGAAAGGGTAAGGTGGAGAATTTCTCCAAATTTCCTAATGCATGGATTTTATTAGAGGTTAGGTAGGTCCCCTTTCCCTGATCTCTTTCTTTTATTCTTTTTCAGTAGCTGCTACCAATAACTGTTAAAGACATGATACTGTCTTGATGGGCTTTTGATTTGACTCAGTGCAGACACTCTTAGGAGGTTTAATGGACCAGCTCCTCTTTGGAACAATTCCAATGTCTTCAATGAATAAGAAGCAGAAATGATTTCCTATGTGTCTGACAATTCCTGCTTTGTTTCCATTTCAGCATTTCCTAAGGCTTAAAAGCAACTCTTAGCCTCTGAACTTTTCATTTGAATTCATATTTTGGTTCTCTCAGTTATAATCAGCATTACATTAATGCAAGCATTAAAAAAATACAGTATTGTTTTATTAAATCGTCACAACAAATAGTGCCAAACGAGGGGCTGAAACTCACTTATGTCCTGGTGACTGGATGAGGATGTACTGCATTACTGCCACTCTGGACCTGAGCAGTTTGAAGCACTTGACAGGAGGGGGCAGATAAGCTGTGAAGGGCAGATCCCTGGAGCAGACCTGGGAAACCCCTGGAAGCACTGGTCCAAGGGCTGGGTACAGCTAAGTGACCCCGGCCAGCTGGGTCAGGCCCCAGAGGCAGCTCCCTCAGCCCCCAAATGTTTCTGTTGAAGAGGGAGGACCTGGAAGGTCGGGTCAGGTGTGTACATAAGTGTGTGCTTATATGCACAGTGTCCCAATTAATATCATGGTTCTGTTTTGATACATTACAGGACACAGGCAGTGTTTCAAACCTTAAAAAATTGCAGACAAATGGTATAGCCTGTTGTGGAAATAATTGATTTTAACAGTTTTGGTTTAGCCATAGGATGGCTCCATTTTAAGATAGCACTAAAGTAAATTAAACATTTATACTATTTTTTTGCTTTTTAGTTTTATTTATTTGCTCTTCTTTTAATTTCAGGGCTTCAGAATATATTCACCACCTCCTGGGACCCTTTTGTGGGTTGTCAGTTCCGCTATTTTTTTTAGGTTACAAATCAGTTTGCTTTGTAGGTTTGTAGCTTGAACCAGAACTGCTACTGGGAAATGCAAATAAATGAAATGAAAGAGACCCTCCAGGCACCACATGAATTTATAGCACAGATTGCCAGTGCCACCTAGAAAACAGAATGAGATCAAACACTAATTCATCTATGTCTGCAGGATGCTTTAGAATCCAGCATGGCCAAAAATGGACACATCATCCTTTTTTAAAATATGAATTACAGTTCTCATAAACAGAAGGATACAGACTGGCCATCTCAAGGCATTATGAGACTTGTATATATGCTTGCATATATTTACTGCATATATGTATTTCTGTAGGCAGGTTTTGTTCTTAATGTAAATTGCTTTAAAATTTTCTCAGCCTACATTTATTAACGGATATTCCTGTGCAATGCAATTCTGTGTGTGAGACCCATTGATGACCTTCCCTTCCAAACCAAGATTCAATGAATGTGGTGAAAGCTGTATACTTTTCTGTGATCCTAGTCAGAAGATTTATGATTTAATAATCAGAAAAAAAATCAGTTAAAGAAAACCCTCTGGCTTTGTCAACCTGCTAAGAGCACCTGATTGCTCCAGAGCTTGGTGAGAAGTCACAGTTTAATAAACTCCACCTGGTGTTGCCCACCAATGCTGCTTTGCACATCTCTATTGCCCAGGAAGTCTGAGGTTGGTTTTATTGTTCTGAGCCTTTTGATTATGCTCAAGCTAAAATGAGGGATTGCACATTCCAATTTGTGGTGACCCTGTCTTGTGAAAGGGCGTTGCTATGAGCAAAAATAGAAAGGAAGCTTGTGACCCTGTGTTTTAAATCATTTATTGTCACTACAGTATACAGTCTTGATTTTGCAAAGCTTCTCTACCTGCACACTTAAATGTAAGCTTATGACCATTTGTTTTATCCAAATAAAACCATGTATTTAAACCTACATCTATGCATAGGAGCTTGGCTCAATGAAGTTGTAAAGCAAAATGCGATAACTGAGGTTTCATAGCAAGCCAGAATGAAGCTGTGACACAGTCCTAAACAGAATGCAAATGATGACACACATCACAGCTAAAGTCATAGGAGGAAAGGAACATTTCTGGCACAAGGAAAAGATTGACACTGACAGCTAGAGGGGGGAAAATACAACAATCAGAAATCACACCAACAACACACACAAAAGTTGAAGCTGTCTCCATGCTAAGATCTCTAGAAAATAAAAATAAGAAACTCTCAGTCTGTCTAGCCAACATCAGAAAATGAGGCAAAAGCCTGAAACCAAAGAGGAATATAAAGTCATTCCAGTTGCTCCCTGATGCCCCAAGCAGGGAAGGGGGAGAGATTAAATCAGCTGTTTTGAAAGAGAGGGAATCCAGTGCATCCAAAAGCAGAGCAGGAAAAAAGTAAATTGAAGCCCACATTAGTGCTACTGAAAAATGGGCAGTCTTTTTTTAAGGAGAACATGATCTGAGTGCAAGTAAAAAGAGTTCTCTGTTAGATTCGATTTAAGAGAAAGAAAAAAAAATCATGGACAGACCACAGGAACTAAAGTCCTGATTTAAATTCAACAAACTACAGTGAATGATGCAGAGGGAACAGAGAGAGGGAGCTAAGTGGATGAGAGATTAGTGTAGGTTCCAGAAAAATGAGCCTTTTCAGTCATTTCATGACACCTAACACAGCACCTGCCACTGCTTGAGCCATTTGTTTTCTCCTCTTTGTGAGCTTCATATTTATTCTTGGATGATATTAACTTTTGTGTTTACAGATGCTACAGGATCTGAAAGAATGAGAAATGTGTCAGAAGTCATCATTTGCTTCTTCAGCCAAAAGTATCCAAAGAAATGCTGGATATCCTATTTCTTCAAATGTTTACTACCCCAGTCACAGAACAGAATGCTGTGTATGAGCTTGTCCTGACAAAGGAGTGGAGAGGGTAACCTCATCTACCCTTTCAGTCTCTGAGCTTTGATGATTCATATTTTGCAAGAGCAGCTTTGCTTATAAATAAGAGCAGGTTTAGCAAGTGAAACCAGTTAGCCTTCAAACAACTAATGCATGCCTCCCAACAAAAGGCAGAGCTTGAACCCAAAGAGCAAACCCCTCTTGCTGTGAAATGCTTTCCAGAGTTTTAATTTCACATGTAGGACCAGTAGCACTCACAGCAGGAAGGCAGAATGAGTCATGTGGGGATGTTGGGAACTGGGATGAGAAAGCATTGCAAAAGTACTCGTAACATAAATTGCTTATCACTCTGCACTTTGTTCTTCAAACAGAGATGATTTTGACACTGTATCCTGTTTCAAGGAAAGGGGAAAACCAGGAGGGTGCTAGACTGAAGGCTAATCCCAGCAGCACTCTTACCATCCTGAATGGCAGCACAATTGTTTCTCATGCAATGCTGTAAGAGAAGATAAAATCAAAAAAAATAACAGATTTAGAAAGTGGGACTGCCTATTTGTTGCCCTATTACTGTATGGACGGATTTATTTCAGAAAGGATGAAAGAGAAAAAAACATAACTCTGGCTTGATAGAGTTCCTATCTGTTTTCAGAATCCTTTAGACTATTTTACATGGTAAAGTGCAAGAAAAAGGATGTTCACATATCCTGGTAGTTACAAAAACTAAGGAAGCCTCCACCCAGTTTATCTCCAGCTTGGTACTCCCTTATCAGTTTTATCGCTGCCAGCTCAACTGAGATAAAGAGAGCCTTCTTCTGAGGAAGAAGGGATTTTGTCGATTTCAGGGCAAAAGTAAACATCCTCAAATCGGCTTATACTGGCTGCCATTTTGCAGGGGCTTTTACTCCAGAGAACCACCTCCCCAAGAGACTCCACTTCACCAACCTTGAAGGGAAAAATCTTGATATTCTTCCCGCCACATTTCTCTGGATTGGACATTGAAATGATGCTTTTAGGAAATACCAAAATAGTCATGCTTAGGAAATGGGTACAAGGATCAATTCCAGCTGCTCATAAATTTTTTTGTGTGCATGTTCTTACCAATGGATTTTGTCATATCCTTTTTCTTCTCCCTCTGTTTTTTTCCTATTCATGAGTAGATGGAAATGTAGACATGTATGTTTCCTAAAAAATTCCTGTTTTAAACAAGGCACTATGCTGATTCACAAATCAAAGTCCAACATTCCTCTCCCATCCTATCTCAGTACAGATCCTGATACATGAACACCATAGTATCAGATTGACTTCTTCAGGGAAAGGGAAAGTGGTTTTCTTACTGATGTGATAGGTAATTCATCCTGCTGTGAATCAGTGAAATCAGGACAATCCAATCTATACTAGCAAAGCTTATCCTGCTTCTTTGATAAGGTGTTTTCCTTGTCTGCCATTGCTACATCCTGTGGAGCAATTATGCTTGGCCAAAATCTTCCCTGATTCAAATTAAACAGCATCTCGCCAAATTTTGGGAAATACGGAGGTGTCTCATTGAGGTGGAGGTCAGTCATTTCCTTTTGTATATGTGAGAATAGTCCAGTGTTTTGTTCTCTGGCAGAGAGCAGAGACAGTGGCAGGAGCAGTGCAAAAGCTCAAGGGATTTTTCTCCCCCGCAGTCATCCACCCCGGGACAAAATGGAGTAGAGATATTCCTGCCATGATTCAGTGACATTTAAAACCAGTCCATGCTGGGATGAGTGGATTGCCTCCATGGGGACCTGAGAACTGAGGCCAACAGAAAACCCTTGGCAAATGTGTACAAATAGACCCTGTCCTGGTCCTGAGATACACAACCAACCAAGATTTCTATCACATTTGGCTTTTTCATTTAGTTTGCGTATTTCAAAATGGGCACCATGAACCTGTTTTTCTTGATGCCTTTTCCACTGTGGCACGGGAATAGTAGCCTGGTGGCATTTCCCTTTGCTTTTGCCTGTCCACAGCAAGCTCCTGAGGAACTGAGCAAAACAAGAATCTTGCCTGGCTGGCTTGAGGCTGAGCGAGTCACTTGCTTGGGGAATGTGACTGTCACATGTGGGGACTTTCTGCTTTCACAGATCACAGACAAGGAAGAAGAGCAGATCAGTGCTCCATGGCAGCCTGGGGAATCCAGAGATGGAGAAATAAAGGAATATGGATCTCTAATTCAGAGCCAATTGAAAAAACAATGTTGGAAAATGGGTCTGTATTTACAGTCATAATACAGAACACAAGGATCACTTCATTCAGCAGCTGGAGACACAGGAACATCCATATCCTAGATTTAGGTTTAGATTTAGGTTTGCTTATTGTGCTTTTAGTATGGGATTTAGCTTATTAACTTCTGGCATACATATGTGAGCCAAACAGCCTCTGCTTCCTAAATTAGAGTCAATGGAAGGAAAGAGGCACTTCCAAGCCATTGTTCACCTTATCTATTGTAAAAGACTTCTGCAGGCTGAGACAAATTGCACTTGTAGTGTCTTTCACCTGCAGTAATTGTTCTCTAACCCTCACAAGGTAAAGCATATAATGGACCCATAGTGAACCTCCAATAAATACAATCTGCTAGAAGTATCCCAGTAAAGGTAATTTTTTACTTCATTAGACAGATTCTTTCACTAAACAGCACCTTCTATATTATCCCTTGAACATCATTTATCCCACACCACAAGTTGGCACTAAAGGAGCCTGCTGGCAGGGTCATGAGTTTATAAATGAAATTCAGACTCAGATATCCTGCCCAAACCCCCATCTGCATTGCTATCACTGTCCAGAAGCACTGCAGGGGCAGTGAACTCTGCCTACCAAAGTGCCTAAATGTGGTTGTCCATCAACCTGTCCCCCGTCCCAACCCAAAGTCTGACTTGTCATATATCTGAATTTCAGAAAGCTGAGAAGGCATCACAGCCCATCTCCTCCTCCTAGCACAGGATGATGAGGAGCTCCAAATGCTCCTGAGGATCACATGCACCCTAGGAGGGCTTCTTTGAAGAGGGAACAATGGGGACTCTGCACAGTGCAGTGCCTGGGCATCCTGCCTTTCCTAGTCCAGCTGCCAGCAGATCAGAGGATCCCATGAGTAGCGATACCAGCGTGGCACATCCTGGGGTGGCAGAGACACTACCACTCTGCATTCTAAAAGCATTAAGCAAAGATGGGTAGTGAGGGAGCCAGGTGGGAGCTTCATGCTAAAACACACAGGACCTGGCAGGTCTGAGGACGGCAGCTGATGGTTTCAGGGAGGGGTTGTGTTTAACAATTCTGAGCTGGAAGGACAGGTTAGTCATACACATGGCCTAAAGCAAGGAAGGCAAAGAAATGAAAGCTGGGGAATCCCAAAGAGATGAGAGGTGCAGCTACACACACTCCAGTAAAGAAAACCCCAAACTTCATTTTGGGAAGGGCAGCTTCCTCTAGTATAAGAAGAAGCACACAACTTTGAGTGCTTGTCCAAGTGAACATCTGTGAATGGCATGTTTACATTCTTCCCCATATTAACAGTGGACATGTTTTTGTCTTCTGCTTAACCAGGTGAGCAGCTACTTATATCTGATACAGCCTGATGCAGGGGTGAGTTTGGCTGTGGCAAATAGCCTTTGCTCTGTTACTCTCAATGCCCTTGTATTTGTGCATGTGTGTACAAGGTACATCCCACAGACTTTTGTCCTGAAAGGTTAGAGGTGATGGCTCACAAGTGGAGCAGATTGAAATAGTACCTATTATTTATCTTCTTAGTGTGTGGGGCACAGATCCACAGAAAGTTTGAAGGTTACTGGCAATCTGCTGGTCCAAACCTTTGGATGCCACTCCTCGAGTAGTCCTCTCTAGGTGATCATCGACGAAATTCTCATTTGTGTAAGAGAAAAAGCAAGACTATCACCACCCAAGTGGTCTGAAATGAGGTGAACTCAACTAAGTAAAAGCAGAGCTCTGTCTCTAACACAGCCTAGTCATGTAAGTTAATCTTAACTTTCATTATAAATGTACAAACAAGGGGGTGGCACTGTCACCTGTGGTACTCTTCTGGGTGTCTTCTCTTACCCATAACTGCACACAAGACTGTCTCAGATCAAGAAATTGCTGATTGTGCCTTGGAGTAACTGAGGCACACCCTGACACAAGGTAGTAAGTACTGGGCAGCTCATACACAATAATATGTTGTTTAGAAAAAACTCACTTGTCAGCCTACATCACTACACTGTAGCAAAGTTTTGGTTTCTACACACTAGGTAGACAAGAAGAGATTGAGAGTTTGGGCTGGTTCTGTAGTAAAGATCTGTCCAACTCATGCAGAAACACTATCCAAATCACAGAGGATCAGGAAAATCAACTATAGGCTCCCTGAATTTCTGTATGAAGCAACCACAGTTACACAACTCATAATTGAGTTTACTGCACTTAACTCTCTGTTCTTTATTACAGTGTTGACTAATGAAGTCTTACTTTAGAATAAAACCCTACTTCTGGTAACATTGTGGTGTTAATATAATTATTCATTGTCTGTGTGTTGTGCTCGTGCCAGTGCTGAAGAGCAGATGTTACAAGTGAAATCTGAAGAGTTTATTATAAGCAAAAATAATTAGCTTCCTGTTCTGTAGGAACAAGTCTGTTGTCCACCAGACTAATTAGAACTCCAGTCAGTCTTGTGTCATGTTGCAACTAAATCTCTGAAATGTTATTTTTTAAGGTTCAAAGACTTGACAGCGAGGCAACTCATCTGGATATCATATGAAAAGGCTGACTATTTTCATTTATCTCTGTATCACCTTATTCACTGAAATGTCATTATACATCTAAAAGGCTTCTATAATTATTTTTGTCCTTGTTTCTGTTATATAATTATAACAAAATTTCTTTTCATTTCTGTAGGGTCTACAAGTTCCTGTGTGCGTAGGCAGAAAAAAAATTTCTAAAATCCAGGGAAACTCTAAGGTGAAAAAAAGCAGCAAAAGCAGATAGAGTCCACTTTAGGAAAGATGTTAATCAATTCTAGAGCCATCAAGTAGACCAATCAGAATGATCAAACATCTGTGAAGGGACAGGGTAACCTTTTTCAAGCCCATGAAAGATTGCTCCAAACAAAAGAATTAATCTTCCCTCCAGTATTTGTGTTACATAGGACAGGAATTAACCTGCAGCAATGAAGATTTCACTGAAACATGAGGAAAAAGCTCTCTAATTGCCAGGACAGTGAAGCAGTGCAATAGACTTTCTAAACAAACTGCAGATAATATTTTCTTCAAGGAAGTTAGACATCTGCCTTCACTATGCATGCTGCTGTGGGATAAGATTAGATGACCCTTGAAGATTCCTTCTGCTTTGTGACTGTATGGCATTGCTGGGCAGGTTGTCAAGGCAGAGAAGTAGACATATCCTGAGAAAGGTGAGGGTCAGAACAACAGCAGAGCTGGCTGGGGTCACTAGGACAGGCACTGGAAGGAGGCTTAGTCATAACATGTCAGGAGAGGAGCTGCTTGAGGACTGGAGTTGAGACTTGTGGGGGTCTAAAATGCAGTTTTAAAGAATTGATGTTGTAAAAGAATTTGAGTCCACATGCAATGTTCAAAAAGCATATCTGACTATGGTGCCATGCAAACACAAAAAAAAGGAAGATAGTCACTGCCAGAGAAGGGTCCACATGCAAATTTGTCAGCATCAGCGCGTTGAGAGCCAATCAGCCCCACACAAAGCTCTATCTGCAAAGCACAATGATTAGTGGATAATGGTGACTGATTTTTCTAAGCAGGTTCCTGCTCACCACAGTTCACTTGTAAAAACGCAGCCTAAAATCCGGAGGGTAGGATCTGTCACTGCAACATGTGCCGTACTCTGTGTGAAGGAGGGGAGTGGAGTCAGGCACCCAGACATTTTGAGGTGTAGTCCTCTCTCCAGAGAGCTGCCAGATGCTAGACTGAAACATCACCAAATCTTTTACTATATCTGCTCAGAAAGGCAGGCCAAAAGTGCTGGGATCAGTTTGCATGAATCTCTCCTCAGGTCTCTGTTGTGCAATGCTGGTTTCTTTCCTCTTCTTGCAATAATAAGCTGCAACTGCTGCTTCAGGGATTCTACAAAGGATGCAGCTTATGTAATATCCATTTAGAAATGACAAAGCTTTCTTTTTTGGGCCTTTCATGTAGTAGTCCACCCACATGCAGGCGGTGCACACAAATGACGTATCACCCGGGGGCCGAGACTTGCTGCAGAAATTGATAGTAAGCTGTTGTTATTCTAATTATGTGTCTGTCTTCCTTAATTAAAGCTATGCCACAGGTCATTTACCCTGGTGCAGAGTCCATGAACATTAATCCTGGCAGTGTTTTGGAATCAGAGAGTTCTCATTAGCATAGGATTGGCTGTGAGGGAAGTATAATCATCTGAAACCCTTTACAAAGGAATGTAAATTAGCATCCATGCCTCCCATGTAGTATTGACATAGTGAATTATTTTACTGGCTAGAAATGAAAATGAGCACGGAGCAACGGCTCTCATAACTGCAGCTCAGTGTTTGCAGTGGGGATTTGTGTGTGTGTGTGTATGTGTGTGTGTTTCTACAGCCAGAAACTCCAGTTATCATCTCTGATGGCTCACCAGCTCTTGAAGCTCAAGCTCCTCCCCATGCAAAGCACTGCAATCTGTTTACGCTGAAGTAATAACTGAGACTACAAAATAGACTTTATAATGCCATATTAATCTTGGTGTTCTTCACTCAGAAGCATGGAGTCCCATACTAGGAATGGATTTAGGTTTGGGAGTGGCTTCTGAACCACGTTGTAATAACAGGAATAATTCTTCAACTTGTCTAATCAAGAAATGTTCACACTTTTTTGTTCACAAATCATGCTTCAATACAGATCTTTAGTTTTGCAAAGATTGAAACAGGACCTAGGTAGAGGAAAAAAAAAAAGGCTGCTTTTTATCAAGCACTGATTCCACAGATCAGCAAGCACATCACCCACAGCTAATCAAAAACCATCCCTCCAAGGAGACAAGCAGTCATTGCCCATGCTAGAGCTGAAGAGAGGGATGCCACACCCAGGGAGAGAAGCCAGAAGTTCTGACTGCTGGTCCCCTACTCCATCTATCCCACACAATCCCTTTTGCAATATGTGATTATAGCATGGTAGAAATAATAGACACACTTCTACAATAGGAATTGTTCTTCTACAGAGTAAAGTTCTTTACTTGAAATAATTACTTCCCTGGCACACTTCCCATCCTGCTCAAAAGCCAAGCAATAGCCATGGCTAACAGTCAACAATGACCAACAGTACTGTAGCTATAATTTTGGAAATTCATTTTCAAAACAAAGAATTATGTTCTTGATAGTAAAGTATAGCCAGAACATTGAACTGTGATATAAAACAATATAATATTTCACTGGCATGTGTTAAATTGCCGTATTATCCTACATGGATATACTCTCAGAGTAGTTCTTAAAGTGAAAAAAAGTTAGGAAGTGGCAGGATAAATCCTGTCTTCCTCAAAGTTAAAGAAGTCAGTTATAAGATGTGTGACACTTCTGGCTGTATTTACCGGAAGGAAAAAAACACCCTAAAAATAGGAAATAGTGCATTAAAAATGAGCAAAAATACCTACTGCTCTTAAGGGTTGTATTGAGACAGTGGTAAAACAATCAGCCCCAGTCTGGAGTAAAACAATTCCATTTCTATTTAATTTAAGCTATGATATTGACATGATCACCAGTTGCACAGTATCCAAGTAGTTCACAACACAGAGGTGCTATTACCAACATCATAATTCAACAGATGAAGAAATTAAAGTCCAAATTCTCAAAGCTATTAAAGTTTACAGATAAGATATCTTGACAAAGTGACTTGCCCTATGGTCCATCAGGAAATCAGGTTTCTCACTCCCTCAGCAGCACTCATATAACTGGCTCAAGGTTTGCTTTCTGTGGGATGGTTTTGCTTTTGTTACAATATAAAATAATTTTAACCAAGACCATATGGTGTTATTGAGTCCTATTCTGTGAATTTAAGAACTGTTCAATATCACTTACACTCTGAGGAAAGTAGCATGTATTTTTTTTTGAATGTTCAAAGTGGTCTTGTGTGTGTGTGTGTGTGTGTGTGTGTGTGTTTGTGTGTGTGTTTGTGTGTGTGTTTGTTAACAACTCACAACTGATTGATTTTCCCAGGCATATCTCTGTTTTTAGCAGCCATTTGCCCCTGGTCTCCAGTCATCATCACATGGTAATTTGAAACCAGCCTACTGTCATCAGAATTATTTGATCTTCAGGGTGAGAGGACGATGATGGTTGTGGGCACTTCCACAGAGAATCTGAGTGTCACAACAGAAGGTGCAGAGTTGAAGAAGAGGCTCCTTACTCATTGAACAGACGTTCAACATTCTGAGGCATTCAATCTTTTCTCTGTGTTTTGCTAGGGGTAAAAAAAAAGTTAGAACATCAGTTAACAAAAATGAAGACAGGGTCATAGAGCAGTTTTGGGAAGAAAAAATTCAAACAATATCAACTACTGTCTACAATCAAACTTTTGCTCCTGATAGATATCTAAAATGTTCGGGGTGGATAGGCAGCAGTTTCTGGTGTTTATTCTATGGCATTAATGAATGTGGCAAAGTTGGGGCAGCAGAACCTTTGACAAAGATGATCACCTAAATCAATGAAACATGCATAAGTCCATAGGACAAGATGTGATTAATAATATGGGGCTCAGAGATGTGGTGTCACTGCAAGTGCAATTCCTGTCATCCTTGAGAGGCCGCAGTAATCAGTCAAGATTCCCAATGACTGAAAAAAGGCAAAAGTCACAGATGTGTTCTTAAAGAAAACCAAGAAGGAGGAGCCTTCCTGAGGAGGTGAGACCTTCTTGAGAGGTGAGACGCTCTGCCCTACAAGCCAGTGCCTCTCACCTTTCAGTCCCCGTAAAGGCCATAGAGAAATTTCCAGGCACGCAAAGGACAATAGGGTGATTTGAATCAGCCAGCATGGGTTTTCTGAGGACAGATCATGTCTCACCTACCTGGTTTTCCTCTGTGGTCAGATGATCAGCTCAGGGGACAATGGGAGAAGAGATGATGTTAATTTTGAAAGATCTTGGACGCAGTTTCCAAAAGAATCTCCCCAGCTAGTTGTTCAAGCATTGACTGCATAAGTGACAGTAATTTGGAGTAAAATTTGGCTGGACTTTTGGGTTCAAAGGCCTGTTATGAGCAGCATGAAATATGGGTTGCATCCGGGTCATGGAGTGATGGTGCTCATCTGTTCAACGTCTTCATCCATGACTTAAATGATAGGACAGAATTCACTCTCAGCAAATTCATAGATGACACCAAATTAGAGAGACCAGTTGATAAGCTGGAGAGTTGAAATATTTTTTGGAAGGAAAACAGCAGGCTGGAGATATGAGCTGACAAGAACCATGAACTTCAAAATAGGCAAAGTGCTGCATCTAGGCAAAGTGCTGCATAGTCATTCCATGCCCCAGTATGGGCTGGGTTGTCAGCTGGATAGAAAGCAACTTTGCAGGGAAGGATTGGGGTGATACCGTGGAGAGCAGGTTTAATATGAGCCAACAGTGTACCATTTCTACAAAGAGGGATGGCCACAGACTGGAATCTGTAAACAAAAGCATAGCCAGCTGGTCAGCTGCACTACCCTTTGCTCACACCCTGGTGAAACTACACCTACAGTAATAGCTCCAATTTGGGATATACAAGGGGGAGCCCAGAGGAGGGCAACCAAGGTGGTCAGGGGGTGGGAGCACTCAGCATATGAGAAAAGGCTGAGATTTGTTGAGGAGAAATTACTGCTACAGTTGACTGCAACTACTCAAAGAGAAAGGTATAGAGAAGAATTCCTTCTCAAAGCTGCACAATACTGGGAAGAAATGTTGCAACATGCCAGCTCTGATTATGTGTCAGGAAAAAAAGATGATTCTGCAGGTGGTAGAACATTGGCATAGAGCCCCAGAGGAGCTGTCTCCAAAGGTATCACATTTGGATATACTCAGAACTTGACTGGACACAGCTCTGAGCAGGATGGTATAGCTTGGTGCTGCTTTGAGAAACAGGCAGGACTAGATGACCTGGTGAGGTCACTTTCAGTGGAAATTATCACAATTTTGCAATTTCAGGGAGCACAATGACTTGCATTTGTATTTTGAGAAGATAGCAAGTCCTAACCTGAAAATTTAAGACAGAAAAGCCATTTCTGCTATTACAGCTGGGTTTCAGCCACAGTGATAGAAATGAGCTCTTCTTCCCCTCTCAAATTGCCTTCTCAGTTGTGATATCTGAAAGAAAAAATGACTGCACAGAAATCAGAAATAACCACGTTTTACTTTATTTACATAACACCCCAGCCAAAAAAGCAGATGATCATTTCAGTGTGCTTTATTAGATACATTGTCTAGGCTCTCATCAATTTGCATCACTTGTCATTACCTCCTGGGAGGGTCCTCAGGACACATCCAACCATTTCATGAAGTGCTGGCATAGTCCCTAATACGGCCTCAAATGGCCCTTCCAGTGGTCATAGAAACACAAATGCAAAGATATCCTAAGAAAACACAATGCACGCAAAGGACTTTTACTCTCCCAAGTAATTTTGGACAGAAGGTAGGGCATTCCCTTGCCCTCTATTTTTATCTGGGAAGAAGCCCTTAAAATGTTGGCTACAAGGTCAGAAGGGACGGACATAATTCCCAGAAAGTTGCTTGGTTGTGGGAGGTGAGTCCTCAGTTTCCCTGTAAAGAGCTGGACCATGAAGAGGGCAGGGAGCCTTTGGGTGAACACAGCTGGCTGTCCCTCCCCAGCTCTTGCACTGGGATCCAAGTAAAATGAAACTTTTGCAGCCAGTTGCTGTTGTCATACCTGCACCACAGCATGCAACAGTGTTGGTCCTTGTGCTTATGGGGCTCAGACTACACAAGGAAAAAGGCAGCTGTTCCCCCAAAAGAAGTGTTGTGGGGCTGCATCTATGCTGCTCAGCAGATCTTTTTGACTTTTCTTTCCCTGCCTTCATTCTCCACCCAGCAATTCACAGCAGATGAGTGTTGTTGATAGGCACAGTGCTGTTTCACAGTGTGATGCATCACAGGGGATGCCCCCACTCAGACGTCAAGTTCAAGGCTGATCAAAAGTTAGACAAGGCTGCATTTGGCTTTTCTGACAGTGGACTGCAGCTGGGTCTGTCCACAGAAAAGGGAGGACAGGGATGGCTGCTTCTTCATGCTCCATGGGGCATGAAGGGCCGTGGGAGGAGAGGCTGCCCCTTCTTCCAGGTGCAAACACAGCCCTCATCACCTCAGCCTTGGCCTTGGATGCCATGGGCCACCTGGCTCTGCAACCTGGACAAAGCGGTGATGGGACATTTTGCAGGGCCCACAGCAACTCCCCTCGGCAGCTGCTTTGTTTACCTGTGCTTTGTTTACTGTGGAAGAAAATGCCTGGGACCAAGGCAAGCATCCAAACCAAAGCTGACACAGCTCATTTAGGCTTGGCAGGGAGTAGCCCTTCTGGATTCAAAGCCAGTGAAATGATGGCACTGGCAAAAGAACATTTTGCTGCCTGTATTTCTTGAGAAAAGCTTTGTTTGTTGTGCTACGAGTCTTGGGAAAAGGGCCTTTGAGAGAAGAAAGGCAGAACTACAAGAATTTGACTCTGATCTTGAGAAGAGAGGGAAAGCAGGCCACATTCTATTTGTGTGGGTTTGTTTGGGTTTTTTCTTAAAACACAAAAGACAGAGAAAACAACGGACATTATTCTACAGCAGGGATGTGCAGACATGGACTCCCATACATGTCCATGGGGTGCCCTTTCAGCTCTTTACTTCTGGGGCCAGCCTGGCCTGGTTAACCTTGAACTTGCTGAAACAGAGAGCAAAGACAAATAAAAAACATTGCAATTGCACTTCATGCAAGGTCCACACAGATAACACAGGGATACTGACTTCAGTGGGATTTAGGTACCCTGTGTAACTTTGAGAAACTGGACTTGAGGGTCTCTCCAGATGCTGAGTCCCTCTCCAGGCATGGTGTCTGACTTGATTACTGGCTCTGTGTGTGTGTGTGTGTGTGTGTGTGTGTGTGTGTGTGTGTATGTGATACAGTAAGTCATCTGACAAACAAAAACTAAACATTCCACAGGCTGTCAACCACAGAAGCATCTTTTCTAAATGTATGCAAACTAAACCAATTTCATTACCAAAATGCTGGCAAAACCTCTGTCTTGCTTGAAGCTCTTACAGTCCTTTGTTTCTGAATGCACTAGTGGTGAGCAAACACATCAGGCTGCAGGAGCAAGCCTGATCTCCAAAATGGCAAAAAGTCATGTCCAAATGACTACTCCAAAACACACAGATAAATAAAGACAGAAATTTCAGTCCCGGGCTGGGAAAGATGAACAAGGGAAGTGGCCCTGCCGAGCAAAGCAGACAGACTGGCCACGCAGAAATTGGTAAACGTAGGATACTCCCAGTTCCTGAAGTAGGACTCATATATCATGACCAGGGTGAGATGGTAGAGCACCCCTGAAGTCATCCTTGTCACCTCAGTCTCCTCCAGAAAGGAGATGTGGCATCCTGCATGTGTCCCTAGTCTGCATGATATGGACTCTGGGACTTGTGGCAGATCTTCCTACATAGCCCCGAGTAGCCACACATCAGCCACAGCAGTGCTCAAATAAGGACTGGGAGAACTACTGGGATGATGTGTGGTCAAAACCTGAAGGAACTGAATTAATGGTAAGTGCAGAACCGATTTCTGTTAGACAGGATTTGAAATGTTTCTTTTTTTGCCTGTTTGTTTTTATATCCTCCTTAAGACTCATTAAATTGGCTTAAAAATAACAGCTAATCATTAAATATCCAGATTTCCAGGTTAAAAAAAAATCCATTATTTTCAGAAAGTGAAAATAGACATGATTCAGATTTTGACCTGTATAATGCCACTTGCTAGAAATATTGTTCATAGCATGGCAAACACGAACACTGGATTAATTTAAAGTTGAAAAAATTTCCTGCTAAGTTTCATTAAAAAAAAAGAAAAATAGAAAAGAGAAAAAGATTATTTGAACTTTTTAATATTGCATCATTTGAGCATCTGGAAGCACGAATGTAATCTCAAAACCGAAAGCAAGACAGGAGGGGAAAACCAAACCAAACAAACCCTCCCCACCAATCCAAATGCTGTAAATGATGAATAACTTGCTGCGTTTGGATGCAACCCTGGATGGTTCAACAACGTTTTGAGTTACCAACTCACCCTTCACAGAAACCCGTGGTGCAAGCACCGGTGTTAGATTTTAGCGGGTAACCGCGGGATTTGGGGGCTGAGATTTCGCAGAAACGCTCTTTCTTTGGTGGCGTGCGTGCCCGGCCGAGGCGGGGGGGCCCTGCGGCCGTTGCCGTGCGGTCGCGGTGCGGATCGGCGGGCGGACGCGCTGCGGGTTCCCGAGCGGCGGCGGGCGCCGTCCCCGGCGGTCGCGCCCCGCGTGTCCGTGCGGACGGTGCCGCTGCGCGGTGCGGCGCCGGCACTGCAGCCTCCCCGCTCCGGACAAAGGGAAGGGCAGAGGCTGCGGGGGCAATGGCAGGTGTTAGCTGGAACGGGTGTTCCAGCGCGGCCGGGCTCCCAGGATGTTTCTGACCTCAGTGGCCCAAGTTGCCAAGAGCTGGCCGGCCGGGAGTGGGCTTCCTTTCTTAAAACACGGGCTCAGCGTGATGGGGCTTAAGCTCAGCCTTAAAAGGAAAGGGTTCGTCGCGGGAGCCAAGGAGTTGACAAAAAAATGCTCTCCTGAGCAGTGAAGACCCCAAGTTACAGAGAGTAAGATCAGCTAAGAACCAAGTGAAATTAAGGGAAAATTCTTCCTTTTTTTTTTTTTTTTTTTTTGGTTGTTTGTTTGGGTTTTTTTTTTTTTTTTTTTGTGGTTTTCTTTGTTTGTTTGGGGTTCTTTTGTTGGTGTTTTTGGTGGTTTTTTTTTGGGGGGGGGTGTTGTTTTCTTTTTTCTTTTTCTTTTTTTTTTTTTTTTAATCTGTCCAGATCACACGAGGATTCAGGATGAGGATGTTTATATGTTTTGTAAATCAGGGACTTGCAGACCCTTGTGTTGTGCTGCAGCTGCTATTTACAGTGGACACTTGAGGAGGTATTTCAGTAAGAGACCAAGAGGAGCCAGAAACAGGAAAATAAAGTTCAAGGCCCTGTTCCCAGCCTGCCAAGAGGATTGGGACAGATAGCCCCACTCCAGCCCCTTGTGTCCCTTACCTGCCTCTGTTTTGCCCCTCTGCTGTTCTGACACAGTGAAACAGTGCCTAGCACAGAGGGACATCCATCCAGGAGCTGCCATCACGCAGATGACATCAGGAATAACGATGACAGATGGCAAGTCTGAAGAGGAGCCGCTGCCACCAATGCGGGCTGGCAGGCAAACATTCCTGCTCTGGCAGCTGGAACAACGGTAGCGCAAATGAAACATGAACAATTTCCTCCCCGCCAGCAAAGAAAATAGCTCCAGGGAGAACCAGGAAGAATAATTGTCAGCCTCCTCTAGGTATCATGGGAACACAGGCCATTCAGCAATCCCCTAGTAAACAACTGCGTCTTATTTCTAATACAGAATAAAACCCCAAGAATCTAAGAGCTGGTACTGCACAATTGCTGAATTAGCTGCACCAGTGCCCCCCTCCTTCTGACCTTTCACTGAAAATCATTGCAGTGAGGCCTGCAGGAGTTCTACTGTATCCAAAATGGGCTCCTAACAGAGGGTGAATCTCCTGTCACAGAACGATGCAGATAGGATAAATACTTGACATTCTTCTTGCTCCTGTCTTTGAAGAAGATGCTGATCATTAGACCAGTGAAATTCCTCCTCCTCTTGGGACTCAGCCAGGTCTCTCTGTCTTCAGATGCCTTTCTTCTCTTTTTTTAAATTTTATTTTCCTTTAGTAA
Organism: Motacilla alba alba; assembly: GCF_015832195.1. Taxonomy (NCBI): domain Eukaryota; kingdom Metazoa; phylum Chordata; class Aves; order Passeriformes; family Motacillidae; genus Motacilla; species Motacilla alba. The sequence continues at coordinate 64,272,442 of NC_052016.1, forward strand.
TGGTTAAAATATGCTGCAGCCTTACAGCGCATACTGCAAGCTGGCTGGTGTGCCCCCAGACACTTTCAGTAGCAGCAAGCAGGGACAGGGTTGATGCTGGCATTCACTACGAGCATGGCTTATCTTCCCTGATATTCAAAGAGCTACAACAATGCAGAAATCCTTTAAGCCTCAACAAAGTCAAAATCCTGTAAATACTTGCTGGTAATTCACAATAATATACTAATAAATGGTGTTATTTGGCTCAATGGGACTACTCCTCACAGAGGGAACTGTGACAGGCTACCAGAATATCTGTACTCAGACCTTCCAGCAGCAGTTAGTTATGGATACAAAGGGAATAATAAAAAAATAAGATAGACATACCTCCCTGATATATTTTCCCAGTTTCCAGTAACTTCCTATGCAACTGACACAGTACCTGACTTTTGGACTCCTATTATAGGGAATGTTCTTCTATCTCCTCTGAAATTCAGCATACAGATTTGTTGTCATCCCAGCAGGTACCAGGATTCCCTCCAAACAGGGGTCTCAGCTATGATCATTTTATGCCATAGGCTCCACTTATATTCACAGATTAGCCTGTTTAAGAGATTTCTCTGAAATAAAGGACTTGTGTAAGGATAATGCAGTATATATATGATTACCAGCTTTTCCTGTCTGCAGGAACCCACTCAGCAACGTACCACTGGCTCTGGTATAAGAAAACTGATGAATACAAAACTGCCATGAACACACATTGTAATGAGCACAGCTGCTGTTTAAAAAAGTGAAACGACAAGTTATTTCTATATCCAGGGCTTGGAGAGCAATCACTCTTCATACCCTGCAGCCTGGCACAGGCACAGACCAAGAAAAGAGAATGAGAGGCCTGCTCAGTGCTTATCACAATTCTTTTGCTTTCCTTTCCTTGGTCCTCACTCCCCCTTGCCTTCACTAGTAAAACCCTGCTCCCATTTCCTCAGACATGGATGCAGCAGAAATAACGTGGGTAGGAAGCATGTTTTCCTCTGCTAGATTACAGGCACCCAGGAGCCACACTCCAAAATTAACTCTCCAGCCGGTATCTCTCATCCAGCCTCAGGAGTGGAAAAAGCCACGGAGACAGACATAAATCACAGGTGATGCCTGTAAACCTTTTTTTTATCCTCCCTTCAATCTGATTCAAGGGGGGAGCCAAAAGCCCCAGCACATTCCTGTAGTGGCAAATAATAACTAAAAAGCCTCTGGCATTTCTCAGAGAAAGACCTGAATATATTTTGCCAGGATGGTTGGTTGAACACCTCTGCAGCTCCATAACCCTTCATTTCTGTACACAAAGCCTCGAAACCGTTAAGATCTTAGGAGAGAGAAAAGAGGTAGGAAATGGGGGGGTCTGGCTTATGATGTGAGCAGCAGCCAGGCTGCCCAGGACTTTGGCACATCTCCTCCCTGTGATGGGGAGGATTTGGTTTCCATAGCAGCAACAGCGTGATTTCCCCCCTGTTCCTCTCCGGGACTTGTATTCCACAGATACATGGGAGTTATATTTCCCCCCCGAGGCTTTCATTTTCCTGCTGCACGGTTTTGTTGTGCTCCAGCAGGTCTGCCTTTTCCTGCTTTTTCCTGCCTTTTTCTGATACTGGGTTGGGGGGCCATGGGGATGCCGTGCAAGCATCACTGTCACCTCCCTCTCCCTCTTAACGCCACTCCACAAAAGATGCAGTGTTCCCTGTCCCCAACTGACTCATCTTTGCTGAGGTCCCCCTTTTCCTTGCCTGTCTCCAGTGATCAGCTCACGCATGCCTGGCTCTCCATAACAGAGCAGAGCTGTGTGCAAGTGCCAGGCGCCCGCACAAAGCTGGAGCACTGCCTGCAGAGGAAATGTCAATACAGGAACACCAGGCTATTTACTACAAAACCCCTCTTTATCGTGTGACAGAGATGCATGTATCTGTAAAACAGTCATACCTGCATGTAGTACCCTTTTGATTTTACCCACATGAAGCATATGAAGACTCTTGTTTCTCCGTATGAAGAGGACTTTTTTTTTCAGTACAAAAGAGAGGAAAACATGCTCAGAAATAGGAGGGCAAAACTGCAAAGCACACCAAGTATTCTGGGGACTCGTAGGAGGATCTGAAAAGCAAAGCCAATTCATTTTTTGCAGCTGATCTGCCTTCAAAACAAGTGCTCCTTTAGTTGTACACATTTAACATTTGTCTGCTCCAGGATCAAGGAACTTAGCTGTGTTCTTATTAGTACCACAAAATGTTTTCTTCTTCGGTGTCGAGTCAATTCAGAGGAGAGGCCAAATTCTCCCTGATTTTAGCAGGCTTCCCAAGATATGGGTGCACTGTATGTTGTGCATGCATGCTGGTATTTTCTGTGCTCTGGAACATCCCAACCCACATATCCAGGGCAAATATACACCAGGGAGCCCTACTGGCAGCTGGGGCCCAGCACTGGGGAGAAGCAATCCCCAGCTTTTAGATCACAGCTGGCACTGGTCCTACCAACACAGAGGCTGCCAGGCTGAGCCTGTTTTTGGTGCAGGCTCACCATATAGGGCGAAAAGGTTACAGAGTCCAGCACAGCTGGGTGCCTTGACCTCTCATGGAGCTCTCAGCCCATCCACCAGTGGGAAGTGCACGGCTTGGCATCCACCCACACTCAAATGCTAGTCAAGACTATTCCCCTTGCTCCTACCAGATTGTTCCCACGCTTTGGGCAACTTAATGTCTCTTCATCTAGGAGAAAGAAGATTCACTTATTGGCATAAATATGTTTTTTCACTACCCAGTTGTTATTTATAGTCACTAATATTTCTAAGCCCCTTGAAAGAAGTGGTTTCATCATTGCTTTATTGCTTTTAGTAATATCATTGGACCTATGTGGTGAAAGAGCCGCAAAGACTGCACTCAGGAATCAAGACCTCCTTGTGGAAAGCAATGCTGAGATAAATTTGACCACAAAATTCCCATTAATTTCCATATGTCACTGAATTCTCCAGTCATCTTGGAAGAGCCTTTTGCTGGAGAGCAACATCTGTTCTGGCTCAGAAAGATGGTAGTAAACATCACATCTTAATTAAAACTCTGTGTACAGTTTTGGGAGACATACTGGTACCTCCTAGAAAAAAAAAAAACAACAACATAATGGCTTTGCTCCCATGTGCTGACAAAAAACGCCTGTTACTGTCCTTGTTTTGGCAAATGCCAAGTCCCCATTTGTCAGAGTAAGAACGGAGTTTGGAGGAAAGGCAGTAAAAGGACTCTGACTCCTCTTGGCAGAGTATCCCTTGGCTGAGAAAATTGCTTTACTTTTCACAACCACATTGGTAAGAAAGCCCCTCTAGATGAGCTTCCAGAGCTTCCAGATGTAGGTCTCAAGTTTAGCATGGGATTTGTTAGGTACACTCTACCTTTTCTTTCACTGCACTTAAATATATCTCTAAATGTGTTTTTTTTCAACCAGCACAATGCAGGGTGATCCTGATTCACTAGCTGACTGATCGCTTTCAGTCATGTTCCCAAATTGACTGCGATGCAAATGTTTCTTATGCCTGGTTTCCCTTTCTTGCAGACCTGCAACAGGACTAGTGTAGCTATATTCTCATTCAATATGAATAAAGGTACTGCAAAAATCTGTTTACAGCATTCAACCCTTATTTGGGCCCTGCAAGTTTCCAAATAAAGTAAAATTTTATGAGAACTCTGTTCTAAAATTTCTTTTGTTTGAATAAGACTGGAACCAAATTGGAAATGCCTCAAAGGATGCACCAGCACACACAAATTTTTAAAATATTTATTTTAGTTGTATTCATTCAATAAAAGGACCGTTGTAGAGCCCTTCAGGATCTATCATGATATAGAAATAAAAATATTCGGAATAGATAAGTGAGAATATGGGTTTCACCAAGCATCTGCTGAAGCCTTCCATGGTTCCCACATCCCATCAAGTTCCTCTGAGATGAAGCAGCCTGTGAGTTCTGGATCTCCACTGACCAAACATCTCCACAGAAGATAAAATCTGGTCTTATCTAAATGCCATGTCTAGCTGAGATTTTAAATTTCCACAGCTGCAGATATCACTGCCTTGCTGAGTAATGACCTCACTGGGAAGGAAGAAAAAACAATTTCCATGCAATCAGAATTTCCCTTGACATAACTGCTAACTGCTCTTTTTTCCATCACTATGCAGCATGAGATCCTTTCACTCAAGGTTAGTGTGACTCTGACTTTCTCTAAAATTCTCAATTAAAGAGGGCTGTTAGGGTGTGAGCAAATCCCATCCTTGGTTTCCCAGTCACGGGGCAACAATCAGTTGTGTATTCTTTCAAAACACAGGAAACCCTAAAATGTTTCAGATTGAGGAATGCATGCTAAAATGCTGGGATTTCCCAGAAAAGCTTTTTTGTCCATCAGAATTTATATCCAGCACTAGTGCTGAAGTGGGAAGATTTATGCTAGGCCACTAATTTATTTTCTATTTTGGGTTCATCCTTCCTTTGATAGCTGATCTGGATTTACACCTCCTGCCATAATCTGATGTTGGTGCAAACATGCATTTTGCTTTTGGAGGCATGGCACAAAGGCTGTTCCACAATCCAGGCTATAACTCTTTCCCTGTAGGTCTTTCAATCTATATAAAGCACAGCATAGCTGAGTACAAAGCAGATAGAAAGAGCACATAGGTCACGACTGGATGACTGTGACTGTGCAATGAATCCTGTGAGTGTACTTTGACTGTAAGTTGCAGTCTGTTTTGATTAGCTACATTTCTTTTTTTTTTTTTTTTCCCTTTAGCGGTGACCTGCTTGTTGTTTCAAAGAAAATTAATAAACAAATCAAACCAGTCCAAAATCCAACCCAATCTATTTCTGTTTCTGTTAAGTAATTTAGGATGATAAGACAGTAAGTCAGCCCTACAACTTAAATATGAAAAAGCTGATATTCATCAATTTTTGTTTCGTTACGGATGGTGTTGACATAAATGCTGACCACAATTAAGAGCTTATTCTGGAGCTGTTATGCTTTTGCTGAAAGCAAATGAATGATGGCACAGCCTCATTTTCAGGAATGTCTGGAATTGCAAAAATAAAAAAATCAGAAGCGTAGTGATTTGTGTCCTTGGGAAAGCCTAGGCAGATCATTTAATAGATTTTTATTTTACAAAGAAAATAGGAGCTGCATAAATATGTAAATGAGCCATCCAAGAATGAGCAAGCAGGAGAAATATTATTGCTATTTGGCTGGCTGGCATGATATATATATATATATTAACAAAAACATGCTCAGAGTCATACATGGCTCTTGTGTGCATTTTTAAACACAGATGCATAGTTGAAAGTCTGTGCCTATGCATTCAAATAAGTGATAAAAATATGGATGGAAGCATATGCATTCAAATGAGTTGGCACCTCTATTCAAACAGCAGGGAAATCTGTATGTGTCATGATTTCCTCTAATTCCAAGAATCATTCTTCCTGGACTTGTCTGCATGTTCTCAAGCACCAAACAATCCCTTCTGAGATACTGGAGACCTTCAACTTCATTGCTATGTTTCAAATTTTCTGCCAATAATTCTGTGATCACAGTAAAAATATTTTCCATCTAAGACTTTCATATATTGATCCTACCGCCATATTCTTTTGCAAAAGTGTTCATGCTTGTTTTCATTCAGGAGTAATTTCTTTGTTAATCAAGATGGAGTAGAGTTTGGCCTCTTTTAAGATGTCCTCCTACAGACTGATGAAACCATAGGTTTTCCATGTCCAGCTCACAGAGAATCCTTCAAAATCCAGGTCTAGTTCCCAGTGTGGTAGGCTTGAACAGTAGAATCATCACCACCACTGGAAAATAGTACCATCTCAGTTTATATCCAATATGATGAAAAAAATTAAAAGTTAATACTAGATAATGGACAAAGAAGACTGCAATGCACATCATTAAACAAATAACAAGAGAGAGGCCATGGCAGATTGGCTTTTGCCTAAGAATACTCCATCCTCCTCCTTTTTTTTTTTTTTTTTTTTTTTAATGGGAGATGCTGTGCTTTCTATAAACAAAGCAAATTTTCCACTCCAAACTATCTGGGATTGTTCACTTCAGTATTTAAACACATTTTCTTTGGTAGTGATTTTACAGTTCATATTCTTGTTTTCACAAGTTTTATTCATTTTTTGCCGGCACTTATTCTCCCGTCATGAGGACTTTGAACTTGTGTCCATAAAACACACTTTCAGTTCCCAAGCAGCTATACCTGGGGGAAGCTAATACACACTCCTCCAGCCAAAGGACTAATCAGATTAATCACAGCTGATCAGTAATTTAAAACACAAACCACAACATCTATAAAACATTTGCTCAGGATCAATCCTCAGAGCTGAACATTTTAAATCCCCTCTAACTCAAACCACACCTATGAAATCTGCAATCTGCAAACAAAAGTAAAAATGCTACAGCAATTTCGAATCATTACCTCTGCTCTCTACAAAGTAAATAAGAATTAAAATGCTGCTTCCCACAATGGACAAGGCAGGAAGCAGGAAACAGTTCAAATTTTCCTGAGTTGGTTTGTAGAAACTGCATATTCAGAATTTGAGAATTCTGATATCCCTATCCCTTAGAAAAGCATTCGCTTTCACACAGTGGGCCTTCTAACAGCATCCACAGCCAATCTAAAACTCTGGTAGAGCATTGCACCATCCAAGGTAGACAGTTAGGACTTTTGAGAGGCATCAGGGTCACAAGCTTTTACAGCACAGCACTAAAACCAACGCTGTATCCCAAAACTCATGAAAAGGCGCTGTTTTTTCATTGCAGATGCTGTGCAGTCTGTGACAAATGCAAACTCTGCTGCAGATGCCCCCTAAACACATAGTAGGAAAAGCCATGGGATTTCCATTCTTTGGGCATCTCCTAGAAATCTCCCCTTCTCCTTCCTCAGATTTGAGACCCTCTGGTATGTGTCTCATGGCTCTGAAATTTTGGGATGGTACTTACAGGGCCTGGAAGTGTGACACAGTGCCTCTTGGTCTGTAGATCTTAAATATCTACACCCTTCAGATCTTTGTGCATTGTCTGCAGAGTTGCTGAATCTGGTAGTGGCATTACCCAGGAAGAAGAATAAAACCACCAAGAAGAAATACACAGATTACAAGTTTCTTCTTAATGTTTTCTTATGAGAAGTATGGAATACATATTAAACTGACCACTCAAAATCTTAACTCTACTGCTACCAATTTGGCTGAGCTAGGCAGGATGAATAATATCAGAAATGTCTATTGCTTTAAAACCAGTTGTGCTCAAGATGCTGATGACTTCATACTGCACAAACTGGAGCAAAATATACAGTGGACAGGGTACCAAAAAATCTACCTCGTCCATTCCACATGTTTCTATCAGAACCCAAGATAACTGGTTATTGCTCTTCATGTTGTACCTTTTCTCAGCACTGAAGCCTTGTCCGGAGTCTTAGGTGGCTGCCATGTAAGTAAGGAGTAGTTTCACAATATTTGTCCCCCTTGTCCTCTCTGTCCTCCTAGGACTGATCAGGAGGTCGATCTGCCTTGCCCATTGTGAAATAACTTTTGCCACAGTAATTAGTACAGCTGAGATTAGAAATGTTAGCTATTATTCACACAGGAGAGTACTTGCCCCCTATACTCAAGACGTTCAGATGGGGCCTCATAGCAGCAGGGTGCCTGGACTTCTAAGCGATAAGTTTGGGATTTGTTCCATAACAAACAAGAAAAGATTCTTCAAAATTTAGACTCTCATCTCTTGAGCCAAACATACATTATGCCATTTATTCTCACAGCTCACTTCAGAGAAATATTATGATGGAAAACCTTCCAAGTCTGCTGAATTGGGCTGTTGGCCAAGCTGAGTGAAATTTCAAAAAGCAGCTTCTCTTCCATATTTTCAGTGCAGAAATACTGCTGCAGTGGGCAAGGGCAGATTTGCCCTTCATTGCAATTATTCTGGCCCCAGCAAGATCCCAGAGTCCTGCATGCAGATAAAACATACAGTTATCATTATCTGCCTCCCACAATTAACTGTGGTCCTCTCCCTGCCTGCATGCAGGATTGGAAGCTTGTGAGTGCATAGTATGCCTGTAGCAGGGTTGGAATCAGGGATGAAGAAAGAGAAGAACTGAGATAAGTCCATAAGAATTCAATACTCCAACCCTTCCAGGTTCTGGGGAAGAATCATGATGACACAAAGAAGACTTGATAGCTCTAGCAACTGTGGTAAAGAGCTACACACAGGAAGATGCTTGGCAGAGCCACCCTCTGCTCAGACAATAAGGTAGGGGGCACATTTCCACATCGATGAATTCTTCTTGCACTAAATCTTTAATAGGCAGGTATGGAAATGTCTTCATCATCATGATGCTGTCTTTTTCTGCCTCTTGTATCCAAGAGCGTCTCACCATGGATATCTGTTTCAGGCTAGCAGCATCCCAAATGGGATTTTTGTTCCCTGCTTCTGTTTGTGTATAACAGCTTCCAAGAGTGCTGCAGAGCCAAGGAATGACTGGCTGCTTTTTCAGTCTCAGATATTGGCTCCATAGAAAGTGGTTCATCATTAGCCTGTGCACTCTTTAACTCATTTACTAAAAGGAATGCTGCTGTATGCCTCTTTTCTCCTATAATTTATTATAGTGGGCAAACAATCTCATTCTTTCCCTCTAGCCTCTGCCCAGTTTGCTAGGGATAAATGAGTACGAACAAAGTCATCCAGTCCTGATGTGAATATAATTCAAGGAATGAATTTTAGCATCACGCATATGGGTATTTTTTCTTCCTGCAAAAACTGTGAAATTATTTCCATATTGTTTTAGTTTCCTAGTATCAGCTTTCCAACCTCAGATACTTTAAAAAAGTTTTTGTTCAAGTTATAAATGCTCTCCTACCATAAATTCTGTGTTAGCCTCAAAAATAACAACTATTTTTCACTTTCTGGGTTGACCCTCCTTCATGAAGATTGTTCCTGGGAACAATGTGATGAATTATGAGTTATAGCTGGAAAGCCTAAAATAAATCCTAATTGAAGTGCAAGAGGTTATGACTCTTTTGGAAAATAGAGAAAAGAGGGAAACAAGGGTCATTCAATTAAGGCTATTTCAAGCTTTTTTTTTGTATCAAGAAAGCACCACTTTGAAAGTCTACCAGAAAAAAAAAAAAAACAAGTCTCTGTACAAAGTTCAAATGTCACTCTCCTTCTAAAAGAGCATGTAAGTGAAAACTGATTAACACCTAATTGACATTAATATGCCAGAATCTGGAGAACTAAGAGCTGAAGGGACAACTTAGGAAAGATTAATGGGGCTAAATGTTGTGTGTAAAACTTAGCTAAACATTTATTGAAGGGGATCTAACAATCTACAATCTATGAAGGAAATATTTATTGAAGAAATAAGAAGACTGGTTCATGCAGATAAATATACATAAATAGTAAGATGAGCTCTGTGGAAGACAGGCTCTTTTCAGCATAAATTGAGATTTTAATATTTGTTTTAATTTGCAATGGTACTTCTTCAGTTTTAAAGTTTATTTCAGATTACTCCTAATATTCAAAACAGGAAATAATAGCCGCCTCAAAAGTTATATTGAAATCAGTCATCCTGAAGAGGTTGAAACTAGCTTTGTCTAAATCTTTACCCTTTCTCCTAAAAGAACATTTTAGTTTCAGCAGTCCAACTTTTCCATTTTGTGCTGCCTGTATTTTCTAACAGACTTATATGTTAAATAGTAATGTAAACTAATGAAGAGGGGTCAGCTGAAGTTTGCACTTCCTAGCCAATATACACACAGTCAGTCCCTTCTTAAGAAGTCATTATTGAATGAAATTAGAGAAGTAATTATACACAGGACAAGACTCTAAAACCCAAACGATGTCATTCTGATGAACACATCTACTAGATAAGGAGAGTGTAGAATTATCTTTAACTTTCCCAGTCTCATTAAAAGCAAAAAATTGCTACTAACCTAGCCCCTAAAATGTTCAGTGAATGTAGCATTGCTCAGAGGATTTTTCTCAAAATATCTTAACATCATGGCACCATATTTTTGTCCCAATGTCATTTATGTCAGCAACATATAGTTTAAACAAAAAGCTACAACACAAACATCAGTATCAACTCTGCAGCTGTGTTTCTGCCATGGCTAGCATGGAGTTACATAAGCCAGGATGTGTCAGTGCTGAGGAAACACATGGATCCAAGCTGCAGGGTAATTGAAGGAACTGAGGAAGATCTAAGTATCAAATACAGCAATAAATATCCACAAACCTAAAGGAGCCTCTCTAAGGAGTTTCTTGATTGACTCACCTTTCACATCCTGCAGCTGTTTATGGGGATGGTATAAAGAAGAAAGCAGAGAGTCAAAATAAAATCATCTGCATGACCCAGTTTTCTTTAATGATAGTTTTATGAAGCATTTACTAAAAGCACATATTAAAACTGACTGAAAGTGTTTAAGTCACCTGTCACAATTTTGTTTTTACAGCTGAGTTTTTTTGTGATTCATTCTTGTGCAGGAAAATCAAGCTTGCATATTTCTAAGAAAGATAACCAAACAGAAATGTTTTCCTTTAGCTGCAACATATGCTTCAATATTGCTTTAGGATAGAGCTCAGTGCCTCAAAGAGAAATACTAGGGTACTTATTTCATACAGCTGTTGTTGGAAAAATCACTTTCAATTGAAACATCTAACCAGAACTATGATTCACTGCTTAAAAATATTGCAAAAAATTATACCGCTTGAAATACAAACATTGTTTTCAGGCTCCCTTATAAAATGCGTGTTCAGTTTTTTGGTAGGCTCACCCCTCATTTTTATGCTGCAACCTATTTATTTCAGATGTTTAGGCCTTTGCTACATGTAGAAGGGGAAAGATCAAAACAAACACAGTAGTTAGTAGTTCTGAATTACATTTGCACAAGAAGATAGAAAATTAACCCTTAAATAAAATTAACTGTGAAAAGAACTCTCTTAGTCTAGTCACATATTGATTTTTGCCTCAGATCTCTTTTCAGTTGCAGGAATCAAATAGAAATCCATGCCATGTCCTTGCTCCCATGACTGTCAGAATTCAGGTTGCCCTGGAGACATGATGCTGCATTCGTAGAAGGATAAGAGAGAGAATTCAGTCCTGCTGTCTTTTGGAGACCATGCTCCCAAAATTCTTCTGTGGGTCTCCTCTCAGCCCTGAGAGCTTGCAGACAAAGACAGCCAAGTATTTGTAGTGCAAGATGCTACTGTAAATTAAACACTTACTAATGAAAGATCAGAGGGATCATTTAAAAAAGCTAGCTCCCTTTTTCTCTGTATGCCTTTGGGAAATACATAATCATGCTTTTTAGCAGCACAGCCACAGGCACCGTATATTTAAAGCAAGCACAGCAAAATCTCTGTGTCTTATAAAAAGGTGTCACACTGGATAATGATTAGTAGCATCCTGGATAAAAGAATATACTCAACCAGGACAGTTTTAAAATCCACATACATGTCTATCCAAGTCATTCATCTGTAAGCACTGGATAATATCTGCTGGAAATGGAAAGTAGAACAAGGGAGCCTCACAAGCAGAGATTGTTGTCAGTGTTTGGAGGTATGTAAATCCCTCAGCAGGTCAATACACTATTTCCTCTGTCACATATAGGATTTACTACTCCTGTCAGTGCACTGTCCTGTTAATATTGTTCACAAGAGGCTGGAGTTCAGGAAGGACTTCAGTACTCAGAGAACAAAAGCTTCACACACATGACATTGAGGCGAGTGCACATGCACAGCCCCTCTGGGCCTCAGCACAAATGAATGCAGCTCATCTCCCTCTTTGCATTGCCCAGCAGCAAACTGAACATGGAGTGGAAATGAGGACAGCAGTGAAGGAATCTAGGAATATTGGCTTCTTTGCCATGTAAGCTGACAAGCAGTAGCTCTTTTGGAAACCTAAACAATGGAAATGGTTTGGAGGATAGTGATAAAGACCCTCTGCTGAACAAGAAGCTTCGCACTGCTGCTAAAATGAAAAAAAGCACAAGCATACAAAAGAAAGCAGCACTGGTGCTGCTCTGAGCAGAATGGCATCCATGTCTTCCAAACCCCTGTGACCAGATTCACAGTCCTCACAGGGTGATTGTGAGTAGTGCTGGACAGAAATACAGCGATGCACAAGAGATAAGCATGAGGAAAACAACACAAGCAAAGACAACCACTTTGCAAGTCCATGATACTGCTGGGGAAAGGAGAAGCCTTCCTGTAATTGAACGCTTGTAATTTGGGAGGGATTACATACTTTCTGTGTGCCAAGATGTGCCCATATGTTTTGCTGAATATCCAGGCCCATGGCTTCTGAATTTGTAGCCAATCACAAAGGCAACCGTCAAATGCAAAACTGCCTTGCCCCCATCCTGTCTCCTCAGGTTGTCAGCAGAGAGAGACCAGCATTCACTAAAGGAACTGACCTCTACAAATGCATTAAAAACATTTTTCATTAATTGCCTTAATAGTTTTCACCTTTGCTATACCTATGGCAATAAATGACATGGTTTGTATAAACATTTCACTAATTATCTCAGGCTTTGATCTATTCCTCTGAAGTTGCACACTGCTTCCCCAGGCAGACAGCTTTGCTAGAGCTGCCCTCTTCTACTGGAATAGTGAATAAAGGCTTTCTCAGACATGTTTCAGTACACTTCATTCAAGTATATAATGTAAATAAAAAGGCCCATATTGAGAATCTACAATAATAACAAATGTTAATTGCACAGTAGCAACTAGCAAAACCAATATTCAATGTGATCATGTTGTGTGCTCTCCTCAGGGCACACCATTATCATAATTAATAATGTCATTTAATAACAATAATAGGGCAAATGTAGCTTATAAATTCAATGGATATTGGTTTAATAAATAGGATCAGATAATTAGTTAGGTACACCTGAAAAATTTATGAAGCATTTTAAGAGCTTCTCTAGAGGTGGTGAATCAAGGGTGATGTGCTTGCCTTCTTCAGTGAGCAGCAAGAATAAAAAGTAAATAAACAGAGATGTGAAACAGCCTAGTCTCCTTCTTGTCATGCCTCTCCTCCAAACTAATACCAGGATTACAATGCCTTTGTAGCAAGCACTTTTGAAAGAAGTAAAGATTCAGAGCCTAGCCTGATTTGAGACTGAACCTTACAATATTTTCTTATCTGTCATGGAATTTTCCACCTCAGTCATCCATGTGCAAAAGACTGTTTCCTGTCTTGAAAGGTTTACAGTCTAGGTAATTAATATAAGAGAAAAAAAAACCCCAAACAACTGTGGTAATGATTTTTCTTCCAAAAGGTGAAGCCTTTGGTGTTCCTGCTCATTCTGATATTTTCTCCAGCTTGCACAGCCTTACCGTGACCTGTAAATGGTATTTTTCTAAACATAAAATCTCTACTGTAATCCTTGAGCAGGTAAGAACAAGACAGGGCTTACTATCAGTATCATGTTAATGTGACCTAACATTCTGTTGAGCATTTGAACTGTGGTAAGTAGCATGACTGCAAGGTCTTTGTACTAATTGCAAGAATAAATGAATTAGTTTAAAGCCATCTTTGAGATGAGATGGGGTAACAGCAGGTACATGGGCCCCTATGATGCTTCAGCTGTCAGTACCTTGCAGAACCAAGTAACTCAGCTGTTTTTGATGGCATACCCTTGATACACAAGGGAAAGAGTTAGGCGAAGGGCACTCAGCTTTGGCTGAGCTTCAGATGCGGGGACTGAAAGCCATGTAGTGCTACTGCCCCTACAGCTTCAAGGAGGATACCTTACTCACTTCACTGCTATGTCAGTCAGTATCCATAAAGTGGAACAGAAATCAGGGCAAAGGAACAGAATTAAAAGGTGAAGGTAGGCTGTTGGGTTGGTGTTTTAAACTAGTGTAGCAAGATAAGCCTGTCAGTCTCCATATAATTATACTGTCCTATATTTAGAACAAGTCAATAATACACATAATACAGACCATACACACCATTAGCTGGTATGCAGCAATGTGCTTGGCAACTCTAAACTGAGTAGTGTGAGTGTTGCCCCTGTTAGATCCTGAGACTCTGGTTTGAAGCCAGCTGAATGGTGAAAGCAATGGAGGAGTTTTAAAAAGGTAACTGAAGATTTTCAAAGACTGCAGGGCTACAGCAGCAGCAGAATAGTATTTCTGAAGAAGTAAGACAGTTGGCGGAAACATATTTTTTCTGTAGATGATTACAGTCAGAGAACATACTCAGAGCCAAACTCTTCTCTGAGAAATACCATTCACAGGTAAAAGGAAGGTTTAAAAAAAAAAGTATTTTCTTCTAGAAAACAAAGAAAGGTCTGCTTCGGTCAGCTCCAAATCAAAATGAAAACAGATTATTCCCCAAGCACAGATATTAGAATAACTTGGCAGGTGACTGTAGAGGCAAAAGTAGCAGTGTGTGCTGTGCAGTGCTTTGCAAACCACATGGTTTGTACATTCATCCACCCACCCACCCACCCACCCATCCATCCATCCATCCATCCATCCATCCATCCATCCATCCATCCATCCATCCATCCATCCATCCATCCATCCATCCATCCATCCATCCGTGCCTCCAGGACAGAAGAGCAGCGCGAGCGAGCACTGACCTCTAGTGGGCAGAGCAGTCAGACCGGGGAAAGCTCGCAAAACCCTAAATGGAAAGTACGTCATGCGCGCCGCTGGCCCAAGGCTTGTGCTTGGCAGCTCTGCAAGCTGCAATCAGCACAGCCTTACTGTTAGCAATCCCTCACTGTCTGCGTGTCAGAAAACATCATGTCTATTGAAAAATCTAGAGGCATTATTTTTATGGCCAAAAGAAAACAGTGCACACTTAGAATTTGCTTAGTAAAACATGTAAGTCCAACTACTGGTCAGTAAAATTAACTCAGCATAAATTCGCAGAACTTTTTAGATATTTATTGGATGCATGGTTGAGAGTGTTTCAATGACATTATCAAAGCACCACTATTTAAAGAAAAAAATCCTAAGGAGACATGAACATACACATCATAAATTAAGGGGTTTAGTCCTACTTTTCCTACAACCAAAAATTACAGAATATCTGCCCCAAAGGAGCCTGTTTGCTTCTCACTTTCAAGTTATTTTCCATAGGAAAATTCCTGTAAATATTTTGGATTTCTTTAAACTACTCCAAAGGAGAAAATCAATCCCATGCACAAAATTTTGTAAGGCTTCAGCTGAAACTATCAAAGTTGGGTGTCTGAAACAGATACCGTGCAATACTGGCTTCCCTTCCTGTATAAACAATGTCATGCTTCATGTCATTCAGCAGTCTCAACCAGAAGCTAATGAAGATTGGTGTTTTTTGGGCTTCCACCACCTTAAGATAGTGAAGTTTCTGGAAAAACATTTGGTCAAGGAACGATCCATAAACTTGAAGCACATATCTGGGTCTTGTAGAAGGATTTTGCCACTGGTGTGGGTTGTCCTTGTTTCCTTTGCACCCTGTCTCACACAAGAAGTGTTGTCCCCACACCACAGGTACTTATTCTTTCCTCAGAAGGGCAAGGGAAGGAACAAGCAGGAGAATCTCAAGACCCATGGATTCCCTACTGCAAGTGCGTGAAAGAAAGGAGGAAAAACTTCTATGAGGAGAGCACGATGCCAGACAATGCAGCAGACTTATTATCTAAATGCTGTTCTAGAGTAAGAGATACTGTCTCAGTCTTTGATTGATATGAAGCCAATCTGCGTCCCAAAGTTAGTGCCATCACGAAAGTGAGAGTAAAATTTATCAGGGTGGCATGCAGTACAGAAAGTGATGTTTTGGTTCTGGTCTGTGATAGAATCATCTTGGATGTTCTCAGGAAGAATCCCGCCTCTCTCAAGAAGAATCCTGTAAAAAAGAGAGAAGCAGAAAATATTACTGTTTGTACATCCTCACATTCCATAAGGCACTGTCATTAAGGCAGAACCTCAAGTAAACAAACTGTGTCAATATTGTGACTGGGGCTTTCAATTGCTTCTTTTTTGTTTCTTTCTTTCAGTATTAGACTAAATATTTACTTTCCTGCAACCGGTAAAGTCACATTAAATTTGAACTTTTGTATATAATCCATAGACTAACAATATGTAATAATAAAATAATTGCTGAAATCCAGCAAAAGTGAGCAAATATAATTCATTCAAAAGTATCCTTTCTTGTTTTGGAAAGAACTAGAGAGTACTTTGTTGAGAACCCTCACCATATTAGTGCTGAATAATACAGTATCAAAATAATTATTTGTAATAAATGTGGAATTAATATTTTGTTCCCTCAGGAGGCTTACCTCGTTGCTCTTCTGATATCAATATAAGGACTTGCAGAGTCAAACAGTCTCACACACTTTGGATCAATTCTGTGAAATTCTTTTGCTGATTCATGAGGAAGTTTATAGCAGCAAGGTCCTACAGACGGGCCCAGCACCACAAGGATATCTTTCATGTTACATCCATATTCAGATACCATAGCATTCACTGTAGCCATAGACACTCCTAGCAATGTGCCCTTCCATCCTGTGAGAGATGAGATGTTGAAAAAAAATTGGTATGAATTTTCTTTTTCATTTTCTAGCAGCTAAAAATATATGCAATTATTAAAGGTATAAATTAGGAGATGCATTTATACCTAAAATTAAATAATTATATCTAATAACAAATTAGCTTAGAAAGCCTCCCCCTTCCCCCCAATTTTCACATTAACAGCAATCAGTTTTTAAATATAATTTTGTGGAGATGGAAACTAGAGAGAAGTGTTTAGATTGGAATTCCAGAGTTCTTTTTCCCAAGTGTCCTGGTTTGGGCAATTAGAGCATACCTCACAGCTCCTCTGTGCTTGAAACATTTAAGTGGGAATACAACTGAAATATGTCAGAAATATATTTTTATAATATGGTCAAAGTGTTTTAATGTTGTTTTTAGGGGGGAAAAACCCCCAAAAACAGGCTCGAGCAAGAGATATTTTTTGGAATAGACAGAAGCCAAGTTTGCACTTGGGCATTGTTTGGAACAGATAGAAGAAAGCCCAGCTTTGGGTTCTTATATCTCATTTTGAGTCCCAGCAAATCTCTGCATTGCACAGGGAGTGCAATTCCTACCAGAATGAGCAGCACCGCAGGCTCTTCTGACAGGATCAGCAAAGAGCACGGGTATGCAGTCAGCACCTGGAGCTGCCAGTGTGACACCCTTCTGATTCGTAACTATTCCATCATAGTTGTCAGGCTCTGTCTTTCCCATAATACACACAGCATTAGCATGATCTACCTGTCAAAACAAAACCAGAATGTGGACAGTGATATGGCGGCAAAACAACCCAGCTCTGACTAATACAAGGTTTTTCTTTGACGTGAAACACTCTTATGCACTAACTGACCACACATGGAAATCAGGTGCTCCCTTGTTCAAATGCCACGAAGATGTATCAGTAGAAAGCCACTATAGAAGCAATAGTGCCTTTTTCTTTTAGGAGAAAGTGCTCTGATCACTTCTTTGATTATTCTACTTTTTGTATGTAAGTTAAATATTAGAACAGACTTGGAAGAAACAGTGCTGCTTCTCCATATTGTGACAATGGCTGATAGTTTGGATGGCTATTCCCCCAGATAAGCTGCTAGCGTAAGTGTTTTAATTGTCCTGCTTATCACAGGTTCTTGCTGACAAAGATAAGAATAATGCCTACAATTTAGCCAGTGATACATGAATCTGACCCATTTACTTGAATCCATTGTTTTATAAGATACCTTGACTCTGTGAAAAGCCTCAGGGTTAAATCCTGCAGCGTTAGCTAGCCGGCGGAGATTTTCTTTAACGACAATTTGTGGGTCCCTCCGCTTGCAGCTGCTGAAGAGATTGCAGGAGCTTAGAGTTGGTATGTAGGAGATCCCACCTGTCCTTGTGGTGAACCCATGTAAGAAAATATCATCTGCCAAGGCAAGAAAACACAACAAACAATTACTTTCAAAACAAGACCAAACCAGCTATTACATGGGTTTATACTGAAGCGACCTGGAATCAGCCAATCAAGTAAGAGTATTGCTTTCCCTTGGATTGAGCTGTGGTATTTAAATTTAAGGATTCCTAATTTCCTTCTTGCTCACAATCATGCCATAGCAGGGACACTAAAACATCAGGCATGTTTGGGGCTGCAGACCAGCAGAAACTCTTATCCCGCCTTTCCAAATTATGATGGTAACTCTTGAAGTGTGTAATTCCCACACAGACAGGAGGAGATTTTATGGTCTGCCCTCCTTAAACCCAGGTCTGTCTTTTCTCAGATCATGCTCAGGCCTGGAACAGTCTTGCAGACTTCTACTGTATTTTTATTGACACCTCTTCCTTTTATACACTATTATACACTATTACAACATCATACAGAGTTATTTGATGCCTGAAGGCATTTCCAAATCTTAGTCATTTTGCAACTCCCTGGAAGAAGTATGTTTGGTAAGTCTCTGTAAAAACTGTTAGCTGGAACTCTCTACCTGGGATCAGGGAAGATCTGAGGATGGTGAGCTCCCCTTTCAGGCTTGGCAGGCTTTCCAAGTACATCTGAATCTCACTTTGGATGAGTGCCACATCCTGTGAAAGAAGCATTTGCCCTTCATGCTGATGTTCTGATATCTGCAGGCTTTCACTGTCAGGTACCACCTGTAAATCCTCGAACTCAAACTGGTAGACAGCTGTAAAGAGATGGTCAATATATACTTTCATTAAGGCTTTTCTTAAGGTTGGGAGAATAACTTTAATGATGCTCAGGTCTTTTTCATCCAGTCTCTGTTTGACGGTGTACAAAGCAGCAGCTGTCGTCTGAGCACAAACCACCTCCATTCTTGTCTTCAGACTCTGAAAACCTCTCAGAGCTGGAAGCAAGAACTCTTGTTCACCTTTTCTTTCACTCCCCTGCCTCTGGCAACACATGACATAAACAAACGGAGCGTGGATAGAAGAGCATTTCTCAATAGCTTCCAGAGTGTTGTGTAGTAATCCTTGGATCTTGTTCTGCAAGTTGGCTGTGAGGCTGAAGAGATCTATCAGTACTGCTTCCACCATATTCCAGGATATTTAAAGGTTTCTCCAGCTGCCAAGTAGTAACAAAACATGAAAAACAAGCAAAAAGTCAAGCACAGCACTGTTAGTCTGAACACAGAATCATGTCCTGGCAGTTAATTTAGTGATACTGTGTAGAGAAGGTACATAGCAGTTAATTACTGACTTAGGCTTTCCCAGCTGCATCAAAAGAAATTCCAACAAAAGAAAACTAGTGGAAATGCAGATAATTATGTATTTATTTAAGCATTTAGGCATTTCCTTACCACCACACCTACTTCAGGTCTTTCCCAGGTCAGGGATGATGAAAGGTTGGTACATCAGATTAGATTTATTGAATCAATTAACCCTCATTAGCCTAATGGATCTTCTTGAGATGATTCATGGGCTGTCCTCCAGCTTCCATGATGCAAACAAATACAGAGGTTCTTTAGCCTACTGGGACTGTAGGAATTTCTGTAATAATTTCTTTGGAGGTGTTTAACATACTTATGTCTGAGGTGGAGCTCATGTCTGCTACCCCTCCCAGCAGTAGGGTGCTGAGCTGTGAGGGCAATGACATTTTTCCCACAGGTCTTCACAAGACCTTTTGTGCTTCTCCTTTCTGCATTTCCAAAAGTATTGACTTGCTAATTTCTGACTTTTGTGTGAAGGAGCACATGACCAGTTCTTCTTTTCAGCATGCACAAGAGTCCAGCAGTGGTTACAGAAACTTTGCCTAGTAATGGAAGAATTACTTGAAACTAACTTAAAGCAAGAGCATAGTGTGCATAGCCTCTTACCTCAGCTTTTTCAGTCTGCTAGCTGCACTCTTCAGCTGAAATCAAGATGTGTTACGCTTATCCAATATCATCCTATCATTCACATTTTGTCTTGTGGCCCATGGTGTAATTCCAGATGTGGTGATTAGTTTTTTCCCTTTTCTGAAATTTGTTGATCCAAGCCCAGCTAGGCCTACCTGTGGAAACTTGTCAATCCATCTTTTCCTCTCTCTGTTGCTATGAGGGGCTATTGTACATATTCTCTCAGAAGTGTCTTTCTTTTGTCTCTCTCTGATAATCTTTCCGTTTCCAGTGCAGACATCCAGAGGTCTGGAACAAAAGGCTAGATCCCTCTGCTTTGGGAACCTCAAAGACACTTACTTAGATGTCATGACTAAGCACTGTGCTTGATGTAGGAGAAATATATGCACCTTTACCAACAGTTGTAAACCCCCATAATAATTCAGAGTATTCATTAACACAATCTTTTTTTTTTTTCTTTTGCACAGCAACGGATTGTGCATGTATATTAATTTACTTGTAGGAAAATTCATATCTTTGCAGGAACAAAGAACTTGAGAATCTCTTAAGTCTTTGAAATCAATGCTCTGCTACCAGAGCTAACCACACTAAATAATGCCTGGTGCAATTTTCCTGCCCCAAGACCTCATTCTCCTGTAACCTCATGAATGTTCTGTCTTCACATCACTTCATTACCCTGCAAAAAATACTATTTCCATGTGTACTTGAGGCCTATCATTATGGTAGATGTGATGTACTCCTTGGCATTTTATGTTTGTCTGTGGATTCCCAGAGTTTCTCCACTGAAATGAGAGGTTAAAGACCTTTGTGGTTTTAAAAGACAGCTTATTTGGAGAAAGTTTTACAGAAAACATTCTGTATTTTCTTCATTGTTCTTTCCCCCAGACTGGAAGAAAAATAATCCTGACTGAAAATGATGTTTTCCTTTCTGCAAATTGAACACTTACAAAGATTAATTGGCGACTATCAAAACAGGTGAGCTGAAAATATCAAAACGTGACAGCAAATAAAAGCAACTGCCAAGGAATTTATGACTCCTGATTTTGCTCAGAGTATTATTTACACACAGCTGATAATGGATTTTAGAGGAAAGAGCTTGCTAAGAAAACAGCGCTGAAACAGACTCATGCCAAAGACCATGACTTGGGAAATCAGAGTATTTCCCTCCCTACCCTGACACTCTCTGTGGGAGGCCTGTCTGAGTGTGACACAATCCCAAACAAAGTATAGTGAATAGTCCCAGGAAAGACAGCACAACAGAGGGGTGTAGTGCAAAACGAGATTATTGCTCCACTTGTCAGTAGGGGAAGGTAAATAGAGCTCATTGCTGCCCTTGTACTTGCCCAGAAAAATACCACCAAAGAAAGGGTGGAAGGAAAGTGTTTGATGAGGTAGAGGTAATTGCATACATTGTTATTAAGTTGTGTATGCGCTGCAAAGACTCCATAGGGGCAATTATTGGTAGGTACACATAGGAACAATGGGGCTGATTCATCCTTGTATCCTTCCAGCTTTGCATCACAGAGTCCTAGTGAGGACAGTGGTGTCAGATTAAATTTCCTTACAATCATAGCAAAACTGATTCCTTTCTAAGTCACTCCAAAAAAACACCCTTCTCAAAATACACGCTTGCCAAGCATAGTAACGTTTTAGCTTATGGGAGATGTACTTATGGTTATTCAGGTTTTAATTAACATCCTCTACAGTCCCAGCGTTCCATCGAAGCCACATCCAAAAAAAATAAGTACATTTATTAAGGAGTTGATCATATTGGTACACAATTCAAGGCAAACACTTGCACAAATTTGAAGCCAAGGCCACCCATTAGCTATTTTTCTCACTTCCTGAAGCTGACAGTACAAACATTTGGAGGTTATGAGAATTTCTTACACAGATATCAAAAAAAGGAGGTCAAAGAAAATGATAAATAACAATATGAGTGGTGAGGAAAGTAACAAGAGAAAAAAGTAGAAAAGAAAAATGAATACAGAAAAAGAACAATAAAGGAAATAAAACCAGGCTGCAGAGAAGAGACAGCCCAGGGTGGAAGAGAGATGCAAAAAAGCAATTTTCAAGAACCCCAGAAATCTAATTCTAAAAGTGCACTGTTGGCCAAGAAAAGATTGCTGACAATTTCCGGCATCTTTGAATCCTGCTGGTCATCTTATATTAGTAGAGAAACTGAGAGAACAGACATAATTTTTTGAAAATTAAAATAGCAGGAGATATTTAACATCTGCCAGAGAGAGATGCCCTGAGAAAGAAAACAGGTCATTGAAGCGGCCCAAATGAAGAGAGATAACAGCACATGTGCAAAATTTCAACAAGAGCAAACAAAAAAAAGAAAATCCAAAAACTAGGGGGAAAAAGAAATTTGTTTAAGCCTCTTAAACTGGAATAAAATAAAACATTCTTCTTCTTTTAACCTAGTTTTTTTAGGCAAGGTTGAAGAAACAGAAGTCACCACATACAATGAAAATACTGAAGCACACGCAGTTTTCATAAACACAGGAGTTTACTTACACAGGTGGACAATCCTATTGCATTCTGAAAGGTACCATCTGATAAAACACACAGACATTTCCAGCTTTATGTATCGCACCTCTTTCAATCTCGGAGCTGATTTGCACAAGCTGGAAATTCCTATGCTATGTAAAGGAACCTGTATTTCTTCTTTTTGACGGGACCCTGCTTTGCTGCTGGTCACACCGGAAAGAACAAACTGTACTGCAAGGCACCAACATGATTAACAAGTGCCTGGGGAGCGGTGAAGGCGGAAGCGCTGTTAACCCTGCTGTGATCACACCTTCTGCTGCGCCGGCTTTGCACAGCCGCAAACCGACTCCCAAATGCAAGGTGCAGCCAAACAGGCCAACCCCACAAAGAACTTAAAGGAAAACTTGTGCAGAGAGAAGGAGTTTCCTTTTCTGAGCTGTAGCTGCACGTTCCACTGAAGAATTTGGCAGCCAGCCATGAAGAAGTGTATTCTGGACCTAGATAGAGAGGTTACACAATGTCAGCTTTAGGAGCCAGAGGTTCCAAATGAGTATGGCAATTTGTCCTTGCAGCAGTTGGGAATTTCACACAGCTAAGTGAAGAAGTCTCAATCCTTTGACAGGAGAATGCAAAGGTTAAAAGGCTAGCAAGGAAATGAGGGATTGATATCAGGCTTTGTGCAAGAATCTAAAGATAATAAATACATTTCCTCAGCTGCGTTAAAATCATGGTCATGACTGTTAAGTATATGACAACGGAAGAAAGGGGCAAGAAAAAAAAGGACAGTAATTTTTAATGGGCAGAGGAATTAATAAAGTCTGATTTCCCATAAAATGCAGTCTCCTGTTCCTCCTTTCTCTGCAACTACAGTAAACCTACATTTCTGCCAGGTCCAAAACACACATGGTGAGTGCTCTGTGATTTCTCCTCCTGCTACTCTGTTCAGCATGTGCTGGACAGAGGGATGAGAGCTAAATCTTGGTTCTTCCTCCTGAAGGGGACTGATGAGGCAATCTTGACCCTCCTTACCCAGACATCTCTTTTCCTGAAGTTTGCAAAAATCGGTCATCTCTGAGGCTTTCCACCCCACTGCCAAATGTGACTGAGCTAGGTCATTAAAAATTAGCAGGGGACCTGCTTGGTGGAGAGAAACCAATACAATCATTTTGTTTCCTTCTGCCAGACTAAGGAAGTACAAGTAATTACTGGTGTTATTTTTTGCGCAAAATGCTGAGAAGGAAAAGGTCAGAAAATATTCAGGGTACAAAATCATACTGAAAAATGACAAATTGACATCTCCTGAATGAAATATTATATTTAGCTTATGATATTTCAGAAAAGGGATTAAATAAATAGGTCATATGCAGAGATGAGCTATTAGTTTATAAAGTAGTTGTTACAAATATATATGTAAGTATTTTAATATTTATTATATATGTAAGTTGCTTAATATTATAGATAATAGATATAATTAAGTTACTTAACATATATTTGTGATTTTAAGTTAAATAGGTTATAAAAATATAAAAAATACAAGCCAGGTAAATTTAAAAATTGAATTATCAAAATAGTGCGATTTAGGGTTAAAATTCTCTACAATTCCCTGGAGGAGTACAAGCGCGGCAGAGGCAAGTCTGTGGCCCAGAGCAGGGCACGGCATAGGCCAGAATAAGACTGGGCCACATCTCTTGTCCTTCATAACCCATTGGTGCCCGGGAAAACTTGATGTTCTTTGCAGAACAAATGATGGCAGCAAGTGCAGTCTAGTACAGTGAATGGGTAACTCGGGGAACCTGGGAGCAAAGGGCGCGGAGCAGGAGGCCCTCAGGCACCGCCGAGCCGGGCGCCACCACCGCCACGGGTGGTGAGACCTCCACACACTTCCTAAGGGATCCCTCCGACTCCCGGAGGGACCGGCCCCGCTCCCGGCGGGATCAGCCCCTCTTCCGGCGGGATCAGCTCCTCTCCCGACTCCCCGTGCCCCTGGGCTGCCGCAGGCCGCGGGCGCTGGCGGGGCCCGGCGGGCTGAGGGGCGGCGGCCCGGAGGGCGCTGCAGGCGCCGTGCGGCGGCCGCAGCAGCGCCGGTACTCGGGAGGAACGCGAGAGCGCGGCCTCGGGCCTTTAAGATGGTCTCAGGTCACTTTAAAAAAGTTAGGAGTGTGCTCACAAACTGACCATCTGCTCTGCAGAGAAGCCGGAAGAACATCGCAGGGTCACATCGCAGGTTTATTTTATGAGATTCTGCAAGAAAGTGTTCTAATTCTCAGTGATTAGCTTTGAGTAACCTGTTCTTGCTAATTAAAAATGAACCAAATGAAATTAATGTATCGACCTGCGATCCCACGGGACAGCCCTCAATATTGTTTTGTCCACATGAACTAAATAAAAAGAAGATAAAACAATTCACTTCTTTTCTATCTCTCCAGTTCTTCACTTGTGCCTGAAATGGCCAAGCAAAATTCCCCATCACTAGCTGAAGTTGTAAAACTAGTTGCAGAGCAGCAGCAGTCACAGGAGTCAGACATAGAACAAAGCAAAGCAGTTCTTTTCCAATTGCAGGTAATAAACCTTGTTTAGAGTAGTTAAATCAATTGCTTTTCATTCGATGAAGAAGTATTTCCTTGAACTTGAGAAGCTGGTGGTACTTAATGGGCAAGTGCATTCAAGTGTAAGACAGCTATTCTGTTCCTGTGTGTGGCGTTTGGGCTCAGCCAAAAGTGTGGGTGTGTATTGCTGTTTGTAAGGCCACAACACAGCTAAGTCTTCATTACAGGTGAAACGTTGGTTTGTTACTTGGAAAAAACAAAACAAAAATACTGGGCTTAACTCATAAAGTGAACCCACAACAACTAAATGCAGAGTTTAGCTTTTTGATTAAAAAAAAATCGTAATTTTCTAAGTAATTGTGGGGGAAGGATTTTAATTTTTTTTTCAGATTTTCACCACATTGTATAGTTTTTTTCTTAGTATCTTTTTTGACATAAAATACTTTTTTATTCCCCCTTATGTTTGAAGTAGGAATCCCAAATAGTCATTAAATACTGGTATTATTCAGTACTATTTTGTAGAACACTGGATAGATGTAGTTTTTGTGAAGACTCTGTGATAATTTATTTTGTCTTTTATTAAGCTTTCAATTATTGTTTAATCTACAATATCAAGTTTCTATTGAGAAGCTTTCAAGTCTGAGAAAAGATTATTCCAGTCGACATTTTTGAGGATGGGAGAACACAAATGGAAATAGTACTGTTGCAATTATAACATCTCTGCATAGCTCCACAACTGAAATAACTGATATTTGAAATTTCGCATAAAAATAACATTTCTGAAGTAGCAGTGAAATCTTGTATTTTTAGAAATGTCAGTGGACTGGCCACACTTTACAAGAAGCTTTGTCCTGTATGCCAAAATACAATCTGATGGTGCTACAACAATCATTTGTAATCTTACAACTTAAAAATATGTTTCTGTTTTAAAACAGACCCAAAGAACTTTAAAGCCATAGGTAATGACAGGTCCTTTCCAGCCTTGATCATTCTAATTTCTTATGATGGTTTTAAGTACTACTTCCTGGTTTTGTTCACTTCTTGTCAGTGAGATGATGTGGAGGCCTTTTTAGAACTAGATACATATTTCTCATGGGGTTGAAAATAGTTGTGATTAATTCAACTCTCAGCTACTACTGTGATGAAGTCAGAACTAAAAATCTCAGTTGAGCAGTCCAGTTAAGCTCCATCACCTGACACACCCTTCTATGTGTCTGTGTAGGTTTTCAAGGGATTTTTGGCATCTTTAGTTGTTTTTAGTCCGATTAGGACTTCACCAGCTCTAAGTAAACATTATATCTATATCTATATCTGTCTATATATATATATATATATCTTGCAACTGCGAGGTATTTAAAAGTGAGTGAGTTCAAAGGTATCATATTTCATATTTTAGACTCAATCTAAGGAGAGAAGACTAAGATAGTGTTCTTACATTGTGCCTCTAAGGCGATGATATTAAGAAATATAAGTTTAATTATCTTCCATTCAAACCACATTAGACAAGTGAAAAAAAAAAGGCTGTTGAATAAATATAAATTACAGTGTTTAACTAGACACTTAATATCTTCCTCCAAAAATATTCATAAATGATCACTGAAATATTTTCCAGGCAAAGTGCCAGGAACTAGAAAAAGAAATGAATTCTGTTCTGTTAGAAACAAAGACAACAGAAAGGGAAATACATCTGCAAGATGATGCCATAGAAGTGACAAAATATCACTGTGAAAATCTTGAGGCCCAAGTCAGAGCCCTGTATTCTGAAGATTTAAAATTGAGGTGTGATGCAGAAACAGTACAAGAGGAGTTTGAGATGATACTTGCAAGAAATAATGAATATCGGGAAAAAATAAAGGATCATAAACATCTCTTTTGGGAGATGGAAAGTAAATTGCCAATTATGATTGAACTTGCTGAAAAGAAAGCGGTTGTGGAAGAATTAAAGGCAAAGAAAGAGGAGTTAATATGTGATCTGCAGAATCCAGAAGGATCTGTTATGAAACAAGTGCAGGTACTATATTTCCTTTTTGATGCTTTCCTTTTATGTGAAATAATTTTGATATAGTTCACATAATATGGTTATTTTGTCTAATATGTTTATGGCTGATGAGGGACTGACTACAAGGGAATATAGGTAATTCATAATGCTGCATTAATTGGAAAAATTTTTACTTCAATATGCAGTTAAAAATACCAGTATTGTTATCTGTGTAATATTGTAAAAAATGTTTATACTGTGTGTTCGAATGAACTCAAATATGAAAATATTACAGAACTGTAAATTAAGCTTTATCATTGGATAAACTTACATGGACACTTTTCAGAATTCTGTGAAAGATTGCCATATTGTTACATGTTTCAGGTAAGAACACAATATTCTTTATACTTTGCTGTCAACAAAATAAATTTGAGCTGTTTGCCAACAGGAGGTAGATTTGAAATAAGAAGAGAGGAAAAACATGTTTGGTATTCTAATCTACCACTGTTGGTTTTACTTGACCCAATCACAATTTTTACTAATAACAACTACATAGGAATTTTTCACCATGGAATTTTGCCAATATATGGACAAACACAAGTATGAAGTTGAAATGGGATCACAGATTTCTATTTGATGTAACTTGCATTATTGAAAATTTGATGTACTCTATTAATGTAAATTGGTGAAAATTTGTTTGTACAACAGATCTTTCAATACTGATAAATAAAAACTAATTAATATGGTATTTTCCTATGAGAAAGAAAAAAGATCTGAAATATTACATTAACTATTCTTCCATTTTGCAGTAAATTACACTTTAAATAAAGATCACCAAATTGAGCTCAAAGTCCTGTATTGTTGTAGTTCTTATGTTTCAGATCAAGAGTATATATTCTTAAAGGTGTAAAACCGTGTGATAAAATATTTATTAGTTAATTTTTAATTATCCATCCTAAATTATTATCATTTTAATTAGTATTAATAGGTTTATTGTGCAATTGTTTATTATAGACCTTTATCTCATCTCTATTAACAGACTGTTTAGATGAGACAATTTTAATAAGTATGTTAGAAGAACTGTGCAACCTTTCAAGGAGTGGATTTCTGTATCTTTACTTACATCTGCAGGAAGAACTCACACTTTTAAAAAGAGAAGTCACAACATTGAAAGATTTCATCAATAAAAAAAGAGATCTGCTGGAAGAAGAGAAAAAAAAGCATGCTAAGCTTAGAAAGGAAATTGAGGTGAGTCATTGGAATAAAATTTAATTGCAGTTCTCCTGATGGGATGTCGATAATGCAAATGAAGTTTGAAGTACTTTATACAGCATTGCTGGCTATACATTGTTCAAGTATATGCAGTAATGATGCTGTCTTAAATTCTGGGTGCTGATAGTCTTTCTAAAATTCAGAGCTTAATTGTGGAGAACATTTTTTCTGAAGTCTTTTGAGAAGTACTTCATATGTGAATGTTTGGAGTGATTCCTGGAAAAAGAAGAGGTCACTGAATGATAGTAAAGCAAATGCACATTTTAAAATTTTGGTAATACTTTTGAAATACTTTACATTTTACTGCTGACTTGATTATTCATGACTTGATAACTCATCAGTGGAAGAATCAAATACACCAGGAAATTTGACTTCCCATGAATGTCCCTAATTTAAGCTGACATTAAATTAGGAATAACACAGCAGCTCCTAATTAGCTGACAAGATAAAATTCTGATCAATAGTTAAAACCTTCTCTTTTAAATAATTGAACTATATTTTTCATTTTGTTCCTTACTAAATGCCCTGTATGATTAGATAATTTTTAATTTGGAAGTTTCATACCACTTATCTTGTCAGTTCAAATAAATGCCACAAAATTTAATGAGCAAAGCTTAATAATATAAAGATTAACTGATTTAAGGTTAGGTCTATTGCCCTTTGTAAAATGTAGGAAGAAGAAAGAATAATTTTTTTCATGTGACAGTGAACAGAGAGAATTTTTAACCTGAAAAGTAAAACACAGCTGCTTTAGAATAGATCTGCTAGTCAGCATTTGAGGAAATTTTTTATTACCAAGGCAACATCCTCTTAAGAAAATTCTCTAAATCCAAAGTTAAATTAGGTAGCCTAAAAATAACCTTCTGTTATCAAAATCAATTTAATTAAATAGAGAAGGTTAACCTTCACTTTGTTCTTCTGTTGTTTGGATTATGTGTTCTTTCTGTCTCAGAAGGAAGTAGGTTCAAACCCAAAGCCTTCCAGGGTATTATTTTCTATTAAGAACTCTCCTGAAAACAGTCCAGTTTTTAATATAAGAACTGACAGTGTATAGACAGACACATTTATACCCAGCAGTCCTCAGCACAACTTGGGAAAGAATACTCAAGTCAAGCACAGGAATAAAGTGAGATACTAGGCACATGGAAGAGGTTTTATTGAGCTGCAGTGGTGGCATTTAGCTACAGACTGCTGGCACCTGATGTAGTTGTTTGGAGTATCCAAAGGAGGGCAGCTAAGATGGGTCTTGAGGGGAAGCCATGTGAGGAGCATCTGAGGTCACTTGGTCTGTCCAGCCTGAAGGAGAGGAGACTGAGCAGAGACCTCATTGCAGTTACAGGTTGCTTGTGAGGGGAAAAGTAGGGGCAGGCACTGATCTCTGCTCAGTGACAGTATCTGAGAGACTGGCCTGAAGTTGTGTCAGAGAAGGTTCAAGTTGGACGTTAGGAAAAGGTTCTTCACCCACCCAGAGAGTGGTTGGGCACTGGAACAGCCTCCCTAGGGTGTTCACAGCAGTGGTCACAGTGGTCACAGCAGCAAGCCTTCACAGAGTTCAGGAAGCATTTGGACAATGCTCTCAGACACATGGTATGACACTTGGGAATGTCCTGTGCAGGGCCAGGAGTTGGACTTGATGGTCCTGATGGGTCCCTTCCAACTCATCATATTCTGTGACTCTTGAAGCAGCCTGTGGATCTTCTCTTACTCTCTTTTCTGAGCACCAGCCCCATCACCCATTTCTTGAAAAGCAGATCCTGTTCCCAGCCTTGGATAGGGTTGTCAGCAATAAATCAGGGTGGTTATCTGTGCAGGGTCAAGGCTTCAGTCATAAGGATAATTCAAGATATCCACAATAATATAAAATGTGTTGTTATGTAAAAGTAATTTAAAAAACCCCTCAACCCAAAAGACTGTCTATTCCCCTGCTGCCCTCTTTCCCCAATGCTAGTGTGTGACTCTATTACTCTTGGCAGATGCTTGCCTATCCTGTCCTTAAATGACCCTGGCAGTGGAGATACCCTGAGTGCTCAGACAATTGTTTTCTAGTGTTTGACTTTCATGTACAAAAGATCCAATAAAAAGCCCAATGTTGTCCGTTCCCTGTCTCCAGTAATCATATTAGTGCTCCCTCCCTCGGCAGATGTCCCAGACTGTTCCCAATAATGATGCTAGAGATGCATTTCTAAAAAAAGCAGATAACATTGATCATGGATGGTTCAGTGTCATACAATGCAGTCACAGTGATGCAGATGCCCCAAGCACTCATTCAGATGAGTGAATCTGACAGCATCCCTCAAAAAGTTGCAAACAATTATAGTGGAGGGTGAGGTAACATGAAGGCAATGAGGTAACATGAGGTAACAAGCCATTGACAATAAAAGAAGGCAGTAATTTATAGAACACCAGTGAGGCAGTTTCCTAGTTATTTGTGACATTTTGGCAGTGAGATTTGCAGGAAGTCACCAACAGTGCTGTGGGTTCTGATGCAGCTGTACATCATCATGTGCATTTGAAATACAGTGTAATAAAACTTCAGTAAGCAGACACAAGAGTAGTTAGACACTACCACTCATATTTAAACTAGGGAAAGTAAGCCCAAATTTCATTAAGGGAATGCCTATTATTTCCATTTTTATTGCAGTGAGTGTTTCATTCTTTTAACACTTATTATGCAAATTTACTTCTCCACGTAAGGCAGCAGTGAGGGCAGAATTGACAGTCCTGCATTGCTGGAGTATTGCCTAAGAAAAATGTGCCATTTTAAATGCAGTGCAGCTACCAAGGTGCTACTACAGTCAGCAAGGTTACCTCATTTGTATTCCCATTTATACCCAAACATGCTTGTCAAAGAATAAAAATTTCTTCTTTCTCACCTCTCATTTTGGAGTCTCAAATCTTCGACATGCAAAGCCTTGCCAGAGATGTGACATGCTGTCCTTGGGTGGTATTTACTTAGTTAAATTTTAAACATCTACAGAGCAGATATCCACACTGACCTCCACACTTAAGGTCTTAGTAGGACAGAGCTTTTTCTTTCCTTAATGGGAAAGTGAGGCATGATTAATATCCTAAACCGGATATCTGAAATGAGTCAGATGAATGCTTGAGGGCCAAGCAGGACCAGAGTGGGGGTTGAATTAAAAGGGGCCTTTAGCTTGAGTGGCAAACAGAGGCGGGGCACGGCAATTTGCGAGGCAGTTCACGAAGGCAGGACAAGCAGGCAGGGTTACAGGTTTTCTTGGTAGTAAGATTTACTGTGTGTTGTTTGCGGTGTTTCTGTTGGTTGGTTGGTTTTGGGATTTCTGGTTGTAATGGTTTGCATGCAATCCAAGACTGTAGTTAGTACAAGTGTATGTAATCAAATGGAACCCTCCAAAAAGGATGTGTCTGTCCAGACCCGTTCCTGAGCTGAACTCACCTCCACAAACAGTTTTACTGAAATGAAATTTTGAAGTTGTTTTTGTTTTTGTTTTTAGGTACAGAATAAGAGATATGATGCTATATTAAAACGTTTGCATTGCCAACTGAACAAAGTCCATTCAAATAAAAGACAATGGCACTGGAACATTCAGCAGTTGGAGAAGAAGGCCGCAGAACTACGAAAGTGTCTTGGAGTAGCAGAGTTACAAAACACAATGTAACAAACTTAACAAAGAATAGAATGCACATAATACATAATCTTTTCCAGGCAGGGTTTTTTTTTTGTTTGTTTGGTTTTTTTTAGTTTTTTTTTTTTTCTGGAAATGCTAGAAATCTTAAATAGCCTAAAAACTGGGCCAGGCCTTAGTGATTTCTTTCTTTTTGAAGTTTTTCTCTCTTTGATTTTGTGGCCTAAACTAATAGCCACAATAATGAGTTAGCTGTTCAGGAATAACTTAGCTGTTCAGGAAGAAAGTTACTGATACTTCCAGGTGTTTTCAAAATATGTGTCAGTTACATCTAAAAAGTTATTTAAAAGTCAACCAAACCAGATCTGGGAAGTTCCTTTATATTTCATTTGGTCTCCGAAGGTTGAGATATATGCTGCTTTTCCTACAGAGAAATAAATATTGGTATGTATTTGCACTTCTGAGACACCAAAGTTCTTTTATCTTTTATCCACATCCTTTTTTATTGCAACTTGCTAAGGAACTCTGAAAGCTTTGATGGCCCGTATTTTGCTCTGTGGGAAACTCATAGAGAAGATGTTACAGTCTGCCAGGATGTCTTGGCATGGGGAGGCCAAAGGCTGTCCAGTTGTCAAAGGCTTTGGAACAAGTATGCTCCAAACTGGACTTCAAATAAATCTGATTTCAACTGGTCTAACAGATGTTAGCAAAGAGTAGTGACTAGGTACCACATCTGGACAACTTGTAAAATGGAACAACTCACCCTCAAGAAACATGATTGCATTATAGATTGATGATAGAGGAATTTATCGTCTAGAGTATTTTTACTAATATCAGCCATCTGACATCTAAGTGGTTAATGATCTAAGATGACTCAACATAAATGACAATGTATTAAAAATTCTTGTTAAAGCAGTAGCTGTTTTCCTTTACTTTCTTTTTATTTTACATTGCTTGGGATTTGAAGAATTTACAGGAGTTTCCCTACTCTTATACTTAAGGCAGTCGTTCTGCTTGAACATAACTTGTAATGTTTATCTGTTCTATGAAAGTAGCTTTTTATTTAAGGTGTTGTCTTGAATAACTTAGATTTACCTTTACTCATGAATATAAAATGAAGGCTATTTACTGTGAAAAATGTTAAACTGCTTATATATTGTTATCTTAGGAAAGCAAGGCTTAAAATGTAGTACCATTATTACCTTCATATATTCATGTATATTTACATTTCCCTTAATATGTTATTTCACTTAATATAAAGTTATTTTAAGCAATATCCTGATTCATTAAGGCTCTCTCTCAACACTGTTAGTCTCTCAAGGCTTCTTTGCAGTCTTTTTCCTTCACAGTAATACGAACCAGACTGCTTTCATTACAGCAATAAAGTAGAAATAAAAACCTTAATAACCAAATCTATAGTAACAGTATGTCCTGAATATTGAGTCTTATTGAGTATGTAGTGCAAAACTGTAACATTACAATTGTTTATCCCTACACAGAGCAAAATAGCATCCATTTTCTGCATGTGTGTCTTCTAGAAAGGCTCCAGATCTGAAAAGTTGGAGAATTTACTGTGTTATTGTTAGTTTCAGTGATTAACTGCTCTTCTTTTGTTTTGCGTGATTGCTAGTTTCAGTTTATTCATCCATCAAGTGAAATGAGTGTACTTTATATCAAGTACAATGATATAAGTAAAAATACTGATGTGCTGTCTTCTTGATGGGTTAAATAGTTCAAGCCTTCTAAAGTTATTGATTATCAGATCTGACCAAAAGCTTTAGCTTACTGTATCCCCCCAAAAGTGGTACAACATCCAACATTTTTGGGGTCTTTAGATGATGTACCCTTAGATATGCCTTTTACCACTGATATTATCTTGGTTTTGTTTTTAGTTTCTCATTAGTTCTGCACCAGAACAATTAATGCATCAAGGTATGTTTTGTGTCTTACTTCAACTAAGTTCACTTTGACATCTCTTACCATGGTCTAATATCACAGTTTAGCCTTGCATTTATTACCAGTTGAAAACAACTATACCAAACAAACCAAACCATCTAATGTAACAACAATATCACACCTTTGTTTTTCTTTCTGACCAATGAAGATGTTCATTATTACTTACCTGGGAATTAGGATGGTTTCTGCATTATCAACACATGTACAGAATGACTCACTCATCTCAAATAAATACCTTGGACTTACATCTTCCTTGTTCCTTTTCATAAATCTCAGTAATTTCCGGTATTTTAAATTACTTCTGTGGTTCTTTGTGCATGTTTTGAAATTGTTTTAATACAATTTAACAGGGCTGCATACAAGGGCTTTGTATAGTACTCCCTTTACTGCTACTTGTGGAGGAAATGTTCCCTTCTATACAAACACCTTCCTTTCATCCAAGGTCTAAGTTGTCTTATACTCCTTCTTGCTCTTTGCAAGAGAGCCCATGTTTTTTTCCTGCTGGGACCCTGACCCCTTCATGGGATCTCCGCTACCAAAGGTAGCTTTTCTTCAGTGTAAAACTTTCTTTTTCAGTATACATACTTGAACTGTAGCTACATTTTGTGGCAGTAAGGCTGAGAAGCTGAGGTGTACTTTACTTTCCAAAGCTTACACTTTGGAGGAGTGAGCTGGAGGCACAGTTAAACCATGCAACTGTTCCTTCCTGGCCTGCACAGATGAGTTTCTTGGTAAAACCAGGATGTGAGTTGGAAGGAATCACAAATGGCCAAGGATCTTTTTTGATACAGAGTTCAGCTATTACCAGGGAATCCCTAGTAGTTACTAGAGTATTTGAGACACAACTTAGTCCATCTAAATATGTATAGTGAAAAAACAAGTTTTATTACACTATGCATGCACTGATTGTTGTTGTCATTCCACATCACTGTCCTAGTTAAATGCCACAATTATAATCCCTCATCCCACATAGACACATCATTTGTGTGTTTAACTCAACTGCCTTAAAACATGAGTTCATTAATTTTTAATTTTGGAAGCCTTGTCCTCAGTTTCCAACAGACTTCTGCTTTAGCCAGTGACTACACCTGAAATCTGTGTTCAGTGCTAAACGCCACATTTTAGAGGATCAAACACATTCTGTGCACTTGCATTAAACAGAACTTTATATAGCAAAGTACTTACATATTTTCCCAGGTGCAGCATCTCAAATTTAACATTCAGTGTTCAACAGAAAAATAAATATAAGGAAGGTATAAACATTTTACTAGTAAACTACAGTTAATTGGGAGAAAACCTCATCTGGAGAAAGAAAAGTCAGCTGAAACAAGGAAATATAAATTATTGCCTTCTCTAAACTACCAGCATTCTGTATAACCAATGAAAAAGAAATTGTGTAGCTTTTTATAACAATGCCTAGTTTCGACAAATCCTGGCAACCTCCTGGGGCCTATATTTCTTGGTACAACATTGAACAGTAGCAGTTTGATTTCAGGGCATCTTCCCCCCTGAGCAAGCAAGCACAGACAATAGGAAAAATGGTTTATTATTTTTGGGAAATAACTTAGTGAATGAACTTGGTATTCTTATTACATGAAGCTCTCCCAGCTCCTGTTGGAGTCAAACTGTGTTTCCAAACCCATATCAGTCATTTCTGAGGATGGTTGTGGGGCTAAGGGAAGAATTTCAGGCTTCAGTGCTCCACAGAGAATGGCAAGAGGAGTCACTGCCCACTTTGAACAGCAAAATGGCAACGAGCAGTGGGCATGTAAATAGCTAAGCGTGGGAAAACTTACCAACCAACGAGTCCTACCCAGCACCTAGGAAAACTTTAAAGCACAGGAAGCTGGATTTATTCCAACAATATAGTGTCAATGAGTAGGAGAATACTGGGGGAATTCCACACTTGACAGGGAAAATATACAGCTGTTGATTCACTCACGACTTGCAGCAAATGTACTGCTGTATGATAAAGGGAGGTATTTCCCCATGCTGTAAGCCAGTGCTCCACAGGAAACCCTTTCATGTGACTCAACAACCTCAGGTGCTGGAAGCAGAGGAAATGTGTCAGATAATGCAGACATACCTGCTAAAGTCACTGCTCTCATCAAGGCTGCGCCAGATAAACAACAGAAAAAAAGAACGACAGAGGAGGGATTGAGGGTTAAGGGTAGACACCAGTGCTGTGCTGCTTTGCTTCACCAACAGTTGGCTTTGTCCCTCAGGAGAGTCACTTGCAGAGCTGTGTGGATGAGCGTGACAGGAAGTAGTGCACGATATTCTACCATAGTTCTTACACGATGCTTCAGAGAAGAGGAATCATGGCCACATCATGCATTGATGGTACATCATGCTGCTGAGGGTGGGGAAAAAAAAATTTCAGAACTCTTAGCTGATTTTCTGAAATGCATGAATATATCATTACCAAAGTAATGATTAGATCCTTTGTTAAAATGCAGCTGTAGCATGTAACTCAGGGTCATGTGGGGGCAGTGGCTTTTTGAGGAACTGCCTTAAAAGCATGGTGAGGCACTTGTGCAGGTTACCTATAGAGGTGGTGGATGCCCCATCCCTGAAATCTTTCAAGGTCAGGTTGGACTGAGCTTAGAGCAACCTGATGTAGTTGAAGATGTTCCTGCTCATTCCAGGGGTTTTGGACTAGATCACCTTTAAAAATCCCTTATAAGCCAAACCATTCTATGTTTCTGTGAAAACAAACAGAAAAGACAGCTTTATCATGTCACTAAATATAATTCTTGTTGAAAATGGTTGCTACAATAATGAGCAAATGACAATTCTCTGTGTTGAACAGGGATTTCTCCTGTTAGGAAACCACATTAGTTCTTTCTATCTTTTCCAGTAGCTTTTAAATTTAAAATAGTTCAATATTTGTACAGAATTCATTGAAATTGTCTCTAAATCTTTCCAAGAGCAGCAAGCTTCTTAATCTCTCATTTTATTATAAATACCATATACCATATATTCAACACTTATTCACTGTCACTTATTGACATAAAAGCTTCGATGTTTTTCTGTCCTCTGCACGTTGCATTAATTAACGCAATCTCTGACTTGCAGTGATTTCAGCAAGGTTGCGCTGGCTTTTCTGAGGTGGAACAAGCGCCGGCATTTGAAACGCAGCTGCTGCTTCCCCGCACTGGCACTGAAGTCCAATAGTTCCCTCCAGTGGTGAAACGTCGTCTTACATGGCAAAGGCGCCTTTCATCCTCCACTTTTGAAGGTCAGTCCTTACCACGAGAAGCGTTAACATTTCTGCAGAGCACGATGTATAATCCTAAATGCTATTTTTTTCCTAAAAGTGCAGGATGAAAAGGAGATGCTGCACATTCCAACTTTTACAATAACTGGAGGATTCAATGTACTGATTTTTAATTTTTGACCTGCTTTTTAATTTCAGACTTTCTGTTTTAATTTTAGTTATAATGAAAAGTCCGCTAAAAACAGAAGGAATGCACATTTTTTCTTATAAAATAATGAAAAATATTTGGTTTTGTCTGCTACAATTTTTTCCTTAGACCACTATCTTCTTAGTAAGAATTATTCTGTTTAAGATCCTTGTCTCCCCAGTCTTTGATGAAGAATATATTTCAGAATCATCAGATCAGACCCACAGCTGACTAAAACTGATGACAGTTGATAGTTACAGATTTACAACGTATTATGTAAACCTGTGTTTTCAGGCTTCTTAAATAACTCTGCCTGGACTGAATCTTCTGGCCTGAAACTGCAGTTCTGTCTCAAGGTCAGTGTTCTGGAAAGCTGAAACATAAGGTATGAATGTCAGTGCTCGAGGCTCCCAATATACTTGACAAGAGAAAGGCATCCTGCAGCTGATTCAGCTCTTGCATGCCTTATGGCAGAGTCTGGCTCTTCCCAGACACTTCAAAGGAATCCTAGTGCAACTATCCTTAAATTAAAAGACTCCATTAAATACCTTTTTTTGTGTGATATAAACCCAGAAACAACACAGACTGTCTGTTGTTTACATATATTTAAAGATTTATTTTATGTTTATTTATGCTGTGGAGAAAATGACAGCTTTGGTGGGGGATTTTAAGGGGACAAGGAAGACAGTTTCAGGATAACCATCATGTAATGACTAACTTTTAGATTTTTTTCTCTTTTTGAGTATTGGCACAGAATTCTAATCTACTGAATCCTTACTTTATAACATTCCTATAAAATGTACACTAATAGACCAGTGGCCTTCTCAATCCCCTTGGATAAAACCTATCTGAGGCTTGTGATTAAAATTTTATCCTCAGGCTTTGTCAATCTGTCATATGTACTAAAGGATTCGAATGCCCTGCCTCAGGTACAGTACTAATACATTATCTACCTTTTGTGCATCTCTACTAAAATTATTACCATGTCTCAAATTATGAGTTCATATTGTTGCTAAGACTTCTTTAATTGCTAGTGCATTTAATTTGGGTTAACTGGTGCAGTTGGGAAAGCAAGCAAGTATTTTTGCAGAGGAGAGCTTGGGTATCTCAAGTTTTTTCCCAGTTATATCTGACGGTTCTTCCTTTTTAATTATAGAATGAAAGAAACACTTATAGGGATGCTTCAACTGAACTGATTTACATAGTTGCTTTAGGATGACAGGAATTGTGCCCTAAAAAGTCCCTCTCAGTTGACTGTAAAGTGAAGGAGTGAAGTGTCACTAGCTCAGATGTAAATAACTATTATTCTGATGTCTAAAGTAAGGTAAAATGCATCCAAGCCTCAAATTCTTAAGCCATCACAGCCACAAGATCACCATTAGTAAAGGCTATTTATTGTGTTATTGCTGGCCACATATTTTCCTTTGCATTTCTTGCTTTCCCTATTGATTTCCTGGGCTGCAAGCTTCTCATTTATATATTCCATTCAATATTGTAACAATTCGATGCTGTCCTGTTTTCCCGGATGTTACACTGGGGAGCAGTGGGAGGTGCCTTTAACAGCCATTTCCTTTTGCACTGAACCAGAGCAGGCTTTTGGCTAAAGGTTTTCACTTTCATGGTGGAGTACTCTCCTTTTTAGCATCTTTTCAGTTTCTGTCATAGTACTCCCATTTATCTTTTTCTTTTCTTTCTATCTGCTTTTCTTCAGATAAGACTCACAATTTTCATCAACCATGGAAAAATAGGCATTTTGCAGCACCAGCTAATGTTCAGGGGAATCACTTTGCCTGTCTTGGACACCTGTTTTGAATTTAGTAACTCCCATTGTGGTGGTGCCTTGCTCTTTGCATTGACTATGGAGGGGATCTGGATGGGAGAAATCTGCCTCTTGGATAGCTAACATGAGGTAAGACGAGACTTCCTAGGGCTCTAAGATGGGTGGCATGTTGCCTTCTAGCATGTTGGCTCTGTTGCCTGAAGAACGAGTCCAAGGCAAAGAGTTCTAAATTCATGGTAGATGATTAAAATTACATGACATAAATCCCATCTATTATCTCCAGTTATCCCTGACTGACTCCAGGCCAGGAATTAATGTAGCTCTATCCATCGTAGTGAGACCATAATTGAGTTACTCTGCACTGAGAGCAATAATACCTTCTGTGTTAAAGGATAGCAAGGAATAATTTTAGAAACTCTAATAAGTTGTGTGACCTCCATGCTACATTTCTGAAATTGAAATCTCTCGTGGCAAGACAATTTCTCCCCCGCAGTCTGCCTCTCACTGCAGACAAGTCATAAGAAATAAATCAGCTATGGTTTCATGGTCTATAAAGAATTTCTCTCCTTCCCACTCTGCTGTATTCTCTTCATGTCTTCTATATTTTAGCACATTTACAATTAGTTTCTGAATTATCAGGATATACAGACAGGTTAGCAGTGTCTTTGTAGTACTACCACTGCATCATTCACTACTTCACCTCTTGCCCTAAACAAATTTTGTCTAAAGGTCTTTAGCATTCCAGTCATGTGAACTGCCTCACCAGTTGGTAATAATACTTGCATCAGTGAAAATTTCCAGAGTCTTCTTTGCCATCTGAACTTTTAAAATTAGTACCTAATGACCAGAAAAACTTTGAGCAGCGGTTGGAAACAAACTTTGACAAGTATAGCAGAGGAATGTGACTGGGAGACAGACACAGGCTGCAATGAGTAGAAGAGATAGAAATTGGGGAGGGTAAAACAGTAACACATAGGCCTGTGTCCATTTTATACTACAGAGCCTGTAGTGGAACATGAGGTTCCTAAGTCTGAAAAATCCTCAATGGTCAACTCCAGCTGCTAGAGAACAGTAACAGTCCGTGCTACTGTCAGGGTCTGTTAACTCATGTGACAGGGACTCATGCAGAAGATCTGAAGTATTGATCCTGTTGTCAACTCCACAAAGGTCAGAAGAATCTCACAAGGTTACTCTTTTTCTTTTAACTGGCTCTTTGAACTAAGCTATTTGTTTGATGCTCAGTTTTCCATGGAACTTCTTTCTCTTCTTCATGGCACCTCCAGTGCTTCCTCACAGGGTGCAGTAGCTGCTAAAATTCTTTAAGGCACTAAGTACAGCAGCTGGAGAGGTAGTACCTAGATGCCATTGCAGCTCAACACTGTAGCTACTCCTTCGCTCTGTGATCTAATGGCTCAAGTGTGTTCAGCACCATGGGACCCCACCTTTTGCTGTCTTCTGCACTAGAAAATAAATGTTTTGAAAGTCCCAAGTGAAAGAGAGTTTTCTTATTAATGTTCTCTGTTGTGCTGCAGGCTTTTTAAGGTATTCTGTTATTCTGCAGTGGTGTATAGCAGTTCCTAAACCTCCAATACCCTCGAGATCTGGTTTTACATTCATTTGAGAATTTGAGTTTTGGTGAGCTACCCATAATAACAGCAGAGTTCTATGGCTGAACTTGGAATCCTACCCACAGTGAGGTTTCTCACAGAACCATGTGGAGAAGAAATTCATCCCAGTGCAGTTATGTAATTCCCCGGTCTGCTTCTGAGGGAAGCTGTGTGCAGAAAGGATTTTATTTTGTAGATAGGAAAAAACATTTTTCAACAGGTTGTTTGTATTTCTGTACACAACTCCTCCCTGAATTGCTGAAAAATGTTGTTTCTATAGCCATACCCGTTTTAATGAACTTCTCCTTTATAATTATTCAATTATTCATTCTGCTGCTCAAGAAAACCAGCATAACAATGATTTAACGCAGCACTGCTGCAATTAGCACTCACAAAACAACAAAGAAACACCTCACTACTCAAAAGGGGATCAAAGTATGAAATCACAAGTAACTCATTACAAAAGTAAATCATTACAATAACACCACTTCAGATCTTAATAGCAATCACAGTCTTTTGGTGGATTTGACTCCTTTCCTTCAGTACCTAAAAAGAAGCTACAGAGGATGCTTATTCCATTTTAAGAAATAGAGTAATTAAGAATTTCAAAGCTTTTCTAGTTTTCTGTTGAAAAGTAGGATTTAATAGATCAGTTGCTGAATCACTGCAGCTTTTGTGTAGTCTAAACCCTCTCACTTCAGTAAGTTGGAGTCTGGAGTGGAAAAAGGAACCATATGTCGGCACTTACACCTGTAGGGTGTTTATCTGTCACTTTGAAAACTTAATCTAACTCACTTTGCCTTCATATTGCCCAAGCAGCTGCAGATGGCTTTCTTTCCATTTGAATGGTTTTGAATTCTCTGCTTCTCTTGTAAGTACTTGCTTGCTTTATTTTGTTTCTGTCTTCATGATTTTATTACTAGATCGTGGTAGAAGGGATTTTGAGTACTTTTTATGTTATTGGCACCAGAGACTTCCTAACTATGCTTACTTAGACCTTTGAGAGTGCTAATTTTCTCATAAAAAAGGAATGTTAAACTTTCTTCAGTGTCCTTCCCAAATGCTTTAATTTTCTGATACCATTTAGTATAGTTTTATTTGCTTTTAATGCTTGCATGTGGAAAATAATGTACATTGGGAAACAAACAATACAAAAGCTGTCATAAAAGCATAAAAGAGCCGCTGATCAGAGAAACAGCAATGCAACATTGTTTTTAAAAGCCATGGAACACAAGAAGTGCTGTCATATTGTTATGCTAATATTTTTAATTAATGATGTATAGAAGGTCAAGTAAATGAGAAAGAGAAGATCTGCAAACTGAAAACATGTGCTAGTATACTAAAAATAGAATTTTAAATATGTGCTATAGAAAAGCTGAGAATTCTGATTAAATGTTTGATTGGAAATACATTGGTTGAGTTTCTTTTCTCTCCTGAATGGAAAATGAGGCATAGTCGTGAGGGATAACAAAAGGGAAACTTTGGCCATTAAGACCAAATTACCAGTGTGAAATACGTGCCCACTTTATTTCTTCCTCATTCATTTACGGCAGTCCTCTTTGGGGTGTAGCTGGGGTCAAGTTTGTTTAACCTGAAGGTTACTTTGAATCGATAGCCAAGCGGGAGCACTCCTTCAGTGGGGATTTAGCAGTCGTGAAAGCGAATGGTCTGTTTCACAGCCATTACATCTCTCACTTCTGCAGATGTGCCTAGTAAACTCCAGCTGGGAACGAAGCTCCTTAGCAGATACACCAGTGCAGTTCTTTAGTAATTCCTCTCCCTGCACAGCCTGCACTTGATGTTGTGTCAGCTGATCAGCCCCTCTTTGCCGCATGGCAGATACTTTCCGTAGTGGAATGGGCAGCAAGGCAGGAGATCACCTGCAGCGAAGGATTCACCCTCTCATTCACCCTCTCCTCAAGTAAGTGTCTGTTGGTGAAATTAATTGCTCTAAGAAAACAGAATTGCCCTGCAGTGGTGTCCTTCGCTAGAGTTTTTTGGTGGTGTTAGAGATTCCACAGCAAATCCTTTCTTCCTGTGTCTGGGACAGAGTTGATGACATTCAGAAAAGTCAAGGCAAACGGTTGCTTTTGAATTTCAAATTACCTTTTCTGTTGAGGTACTCTACAGATGGTTCTGCCAGCATTCCCTCTGACAATCTCCTATATTTAGAAATACACAGCTCCATCAAAAATGAAAGTATAGAACTTGGCCCTCTAGAGGGTGATTTTTTCCTTGTGAGATAATTAAACAGATCCACATGGACAGTAAAATTCCTTTTTAGGCACCTGTGGCATTATACTTCTTCCATTCAATAAACATTTTGCTTGTTTTGCTGCATGTTAAATGGCTAATGTCTAATGAGTAATTTTGTTTCATTTTAATGAAAAAACAGAAAAATTCTTAAAAACACAGAAAACTTAGCACCTTCTCTCAAAAGTGAAATGCAGACAGAATCTCTGATATTGTACCTCCCCTAAAGCAGTATAATCATTGTCATTTACTGTCCCAGAGCCTACAAAATACGGCAGAGACATTACAGAAGACAAAGCCACAATTGTTACTGCAAAATTACTAAGATTTGTAGTCAGTAATCTCTGGAGAAGAAGAAAATGTGAAAGCTGAAGTCTTACATAGTATAAAGACTGTAATCTGGTGCCATTTTTTAAACTGGAACAGTTTGAGGTAACAGGTCTCAAACTTTTCCACTGTTTCCAGCATGCTCCTGAATTCTCTTCCAGTTTTAACTGCAGTCTTTTATTCCTGCTTCTGGCTGCAAATCCTGCTTTTGCAATCAAACTTCTGGTGCACTCACAGCCTTTACTGAGCTCTAATCCCATGTTTACAATCCACTGCAGTTTTCACCCAGTGTATTATTTTGCACATTCTGCTTTCCTTCATTTATAACTATCACCGGGCATTTTAAGAAAGCTGCAAAAATGCATTAGAAATTACAACACTCAGGTAAAATAATTGTCACTTGACACTGTAAGAAGTACAAATCACATCTTTTGGTCTGTAAAGTGTCTGCCAAGTCCAAGCTGCCTCACAACATTCTGCAGCAAATTTGGTCAGCACAGTTGCAGAAAAGGGATTGTCTGCACTGAAGTGATTGCTGTTTCCAGTTCCTTTGTTATCGTTCCCATATCTGTAGCTCTTTGACATGGGAAGTCACTGCTGGGAGAGTAGTGCGAAGTGACTGTCAGCTGATGGCCCAGCATCAAAACAGACCAATTAGCAACATCTCCATCTGCTGCCTAGGCTCATGCTTGTTCCCAGCCTGTTCTGGGAGCCAGGAACTAAGCTGGAAGCTGAGGCCTTTGTACACAGCAGTAAGTGGCCAATTTCTTCGAGGCTACATGTTGTCCAGAGAAATTCTTAAAGGAGCTGGAGAATGGAAGTATTACCAGCACCTTTCCTACAGGAACTAGGCCTTTTCTCTTAAGGGGTCACCACAGACTTGCCAGGGGCTGTTTTAGACAGCGGGTAAAAAGAGCTTCTACCCTTGCACATCCATACTGGGACAGAAACTGCCCAGTGCTGTTTCATGTGCTGAACATCCTCTTCATCAGGTTAAAACCTTACAGTAATCTGACTCTGATGAAAAATGGAAAGGGAGACTAATGAAAGCCTTATCCTGTATCTAGCAGGATATCAATCCTTAGAACTTTGGATTTATGATACGGGGCCATCAACTACTGGGTAAACTAAACTGAGAA
The DNA here is from genome assembly GCF_015832195.1 of Motacilla alba alba. Classification (NCBI taxonomy): domain Eukaryota; kingdom Metazoa; phylum Chordata; class Aves; order Passeriformes; family Motacillidae; genus Motacilla; species Motacilla alba. The sequence goes on from NC_052016.1 coordinate 64,316,687, forward strand.
AATACTTGCACACCCTGACATGAAAATAGAGTCTGATAGAGCATGTTTGCCTGCTAATCACAAAATGTATACCACTTCTGTTGGCATAAGCCTCTTTGTGGCCCCCAGTTACCTCTTTTATAAGTCATGATTACACATGTGGCAACAGGGTTCTTAACCTTTGTTTTGTGATTTTACATTTCAGAAGCCTCTCATCTTAAGGGCTGTCTGAAAGGCTTGCACAGCAACTCCAGTGTTCCCAGTCCTTTCCAGCACAACTCCAAAATGGAGTTGCATTGTCTGAAATTGTTGTATATGTCTGCCAAAACTCCTGCTCTTTAGGATGATATCAAAATCCTGCCTTGGGGTCCAGGAGTGGAGATGGGACTCTCTGCAGTGAGAGTTGTCTGAGTATCTTTGCCCTTCTGATTCTCAGGTGGTTAGAGTATGGTGCTGAAGTGCCAACGTTGTGGGTTTGATCCCTATATGGGCCATTCACTTAGGGATTGGACTTGAGCTGGTCCGTGTGGGTCCATTGTTGGTCCATTCCCTTCCAACTCAGAATACTCTGTGAAATCTACATCTATGTCAAGAGATGGTTTCCAACTTCTTATATTTTTAAAATCTAAAATCACTCCATGAGGCACAGGTAAACATGATCTTCATTGGCAGGAGATAAAGCTGAAGCCCAAGAAGCTGTAACTTGCTCTGAGGTGGGTTCCATTTGTAGCAATAAAAGCCCTGATAATCTGTATTCCCATCCTTTCCTACTTATCTGTTTCTTACGGGGTGAAAACTATCACAACAAACATACTTTATGACAAATCAAACCGAAGGAGAGCACCTTCATGAGGATTTGCATCTGTTGGAGTTGTGTTATATCTAAAAAGAACTTTCATTCATGCCTTTTCCTCCAAAGGCGCACTAACAGCCAGTCTGCTTTTTTTGTGAAGCACTTGACCTAATTATATATTTTTGCAACTGTTTCCCCTTTGCCAGATACTGTGATTGCACTAGTCTCTTTTTCCTAGGAAATCAGACTAAAATAGCTCTACAGCCAATTTTGCTTTTTCAAGCAAATTATTAAAAGGAACAATGAAAATAATATCCCTGGCAGTTCCTGTATGCAGTGAGTCCAGTTTGACCCCAGAGGAGATGCCAAGACTGCTTAGTGTACCTAACAGTAGAACATGTCACAGTTCATGTGGTTTTCTGAGGCATAGGCCAGAGAGTCAAATCTTGTTGCTGGTGTCAATCAGGAAAAATATTGAACTGTAAGAAAGAGATTGACCCATAACATCTTTGTCTGTCTGTATGCTTCTTCTGTCAGGGCTGTTTACATTTTCTGCTTTGTTTAATAGCAGGAAGTGGAGTGGGCGGAAGGGAAAAACCCATCATGATTGGCTGTTCTTTTTCTACCAGAAGATTAATTGGGAGGGATTGAAGAAGCTCTCTTATTCTCTCTGAGGAGCCTCATCCCTGATTTGTCCTCTGGGATGGCTGCATCTGGTTCATTTAGCTGTATCTGTCTTCAGTATCGACCCTTAATCCAGTTTCACATGTCTGCTGGAATCCTGCCTTTTCTCCCTTGCTTGCATCTTGCAATTTTTCTTTCTCCTGTTACTCTTATTTCATTTTGGGCTTGTTTGCTTTATGGAAACTCCTGTAAATCATTCCAAGATCCAAGAAGAATGCTAGCTGCAGTCAGGTCGGCTTGATTTCTTTGGTGTTTTAATGCTACCTGCAGTAGCTATACTGCACAATCAAACTGTGACACTGATTGAAAGCAAAAGAGAGCCAGTAGATGGCACCATTTATTATATTATAGAAGATTCACAACCAAAGCTTGGAGGGTTTTCCCCCCTTAAACCTGGCTGTCAGTAAAACATGAATCAACCCTCCATTTTCAGAGATGTTACTTACTAGCTTAGTAGAGACCTCACTTTATATCCTTTCCCAGAGCTTCCTGGGAAGGACTCAGTGACAATGCCTTAAATGGAAAAATATTTTAGAAACAATAATGGAACTAGAGGTCAATAGGATATAGCCCAGGGGAGTTTTCTTCTGTTTTGCTCTTATAACACACCCCTCTGCAGCTTTACTTTCTTCATTCTATTAAATAACAGATTTACTTTGAGGTGTATCTCCAAACCCAATAACTTCAGAAAAGAATTGAGCAATGGTCAATTACAAACATGGTTTAGCTCTTCTGTAATAATGAATAGCTGTATTTTATTACAACATATAGCAGCTGTTATCTAGGGCTCTCAGAGTGCTTCAGAACACTAATGACCTGTGCCTTGCAACACCTCTGCCAGATAGGGAATAGTAATTCCCCAGGAGTCCCACTGACCTCGGTGGCTGCTTGCATGGTCCAGTGTGACAGAGAAAGACATTCTCATGTGAGTAAAGAATACAGAACCAGGAATAAACAGTGCAATATATTTTATGCCATTTCAAGTATTTATTTTTCCCAAAAGGAAAAAAAAAAAGAAAGAAAAAAAAAGAGAAAAGAAGTAGTTTCGCCTTTCAGGAGTTAACATCTGCAGCATTTTTGGTGGGGGATCAGACTGCTTGCTTGAAGGTTAGCTCCAAGTTTTCAATTGATAGTGCATGCACTTTGTGTGCTTCAAAGACAGATTAAGTGACTTCAGCATCATTTACTATTAAAGGTTAAAAGCTGTTGCTCTTTCTAATCTCCTGCTGCAGAGCCAATGTAATTTTAATACTGTGTGCTGTAGAAAAGGAAAGAAATGCAATGTTGAAACATTTAAAAGGATATATTTTTCCATCTTTATTTTAAGTTATGAAAACTGGCTGCAAAAAGCTAGTAAGTGTTTCCAGTCAATGATAGTTTCCTGGCATCAAAAGATTCTGAAAATGAAATGAAATATCCAGCAGGAAAAATGCCCCTACACACCAAGAGGAGAAGACAAAGAAAAAGAGAACAACTTGGATTTTCTATATTTATCTCTGTGTTATGTGTATCCACTTCACTGGGTTGTCAATTTTAATTGGACTGCAACCTACTGTAGTTGGCTTCACACTGGTTCAATTAAAAAGTCCTGTTGCTACTTTTCTTCCATATTACTCATAAATAGGAATATTGTAGGAGTAATAATGTTAACCCCAGTGTCCTGGCAGAATGCCAGCTTAGGTAATTATATTCTTCCTATGGAAATTTCAGTTGCCAGTTCAGCTGAATATATTAGTCTTTATTTTCCATTCCTGATCATCACATTACATAGTACTGCTGTGTATTGCTGAAGAGCCACCCTACCTGTCACTGCATTATAATGATGGCTGAACTAAGGGAAAAAAATCAGAATCTCTCCTTCTAGTAAAAATCTAGACTATTTACAACATCAAAGTGCAATGTTGGGATGAGAGTTGCTTGAATTAAGGATTATTTAATGGAAGTACGCATGGAAAGTGTGGATGGACTGTACAGATAGTTAATGGCTTCTAGAAACTTTGAATAGTGATGTGGTTATGACAAAGAACAGTGGAAGGATTTTATAGTCTAACTTAGGGAGATCTTCGCAGGCAAGGTAGGTCAGGCTGTCTTTGACCTGAAGAATGTTCTCATTTGGGAAAAATAATCCTTTAACAGCCCATCTGATGGGATTGCACAAGGACTACTTATCACCTAAGGCAAAAAAAAGAGGGACAGTTGAGGAAAAAATTATGATAGTGCCCTCAGAGAAGAGTGTCTGGACTTAGTAACTTTATACATAATTTTCTGCAAAGATGTCACTATGAACAGTTTAAGAAAAAATGCAACGACAACAAACCTTCCTCCTCTATCTCCTAAGAACAAAAATCAAGACTCGCCTACTAAAATTCAATCTTGCAGAATGTTTACTTTTGTCTGTTTTGCAAATTACCCGTGGTGTTGTTGAAAAAACAGATATTTGCCCACAAAATAATCAGTGCCTACTTAACTCAGTATTTATTGACATTAACATGAGAAAAATTGAATAAGTCTGTGCTTTGAGTACACCCCCTTCCCCCTGATGGGGCAATAATATCTGGATAAGAATAAAGAACAAGGATTATGCCTGCTTGGAGTGATTTCTAAATAGAAAGTACAAAATAAGTAGAACAGTGATAAAGCATAGTACACATTCATGAGATCATTAGCAAAGAGACAGAATAAAGGTCAAAATACCAATCTTCTCTTTTGAAAAAACTCTGAAGCCAGGGAGGTGTGTTCTGACTCAGAAGGCAGAGAGATATCTTAATTCGCAGAATTTGATGATGATTTGGCACCTACCTGTGACTTTTGTCTTGGGGACATCTACAGCTTACAAATATTCTTAGTTTTTGCTTCATTAGCTAGAAAATGGAAACTGCATTTTTGTATTTGTCAGTTTGCTATTTAGCTTGTATTATCCACGCTGTCTCTCTACCTGAGTTTACTGAGCTTATGTAGTGTTGCCTTGTGAACTGTCTTCATATTTTTTCCTGTGGGATTATAAAGACCTTGTTCAGCAGACTTTTCCTTATCTAAGTCAGAGTGGTTATTCTGAGAAGCTTCTTTGAGTTAACAGGAGTTTCAGTGGAACTGGCCACAGGGTGGAAAATCATCTACGTGACCAGTGATGTGAGCTTTGGCCCAAATATCCTGCTTCCCGTGGTGGTTTTGAATTCTCCTAGATTTAATTTTTCACACTTAGGAGAGGAACACAGTTGTTTTCAATTCCTGATAGTGACTGGAAGATGAAAACCAAGCTTCAGGGCCAGTGGCAGTTCCCAGGACTGGCAGCATTAGCTCACGTACCCGATCATACGGCGGCGATGCAATCCGTTAGCATACGGTACACAGGGAGCTGTCAGGTCTGTAGCAATCCAATTAAGTTACATGCTTTCTAAAGCTAGATGATTTGAGGAAGCTTAAAACAGAGTTAACACTGTGCTGGCTCAACGGCTGTGTCAATTATCTGGTTGGACGTGCTTGTAACTCTGCCTGCTGAAGCATGTAGAGGGTTTTTCCTCCCCTTCTTCTCTAAAGCAAGACCACGGAGAACACATTTAAGAGTTAATTATTTCCTACCTTTATTATTATTTATTGAATGAGAATCCTTATATATACTTGAAAGAGATAGTCATATCACAGAGGAAAAATCCCCGACAGAATAAATGGATTGCATAATGCATTTTTCAGTTTTTTTCTGAAACTGAAATACTGAAGTTCCTTTATAATAGCTGAAATGGCATTAATTTGCATGGAGGTCACTATTTGACCTTTGCTGTGGGAAGCCTACGTGTTTCTTGTCAAAATCTTTTCCTTCTCACCTTTAGTTTCAGATATCTGCCTGCATTTCTCTGTGCTGTTCCCATTACCTTTGTATCTGAAATGCGTGAGACAGAAAAGGAAAGTGGCTTTGTGGCACAGCTCTCTATTTTTTACAGCATCTCTCTTTGTGGCAAGTTAATCAAAAGCCCTGTGTGAAGCCCTCTCTGAGCTCAGCCCTCCATCCTTCCCAGGTATTCAAGGACCTGCAGTCAGGTAACCCTATCACACTCTCACTGCAGGTTCCCTGCAGGTGTGTGTGCTTCACTTTTTGTCTAGTAATTTGTACAAGGAGCTGCCTTACCTGCTTTGTGGGAAACAGGCAAGATTACCGTACTTCTCAGAACCCTGCTTCCTTTTAGTCAGAGGGATTGTCCACCCACAGAAAAATTACCTAGTTCCCCCTTGGTGAAAAGCCTGAGGAAAGAAAAGAGTCACTCATTGAACACTAGCAGCACCTGGCCTTCTTCATCTTATTGGGAAATTAAAATCAATTTTAAACAAAAACACTCTGCTGCCAGTCCTGAGAAGCAAAATCACAGTTGTGACAAAACAGATGACAAAATTAATACCTGCCTTAGTGGGAACACAATTTCAGCCCAGATACATTGATCTAAGAAATTACCAACTTGATCTCATTTCCAACCTCAGAGCAGAAATCAGGAGAGCTGGCTGCATCTGTACAGGAGTGAATACAATGCACTGTGTTATGTTTCAGGAAAGGTGAATCACAAGAATAAAGGAAAATTCACAAAATAAAGCCAAAGATGGAGGAGCAGAGTGGCTGCACACCTGCTTTGGAGACTCCTAAACCCAACCCAACTCTGCAAAGGTTCCTCAGAATTTAACACTACCAGAGTTGGTAGAATTATTTAATTTTTATACCATGTAATGGAGAACACATCTTAGTCTTGTATGCTGTATCAGACACTGATGGAAAATGAACTGTCTCTACAGTTTAGTTGGCATGAGCATTCCCATCAGCTCATGTCTTACAGAAAACATTCTGCTAAATTCAGAGGTTAGCTAAGTCTGGCCTTCTGTGAAGAATAAGCCAATATTTGTGCGGATGTTGGTGGCTGGTTTTTGCAATGGCTTTTGAAGTGTTGAATCATGGACTGCTTGTTGCTCAATTGATCCATTTCATTTTTGGTATCAAGATATTTATCAATACATGTTGATATATTGCCTCCTAGTATTCTGTTTGCCAGCCAACAAAGCTGACTCAGGAAGACAGACACATGCATGCCTTCCAATACCAAAATCATGTTCTCAGAACAAATTCAAATTTTCTGCTGTGAACTTGAGTACAATATCATATGTAAAAAACAAGGGCTGAAAAATAAATTAACAAAAATGGCCCATCTGCAGTCACTGGCAAAACTCCCGAGGGAAAGGTAGGAAGAAAAGGAATCAGGAAAATTTTTAAATGCAGTTTTCTCTTCTGCTGTGTTTCTAATCCCATTTTCTTGGCTTCTCTTTGTCTTGCTTTGTTGTTGTTTGTCGCTAGCCTGCATGTTCAAGGCTTTATAATGCTTCATCTTAAGGGGGAACCTGGAGAGCATATTTTCCCTGCTAACGAATAACCTGGATCTTTTTCATCACTGAAGCCAATCAGAGGCAGGAGATTACAGTTGGCAGAGGGCTAAGATTTGCATATTAACAGCATAGTTATTGAAGAATAGCTATCTTGCATTTAGACCAAACTGTGCCCTCCGGTTCGCCAGTATCGGCTGTCAGCCAATGCAGATGAGGGATTCAAAGGTCAGAAGGGGTTTTTGTTTGGTTGGTTTTTTTTTTTTTTTTGTTTTGTTTTTTGTTTTTTGTTTTTTTTTTTTTTTTCTTTTTTTTTAATTTTTAAAGAAAGAACTGTGCACTACTAATGATATTAAGTCAGGCAGTGAACCCCACATGCAGGAAGCAAAGAAAATGAAGTGAACCTGCTTGGCTGCGTCTTCGTCGCAGCACAGCCGCTGTGTCCTCTTGTTGGCTCTGAGGAGTCTCCCTGCCTAATGTATCATATTGTGTATATTAATGTTTCAGCTTTACAGTTCTATTTCCATTAGGAGAAGATTGCCCGTGAGCCTCTTAGTGGATAAATAGGAATTTACAGCTTTCAAAAATTCTCTTAAAGCTTGCAGGATCCACAGAAGAAGGAATTACACATGACTATTTTTGAAGCTCTAAAAGGTCCAGAGGGCCTAATTGTGCTCTCAGATATGTCTGTGCAGCTCCGATTGAAGTCTTGGGATATAATGCATGCTTATGTGACAGCTAAAATGAGTCCTTTTTTAAATGAAAAAAAATAATCCTTCAGTTATTAAAAAATTAGATTGTAAAGTCTCCAGGGTCAAGCCAGCAACTTCCCAAGAGCTATTCAGAACATAACAAAGTGAGGTCTTGGTTGGAACTCATCTCTGTACCAGCCTGCAAATAAAAAATAAATGCTGAACATGTTAGTGAAATACAGTAAAGACAGTAACACCTTCTTCTGCAGATTTGTGCATCCATGTTTGTGTGCTTGGACTTGTGCCGGCAGTTCTGTGGCAAGGAAGGAGGGGACAACCCCGAATTGCAGTAATGAAATAACCTTACAAGTGTGTTCATGCTTCATTCAGTTACATTAAACAAGACAAATACTGGCAGAAATATTTTCTTTTACCTCTGTTTTATATCAGCCAAGTCTTACTGACAAGAGGTTAAACCTTGTTTTGTTATCTGTGAGTGTTTCCAAGTGCAATTGCATTCAGTGTTAGGAGAAAGAAATGAAGAAGAAAATTTAACACAGCCAAAGGAAATACAGTTCAGAAATATTTTCAGGCCCTGAAGTTTGTGTAGGTTTTTCTCACTAGTCCTTGATTTTGCAAGCTAGTTTACACTACAGGTGAAATACAAGTTCTACATAAATTTCCCCATGGGATTTCTGTGTGCTTTTCAAAAGGTGTTACATTAGGGGTGAACAGGCTTAGGGCCTGAGCTTTAAAAGACTGAAAATATGTGTTTTACTGTAAATAAATTAGAAGAGGATTCCCAAGCTATAATTACGTCTTACTTTCATCAGGGCTACATTTAACAGAAATTCTTCCAGCAACGTTTTCTTTAATCAGCTATCTACCACTAAAAAGCAGAGCAAGAACCAGTCAGGAAATAAATAATACACATCTGCACAGCTGGATCAAGAGTGGCTCCTGCTCCTTACCTAAATCAGTGCATTAATTTCCTTATTTTGTCCTCCATGTGTGTCCTTGTGTTTCTCGGTATAATGTGTGTCAGTATTATTTGTTGTCACTTCTCAAACTAAAGCTGTGACACTAACCCTGCCAGCCAAGGGAAAAAAACTACACACAGAGGCAACACAAGCCAGTATTGTTTAAATCAGATGAGCCCAGTGGTGTGGAAATTGCTTCTGTTGCATAAGTGTGCTCACTGGTAGACCCAAACTGATGGGCTGGTAAGCATACATGATTAGCCCAGCACCTGTGGATGTAGTTCCATACTGCTTTGGTGAAAGAAGTACTGTAGAAAATAACAGGCAGGAGATCTTTCTATCAGATTTTCTTCCTACCACTAGAAATCATAGCTGCTGTGTGCAATATTTAATACCTGATGTTAGTTTCCACCTTTCAGCCACAGCCACTTTTCACTTGCCAACTAATCGTCACCTAGAAGTGTTCTGAAACACATTGTAAATGAGCATACAAAGGCTTTCTCTGGCACTAAATCACAACCATCTCTACAGGGGAAAGGACTGCTTACAGCAGCCCTGCATGGTAATTCGGGCCAGGAAAGAAGCAGGTTTTCCCCTTTCAAATAGCAGGAAGACTTGAGATTAGCCAGCACTGTCCTTGGGAGCACAGGTGCAGCTGCAAAAGCCTTCCTTAACTCTCTGCTCAGACGAGGTGTTCAGTGGCCTCTGTGGGAACAGCGTTGGGCTCTGGGGAAGCACTTGTTGCCGCCAGCACCCCGGGGCCCAGCGCCTTGTCCTGGGAAGAGCTGTTCTGCCCCATGGCTTCCCGGATGAAAAGGTGAAGTTAGGTGCTCTTGCCACACTTGGTTGTCTCCTGCCCGAGAGATGAATAAGCAAAAAACCAGACCCTCTAACTAAGAGTGTTCCCTAAAAGGTGCTGGTTCAAAGCCAGGCTAGAGGGTAGGTGGAAGCCTCGTAGATGTCCTCGTAGACTCCTCACGGGAGGATTCCCAAAGAAAGCAACCGATCCCATCAGATGGGGTGCAGCTCATGGAGCTGCACAGGCTGCTGTGCGGGGCACAAGGACCGTTTGAGGTGGGGGAGGCCTCTGGGAAAACTTGCGGCAGGATGCTCAGCTCGGGGCGCCTGCAGCTAGCACTCCCCCGCGGCTCCGCAGGGCCCGCTCCCCGCCGCCCACCCACCGCCGCTTCCCCGCCCCTCCGGCGGAGCGGGCAGCGCTCCCCGCGGCTGCGGCGGGGCTTCACCCCGCTTCGTGCGGCCCCAGCGCCCGCCCCAGGGGCCGCGCCCGGCACCTCCCCGGCGGGGCCGCTGTCCCCGGGACGCCGTGACGGCTGTGCGCTCTCCGCCCTTCTCACCGCCCCTCTCCCCTTTCCTCCTCCTCCTCTTCTTCCTCCTCCTCCTTCGGGAGCCTTGCCTCCCCTGCACACCTGCCTTGCCATTTGTCGGCGGCTTTGCTTGGAGGGGAGAATTTTCCCTCGGTCCCTTGCAGCATCCCTTCCCGGCACACACACACATACACAGACAGACGTACGCGCACACACGCGCTCGCTCCACAGCCGGACAGGCAGAAGCACCGCGCTGCCCGTGCCTCGGCAGCCGCCGCCTCTCCGCATCCCGGCCCCGCGCTCCCCGCCGCCGCGGGGCGTCCTCCGCCTGCTGCAGCGCCGCCGGGCCCGGCAGCCGCCGAAGGGGGGCGGCGGCGGCGGCTCCCGCTGCTCCGCGGCCCCGCACCGGCAGCGCTAGGTAGGTACGGCGGTCCCGCGGCGGCAGCCCGCCCCGGGCAGCTCCCGGCGCTGCGGAGGGACAGGGACGGAGGGAAGGAGGGAGGAGAGGGCCACGGCAGCGGGGCGAGACGCGCTGCCCCAGCCCCGCCGGCGGCGCTCGCCTCGCCCGGCTCCTGCTCCGGCTGTGCTCCCGCGGGGCCCCGCGCCGCCCCCGCCGCTGCCCGGCACCCCCCGGGCACCGGCTCTTCCCGGTGAGTCAGAAAGTTTGCTCTCCTGGGCGCCCGGTGTTTGTTGTTGTTTCGGGTCCGCCTGTTTAGGCTGGGCTTTTATTTTCCGATTCCCGCTAGCGGGCTATTTATTTATTTATTTATCTTTTCTTTCTTTTTTTTTTTTTTTTTTTTCTTTAATTGCAGTCGCTGCTGCAGCGCGGGTAGAACCGCGCTCCCGCGCCCGGCGCTGCCCCCACCTCGCTGGGCAGCCTCCCCCGGGGCACACGCGTGGGCGGGCGGGCAGCGCACCCAGGGCGGCCGGAGCTGCCCTCCTTCCCTCCAAGAGCTGGGTGGCTGCGGCTGCGATGTTGCCGGCAGCCCTCCTGCAGTTGGCAGAACAGTTTTTGGTGGCAGCTCGGGAGGAGACTGTCCCATCCCTATCCTGTTTCTCCTCGTTCCTTGGGAGAGTGTTTTAAAACAGGTTTCAGTGAAGCTGTAGGTGACAGGATCCCGGTGTCACCGAGACCTGGGCTCCGTTTTGTAACTAGCAGTGTTACTGTAGCGGGTTATCAGCTGGGGAGCAGCCGTATTCGACCCTGGTGAGGAGAGGGATTGGCTGTGGGTCATGTCCATCTTGTGCTGCTTTCATCTAATTGCTAGAAGTAGCTCGCTGTTGTTTGGGGTAGAAGAAGCTCGCTTGCGTTTTACTCTTTTGTTCTTTAATTCTAAATGAGGTTTGGTGGGGCTCCTAGTTTCTGATAGGAAACTATCGGAAACTACAGAGGTTGAATAAATCCATCTCTGGGCAGGAGAGGCAAGAAGCTTTCAGGTCCTTCCCATGAGCTGTGTATTTTCTATGTTCTGTGTTGTTACTTCTTCTTTTTTTTTTTTTTTTTTTTCTTATCACTGGGAGTTCTGCTGTAATGTCTCAAAAGCTTTGATTTTTTTTGCAATGAACCTCATTCATTTTTTTCTCAAATGTAAAATGGAGTGATAATATGCATAGGCGTTAATAAGTGAGTTGAAAGGACTTTGAAATAGTGCATGTTGTGCATGGTGTGAAATTGTAGATATACATAAAAGAATGGTAACTACTCTGCAGGTTTTATTTTAAACCTTCTCTATGACTTTGTGGTGAACTCTCTTCATCTGTCTCTCAGCTTTTAAGTCTGATTGTTTTTTGCACTTGAGGTCTCCTATCTTGTTGTGGGAATGCATTGGTAGGCACTCACATTTGGCTGGTTCTCATAATCTTTTATTCACTCATTTTGCAAAGACTTGCCACGGTCTAAAATAAGTGAAACTTGCTATTGTGGCTTTCAATTTTAGATCGCTTTTCCTGCTGCTTTTATTCATTTCTCTATTTGATAATTTATTTATTTATGTTGCAACTGAAGAGGGAGGGGGGGAGTAGGGAATTGTCCCTGACTCTTCTATATGCCCAAAGGTACAAGGCAGAAAAAAAAAAAAAAGATTGTGTAAAGAAATTAAAACACTGAAACAGCCTAGATCTGAATTCCAAGAACAAAAATTACAGTGGCATGTGTGCTTGCCCGCACCAGGCATTCTGCAGCATGTGGTATTTACAGAACTTGCAGTGTACAGTAGCTCTCCAGTAGTAAGAGAACGCTTTGTATCCTTGGAAGTAAGAGAGTCTTTGACAAGTCAGCAAAACTATAGATACAGTCAAGGAATGCTGATACACGTGTGAGTGTGTGCATATATAAATATCACGAGATTGCCTGAGTTTATTTTTCCTCAGTATAGTTTGTCTTCCTCAGCCTGGAATATATACATACTTTCTCCTGAATTTTGTGGCATGTTTTGCTGCTCTTCTCTGTTTGCATGCGTTTTAATGTTAGTCTTAATCTCGCTGTAAAATACAAAATAATCTGGTAATAGATTTAGAAGACTTTATTGCCAGGCAAACCAGGCAATAGATCATGAAATCAGACAATAGTATTTTGTTTCCTAGCAACCCCCTACTGCAAACAGAAAACAAAACCGTGGTGGATGCTTCCACATCATGATAGCTATATGTCGAAATCCCCGAGTAGTAGATACTGAAGTACTAATTGTGCTGGGAGATTCACTCCTATTTGTTTCAGTTGCTTAGTTAATATTTTCCTTTTGTGAGAAAGATTTGCTGGGGTAAATGCAGTTAAATGGTTAAAATTTCACTCTGGTCTCTTAATAATAATGTCTGTTAGAATGAAGGGGGCACAAAATTAGGTAGAATTTTTGCCATTAAGAATGATTTGGAGTTGTCTGTTCATATTGCAGGACTGTTTCTAAATCTGTGCTATTATGGACCCTTGAAAATCAGATATATCATCTCCTGTTTTCAGCATCCAGTATCTTTCTAGATTTTGTGTTGTTAGTCATCCTTTAGCTTTATGCTTTAAAACTATGTTTATTAGAATGTATTGAAAGAAGAATCCTTTGTGGCTCCTAGGAATGGAAAGTAAAATCCTAAGTGCCTCCTTGCCAGGTTTATGTTCTTGGCACTCAGTTCAGCCCTTCCAAGGAATCAGTGCTATCAGTGTGCAGCAGGATTGGGTCCTAAGCCTTCATCTTTCTAAAAGTGCTTTTGATAATGCAGTAGTTCCCTTAGTTAAAGTGCCTGAGCACTGAAATGGCATCTCGACCCTGAATCAATCTGGGATGCACTTTGTGCACTGCCATCTATCTGAAAAAACCCATTAGTGCAAGCTGGAGATCTGACCTGGGATGGGTGCAGGTGTTTGTGCTCTGGAAGCTGCTGGAGATGCTGAGCTGCCGTAGGAAAAGGATCTGAGCAGGCACAGATGTGTAGTTGTATGTACAAGGCAGCAGAGAAATTTCTATGCTTTTGTCTCTCTTTCATAGGAGAAAATGGCAAAAGGGTGTTTGCCGAGTTTTACCTACAAGTCTTCACTATCCAGCAGTATTTACAGACATCACACAGTAAATTGAAACAGAGGTAGTTTTCCTATTGGTTGCATCAGTGATTCTGTGAAAGTGAAAATATTATTCCAGTCTGGGAAACTGTAAAATCACAAGAAAAATTTGCTGTGGGGAAGACAGCAATCTTAGTCAAGTATGCATTATTAAACAGCAGTATTCGCGCTAGGCATGCGAAGGGTGTTCTCTGGGTGACTTAGGGGTTCACAGCATTATTTAAGAGATCCCATGTGCAGTCACAGACAATTTATTTCTATTGCTCATAGGTATTTTCCTGGTTCATCTCAAGCACTGAGGTACAAAAGGGTTACAGTAGATGCCACTTGAATAAAAAGGGTTGAAGTGGAATGGTCGGAGAGTATTATAATTCTGATAAATATCTATGAGCAGCTACTTTCTTCTCTATATTTGAAATCACACATTTTGGTGCCATAGCATGTGTGGATGGTTTAGTTTAGAACATGCTAATTGAATTTTGGAAGGCTTTATGGATTTGGAGGAAGTAGTCATTTTCCAATTTTTCTTCTCCGTTTCTTTCTCAGATGGCACTACTCCCAAAACTTGAATCTTACAATTAGTTAGTCCACAGATGAAGATTGATATGGCTGCCTAATTACAGTCCCTACTTCACCTCTGCCTGTGTTTGCCAGGCAGCAGAATGAGAGAAGGCAAAGAAAACAAAAAGTACAAACATAAAACAACAGTGAGAGACAGGTCATGAAGTATTCTGTGTATAAACAATGGAAGTCATTTGGAAGTGATTTTAAATACTCTCCACAAAACTCCTTTTACACCAACTGCATTTGTTGCTGGTGGTGAATATAAAGCTTTCATCTGCTGTAATGTGGGTTGGCCGCTGATGGAGACAGCCAACCCGTGGCCCAAACCAAAGACCTTCTTCTCCTCGCTAAAGATCATCTTAAGTGGAACAGTGAGTTATGTCCATTCCGTTTAAGGGTGTTTAGGAAACAGGAATTAAGGAATGGACAGCTTTGTTCTCTCTCTTTACTGCATAATGATGGTTGTGGCCAATGAGCTACCAGGGAATGTGCTGCGTATCTTGCTGAGATACACGACCCTTTCAAATTTTTTCACAAGGCTTTCTTTTATTATTATTTTTCAAAGTGAGTACTGAAGTAATGAGAATATAGAGTTACTTTACTGCATGTTTAAACCTATAGGCTTCATGATTACTGTACTGAGGGATAAATACTTAGGTACTTATTTCCTGTCCTTCTTTTAAGAAAGGAACAAAAGCATGATGCCAGTTTTGGACTCCCTTGAGGCTTTTTTTTTAGAATCCTGTTACCTTTAGTCATTGACCTGTCAATTCTTGCCAAATACAGAAAGCAGACCATCCAAGTGGTTACAGAAACTGAGGACTTGGTTCAGCAGAACACTGATTTGCACACCCAACTTCTTTTCTTTTTAAAGTGTGTGCTTCAGCTCATCTCTACTTGCTGAGATCAACTGGATTTAAGAAAGTGGTGGAAGTTAGGCATGTAATTAAATGCTCTGTTGAGTAGGGCAAAATCTTTGAAACTAATGTCTTTGCTTTGTAGTAAACAGAACTTCAGGACAATTCTCCAGGATTGTAGAATGAAGGGAACAAGTAGGGGGAAAAGGCAAGTTCTTGGGGCAAGGGGTATTGAATCAGGAACTTACCGGTGGGTGATAGTGATGCTGGAAGGGATTAAGAATTAATAAATGAGTCTGGAATGGGATTTATTGTTTTATGGGGTTTTTTTATGGTTTCCAGATTTATGTATATCCGGAATGGTTTGTGCTAGAGCTGTCAAGAGAAAGGTACCATTTTGGTGAACAAAGAGGTGGTATTTCCTTTTTATAAGACTCTGTTGTGAACACGTGAAAACTGAATATCATCTTAACAGGAAGGTATTGACAATTTAATGGAGGCTCAAAGAAGAGCAACAAAATACTCATGGGTCTGGAGGAACTAGCCTGAAGGGAAATATTCAAAAATAGACATCTCTAGTCTGGGACTGAATATGGGGAGATGGGTTAACTATGTGTCTGTGTTTGAAATGTATTTTAGTCAAAGCAGTCAGATTTTTTCTTGCCTTATGTGAGAGAATACCTACGACTAAATTGAGAAATTGAGGAAATACATGTTTAAGATGAATTCTGGGCCAAAACTCAGTAATAGGAGAATGTATTGTAGTCTATATTAGTCTGGGTGTGGTGCAAGCCCCCACATGACTCTTCAGATTTTTAAAATTAGAGTAGGGAAATTGTTGGCAGGGTATTGGAGAAGGCAATCCTGCATTTTCAGGGAGGTGAAGTACAAGATCAGCCATCCCCTTTTCATGCTTCTGTTCTGTTCTAGTTTCAGCTGAAGGTTACAGGAAGTCAGATCCCAGGCTAGCCAGCCTTGCCTTGGTTTCCAGTGCTGAGACAGTTGGGTTTTGTGCTTTTATAATGCAGGATTCAGAACAGGGTCACCATGTGGGCTCAGGTTGAGTCATTGATGGGATGGTGAATGTACAAGGATTAGCTACAGTAGATTTTTTAGTAAACAGCTGTGGGTTTTTAATTTGTTTGTTTTTCCTTTTGGAAACGATGAGCATCTCAAGTGGTGTAGAGGGTACAGAGGTGACAGTTTCCTCTTTCTTTACAGTTTCTGCAGCACCTTTTTTATCATTTGAGGACACTTACTGCCATCAGGTGCAATGATGGATAGCAGGTACTGTTCCTTCCTTCCTGTCCCCCCATCACGATGCCCTGATCTCATCACAGCCATCTCCTGTGATCTGGATAGTCAGTGTGCAGTGCAAGTCCTGATGACCACTGCCACCAGTGGTATGTTTTCTGGAAGAGACTGAGAAAGGGGGAGAGGCATAGAGATGATCTTTCCAAGGATGCACTGGTTTAAATGTCTCCGTCATCCATGTAAACTGAGAGAAGACTTAGCCAGGGAACGTTCAGGTTCAAGGTATAATGACGCCTTTCTTGTGGAATGACAGCTTTTCCTGGAATGAAGTTTAATGCACTGGTTTATTGTAATTCATGTTACTCGAAGCAAGCATTCAAAAAAAAATATTGTGCAGACTGATATAATCAGGGAGTGTTTTCCAACAGCCATGCCAATTGCAGAGGAGGAGGTGGATTTCCCTCTGCTGTGCTTTATGGATACCTGAGAGCCAACTGTTTAAACAAGGCCTATTTTGGTAACCATAAGGTAAAAACAAGTGATTCAGAATAACCCTTCTTAGCATGTTAATGATTAAAACAGTAATCCTGCAGCAGTGTCACATACAGGGGAAGGCTGATCCGGGATATCTGGGCTGAGCTGGTTGGTGAGACTGACCTTTGGTTTAAGTACTTGACAGTGCAAGAAAGGAGTGTTTTGAAGTGGTGAAAGACAGGTTTAGGTCTTCGGTGTGCAGTGTAATGTGGAAAAAATTGTCTGTATATTAAAACCCAGTACACTCCCAATACACTCCAGGTGTCTTTGCTTATATGGAAGTCCTCTGGGAGTTAAGCCAGGTTCAGTCCTTGCTGGTGCTTGTCTCTGGGAGCTGGTAGATAGGTTGGTGATGGAGATCTGAGAAGAGGTTCATTTTGAAAGAATAAAATTGAAGGAAGTTTCATTTTTTAGGCAGAACACAAGGATTAAGACTGAGGTTGATTACTAATGCATTGCTTCTGCTAGAGGGACAGTTTTTGGGGGACACAAATTATTCATTTGTGTATGTTAATAACACTCTTCTGTGTAAGTGTGTCTAAGATCAGGCTTGTTGGATGGGATAGTTTAGACTGAAAGGTACTGTGTAAATGTAAGATTATTATCTCCCTTTTTCAGGAAGAAGCTAGGTCAACAGTAATCTTAATTACAACTTGTTTCTGTTAATAGATCTTTATTTTTAGAGTTAAGTTAAATGAGGCTTTAAAGTGCTTTTATACAGGTACTTTTAACGTAGTGTTACCATTTAGCATGTGGGGTTCGGTATACTGGATCTTAACTATACTTGTGGAGGAACAGTTTCTCCATGTCCAGAGTACATAATTCACAACTATTCCAGTGTGGCAGGTTGTCTCTGTGTAGGTTTTAAAGGGACCTGTGCCCTACACACAGTGTAAAAATGCTTCAGGACATAACAGCTCTGCCTGTGGCAGAATACAGTAAAGATTTAATAGTATTTTTAACAATTCTGTTTAGATTTATTCATTCCTTTTAGGAAACATTTTGTCAGGGAAGCAAAGAAGAAATGAAATAGAAGGAGCTGATAAAGGTGTGGGGTGAATTTAGGGAGGTGGATTGCAATAACCAGAATGAGAGCGTGCTCTTAGAACAAGCACTGGTTCTTCTGCCCTTATAAGAAGTATTTCAGCAATGACAAATAAGTTTGTTTCATCTGAAAGCAGCAGATTGCTTCCTAATATTTTGCTGGTCTGACATTCTGTGAAATTGTGTTATATCCTAATTCAGTGGCTGCTCTGTATGTAGAATAAGAGCTTGCTATTTTCTACCAAGAGAAGCATTCCCTCTCCTTCTGCAGTGGTAGAGGTATTTTGGTGTTAGAGGTCCATGGATTAATCTCTTATGATAGATATTGGCACGACTCAGAAGAGAGAGTTGCATTTTCTGAATAAGTGATCTGCTTAGTTTGAGTTTTTCTCAGAGGTGGGACCTTTGCTTAGCAGTGAAATCTGCTGAGATCACAGCACGAGAGGGGTATGGCTACAGACACATCAGAGTGTGGCTGTGGTCCTCTACTGGCAGATAGGGAGCAAACACTGTGGATTTACTAGCTGTAAATGGGTGGTCTGTTCATGCATCCTCATGCTTCCCATGCACAAGCCCTTCTGGCTTCCACTGTCTGCAGGCAGAGCAAAAGTGGAAGTGCTGGTGACAGGCTGTTCCATAAGAAAGCAGATGATTTAAAGAACCTGGAAAGTGCATTTGATTTAGAATCTTCTGTATGTTGTCTTTCCATTAGTTTGCCTAAAATGAGCATCTCTCTGGTTATTTTCTTTTTAACAGGCACCCTTGGCCATTTTTTTGGTTCAAGTTTATTCGTATCTTTGAAGTAAGAGGAAATACTGTTTGTGCTGATGAATCATTTTCTGCAGTGTAATCTCCCGTTTCATATGAACCAGAGAGCCATTACCATTTGTTTCATTGACAGCCTGTGAGGGAACATGCCATTTCACTTCCTAGAGGGACCTGGGTGAAGCTTGAGCCTGGGTGAAGCCTCAGTGTGCTGTTGCCAATCTACTTAGCTACCTAGTTTCTTGCCAGTTCTGTAAGCTTAACACTATTACGTAAAAGCTTGTGAAACTAGGTATGGTGTATTTGTCATTGGTCGAGTTGTTCAATTTTATTTTTTGTGATATGTTTGCTTAACTTCTGTATCATCTTACAGAACAGATGTAATGCATAGTTTATATTGTTTTCTTTACAAAAGAGAAGGGGAGCTGTAAATTCACCCTACAAAGGAAACTATTAACATTTTTTTTAAGTAAAGGAGGCTGGAAAATTGGAATTTCTTTTTCAGTTTCTTGGAAAATACTGAGGGAGATTATATAACTGCATGCAGTCTCTGGGGAAAAGGAAAAGAAGCCTTGCTGATAATGAAAGAACCAAGTAGCTGCTTAATGTAATCCACTCTTCATGGAAAGGGGAGAGAAGGGAGACCTGTGCAGTCAGCCGAGGCTTCATTTATTCAAAGATGGAAGTAGGCAACACATCTGATGGGCAAATTGGTATAAGGCTGGCTTGCTGGTCTGCCACCTGTGGTTACCTTTTCCACATTAACAAAGTTGATTCTGTTCGGTGTAATATACTACAAATAAAATAGAAATTATAAAAGTAATATTTTTTAGGCTCATCACCTGGAATTAAAAGAGTAGTTTGAAGTGAGTCAGTCAACTCACTGTAATCAAACAATTCTTCTATACTTCAAGTATAAATGCTGCATGAGTAGCTAGGCAGAAAGGACTAGTGGTCATCTTGAAATGATGAAGAAAATAAGTTTCTTTTGATTCCCTAGTGTCAGACAGGCTACCCGATGAAACTGAATATTGAATTGAAAGCAGAAGGTTGAATTTGATAATCCTGAAGACGAGATCCATTGCATCATTGAACTACAACTTCGACCTTGGTAGCTTCAAGCTTGATATAACCTTTGCGTCACTGAAGTACAGTGGTGATGATCACTGAAGTCACTGTTCTAGGCTTCAGTGGCACTTCAATGTAATTTTGTTGTAGAGGAATCATTTTGTTATTGGGGGGACAAAGAGCAAGAGCCACTCATGTTTTAAACACGAGGAAAATGAAGACTTCAGAGATGGTGAGAAACCTCCTTTCATGCTAATACAAAATGAGCAGTATAGAGTGAGATGTAAGCCTGTATGTACTGCCCTTTCAAAGACATTTAAATTCACTAGCTCACTGTTAAACCAATGAAGGAAAAGGGCAATGCAAAACTCAAAACCCAAACCTAAATGAAACAGCACTTTTGTTGATGCAAGGTGTTTAGTGAATATGAAAAGTGTTCAGAAAGTGGCTAGAAGCATCCGTGCAAGACAAAATGCAGACCTTTGTAGTGCTCCTAGCCATGTCTCTAAGGGATGTCATGGGATGGCTGTACAACAAGGAGGCATGCTGTAAGTGCCTGAGGAGCAAGTGTAGTAGTGGCAGAAACAAATTGAAATGAGAACTTCTGAGGTAGGTTTGTCCTGATGCTGAGTTCATCTTGGTGAGAGAGAACCATCTGTATGATTAGCAGTTGGCTGGAAACAAAAAAGAGTGTTGATGTTTCCTTCCTTCAGTTACTCGTGGACATCATATGAGAAGGATTTTATTTTCACTTTTCCCTGTACTCTGTGGTCCTCCATAATGCAACTTTGTTCAAACAGAAGTTGAATGTGACTTTTGTAAAGACTTTTTTTACTGCATTGTATAATTCTTTTATATTTTTATATAAATATAAAAATTCCCCAGAGACTCCCCAGAGACTCCCCAGAGAAGTGGAAATCTTAGGAAGGCACATAGTGATGGTTTCAGAAGGATTTTCAGCAGCTACAGCCTTGTGATGCTCCAGTTCAGATGGAAACTTTCTTCATCTAATTTGCAAATAACTGACATCAGATATCTGAGGAAAATATTGATGGAGGGCTCAGTAGCTATGAAAACTGAATTGCAAGTTCAAATGTTTTACATGAAGATGGAGAACAGGAAGAAGTCTGACCTACAAGGAAAAAGTCTGCAATGCCTACAGTGAGTAGAGTAAAAGTAATAGGTTGAATATGTTGCAGGAAATAAAAAATTTAGAAAGTTTTTTCTAGTGGCAAGGGTGCAGAGTGATCCTAGCATGGGTTGGTTGTGTGAACGCTATGGGGCTTTATCAGTTAGGGTTTTTAAGAATTTAATAGATGTAACTGTGTTGCCTGGAATGAATGCAACTGATTCTGTTGCATGGCTGTTTCCAGCTTTTTATTTGTCTGATTCTCATCAAGCCCTACAGTGAGTGGGATAACAGGAAGTGAGACAGTCAGAAGGAGCCTGGTTTCCCAACTTAAGCTGAAATCCAGATGATCAGTCTGTTACCCTTGTTTGTGTCAGAACAGTGGAATATATAGCAGTTGAGTTGTAGGAGACACTGCCAGTTGAACATGGATGTTTCAGGCTTGAAAATTTTCTTCCCTGTCCAGGTAAGTGGGGGGTGTTTTTTCATGTTGCACAGTTAGGCTTGAGGCATTTTGATAAATTCACTTTGTCATTCATGATCCCATGCTAACACAACTTGAGGTTCAGACCTGGCTGATGCAAAAACATCATGAAGCAAGCTTAGCTAGAGAGAAAATTAATCTGTTTTCTAAAAGCTTATGTAGCCATACCCCAAGTTGTTAAGGCACTCCTGAAAATATACTAAAAGAATGGTAGATCTTACTGTCTAGAGACTTACGCCTCAGCTACTGTGTTTTTGTGTGTTTTGAGTTGTATGCTCTCAGTTTTGGACCATGTTGGGGGAATAATCATGTTACAGAATTAGTTTGGTAGTCTGTGGTTTGTGTTTTTAATAGTAAATGCTTTGTGGACTTCTTGCAGTGTTTCCAGTTGCTGTCTTCAATCAGAGGAAGAAAGTTGTCTGAATTCTGGGAAGCATGTGGGGAAAAGACTAAGGGTCCATTAGACCCTAGTTTCTGCTTTTCTCCAGATGTTTACTCCATAACTAGTAGTAGAAGTAGCACGCAGACCAATAAAAATAACATAGTATATTAGAAGTACCAGAATATGAGTTCTTTTGGCAGAGAATGTTGAACTCTCCTAGAAAACAAATTAGTTCCTGTGCATTATGTGTTCATGGAGGCTTACATGAATAATGAATCAAATGTTCTTTTAAGATGTATGGGGCCAGATTCAGATCCCCAGTGATTTAAATTTTGAGTAATTCAGAAGATATTTATGAGTTATACTTCAATAACAGATTACAATCTGGTTCTTATTCTGTAGGATTTTAATAAGGTTATAAAAGGGAAATTCATCTTCATTTTTCAAATGTGTAGCAAGTTACATAATTAATCCAATATTGTCTTCATTCTGGAGGAGGCTGTTTAACTTGAATTTCTTTGTCAAATACCATGCAGACAAGCTCATGTGGTGGTAACATTAACTAATGATAGAGTTATCCAGATATATAGTTCTGTCATTAACTTGAATTGTTTTCAGTAGAGAAAGAACACATTGCTGAAGAGAAGAAAGCATGCTATTTTTGCAGACACTATACAATTAGCTCATATAACCCCTGTGCTGGTCATGCTTTGTGTAAGATCCGGGGTGACCAACTGTAGGTCATCTGTGTGAGAACAAAGACCCTGGGGCTGAGAGACAGTTTATTAAGATAATTCTGTGGGGTGAAGATCAACTGTCACAGCAGTTGCCAATGGAAGCGTGTCTGTATTTATTGAATAAGAGTTGCATAAATAAGAGTTGCTTGAGCTGGGATGTTTTGAATACTAAGCGATGGGCAAAATAACCATATAAGTGGTTGTGGTAGTGGTGAGAGCATGGAGCTGACCTCACCTTGTTTCTGCAGGTTCTCCTTTAGTGGTGATGGCTCTGTGGATTTTCTGAAGCAGGGTTGAGTGCCTGCCATTTTAACCATGGGATGTTTATTATTTTTGTCCTTTATTCATCCACTTTCATTAAAATGAAGGAACTTCTGTCAGTTTTGGCCACTCTTAACCAATGTCACCCAAAGTAAGCAAAGAAAAGGAAGGAGAAACAGATGAAGTTGCAGACAGAGCATCATTTAAGATTCATTCTCAGGATGCAGGGCTAAAAAGTATTTTTCCCAGATGTTTCTCTTTCCAGGTAGAAAAAAAGAAAAATTGAATTGAATTCTTTCATCCATGTCAAAGAGTACAAAACGTGTTGTCACTTGCTGATGCCTCAGTGTATTTGTCACTGGGAAGCCCACAGCAATATGCTTTCTATTTGTTTATGAAAAATGGACATACAATCTGTTTAAAACAAAATAAACTTGTTGCTTTTATCTGTGTAAGCAAAACAAAGCTGCTCTTGTTTGCAGACTACTCTATGACCTTAGCATGTGTGTAATGGCATGTCTGGTGCAGTGTTACTAACCATAGTAAGAGTAGCAAGTCCTTTGTCACAGTGCTTCATGAAGGATTTTCTGTGTATGTTTTTCTACTAAAAATCTTTGATAATCTGTTATTAAATATGAAAGCTTCTTATTTCAGCTTTACAAGAACATCAGATTCTTCTCTCGGAAGCACACAGAAAACTCCGTGCTTAAGATTCAGTTTTGCAAACCCTTCCCCCTTCTTGAAACATTCATATGGAAATACACCATTAACTGTGACATTTCCTAGCAACCTTAACAGCCTAGAAGAAGAGATCCAAACCCCAGGAATACTCAGTTCTCAAGAGCATTTGTACTGTCTTTTGTTAATATTCATTATATTCTAATAAGTGATTTGATAAATTCTTTTGAGGCTCTCTGCTATTTTTTTCTCTCCATTCCAGTAGTTGTTTTGTTGTAACACTGCAATATTCCCACTGGTGCAAAGTGGAACCCAAAGCTTCTTACCATCTCTCCTAGAAAGCCTTCAAAAATCCATTTCATGGTGATTCCTTTGCTAATTTCTCTGCCAGTCCATAATTTAAAAAAAAAATAATTTTAGTGATGAGTAAGTTTTGGACAGCTGATAGAGGAATTATTAGTACTTTATAGCATAATAAATTTCTTGCCGACTCAGTTTAGGGAGAGAAGTCATTCTTTCATATACATGGTGGCAGTAATATGTAGTACCTTGATGGGTTTTCTACCTCTTAATTCTCTTACCTAGTAAAGACTAGTCATCCTTAGAAATCCAGAGCTGATGCTATGGTATGCAGTATCTCAGGTGTCTCAGTGCAGAAAATCATTCAGGCGTTGCTTCAGTTTATTCTTAATCCCACAGGAGCTGAGAGGTTTTGGCAAAAAAATCCTACTGCTTGATGGAGAGAGGACTGAACCCTAAAATAGAATCAAATGAAACTTAATTAGCCAGTGAAATTAATTTCGCTTACTTTTGTTTCAGCTCTGGTTTCTAGAATAATTTTTGGGAAGGAATGTAGAGCTGTGGTTGTTTGTTGGGGTTCATTTGGTTTGTTGTTTGTATGGGCTTCTTTTAGGTGATTGATTTTGGGTTTTCTTGAAATTTTAAGTGGTCCCTTCTGTATGCCTTTTTCTCTATCACTTTTTGTCTTCTTCCATTTTTAAAATCTTCCTTTCTTTTCTTTATGTCTATCTGTCCCATGTTTTTTACCACAACCTCAATTTTTTTTATTTCAGATGTGTTATTTTCTGTTCAATGCACTCTCTTCTCTATTGCTTTCCTTTTATTTGCTCTCTTCATTCTTTTTATGTGCTTTTCCCACTCTTTTATATTTTGAGGCTCTGTCCTAGAGATTCCAATTAATTTGTTTCTACAGGGATAGAATTGTAGACTACTCTAGATTTCCTGTTTTGTATCCTGTGCAAGTGATAGAAATGTGCCCATGTCACATGAAGCAAAGATGGGTGGAGAATGTAGCCCAGCAGTGCTGTATGGCCACACTAAATTTCTTTTGTTCAAAGGCCTAGAAACTGAAGTTTCTCTCTTGAGTTCATGGCTTGGGTAGACTTTCTTGTCACCTTGCTCTCAAAAGTAATTTTCTAATAGCAATCTCTCTTTTGCTCCTTGCATTATATAAGATCAGTAGTATAAGAGGCTACCCACACCTCTTTAAGTGTAAGTTTTGTACAGTTTGTCAGAACGTTCATGTTTTTGCACAAAGAAAGCTTTGCTTTTGTATAGGGATCCTTAATCTGAAGCAGTTGTTCCAAAGAAAGGGAAATTTGTGCCATACAGTATATTTAATTATTTTTTTAGTGGGTAAGTCAATTTGAGAAATGTGGTTATGTTTTATGTTCAAGAAACATTCTCACATGTCTTAAGTATCAAAATTTGAGTGTGAAATAGGTAGTACTATTAGAAAGCTCACTGAGTGGTGAGTCAAAGTAATTAAGGGAAAGTAAATAATCTCTGAGGTTCTCATTCCCTATGAAACTAATTTTGTATCTTATCCTTCATGTATTTAAAAATAGTTCCCTGCTAATTCAGGATGCTTGTGTACTATGTCTGTGAAGAGCACTTCAGTCCCATTGAAGGGATGGCAGATTAGGGAGTTATTTGTAACAGACTATTTTTTTTTTTATTTTAAGAGAGACCTTCATTTGGGCAATCTAAATGAACAGATCTTGCTGGAAAATTAGCTTGATGTACAGTGAGACAGCAGGTGATCAGCCAATCATTTTGTGAGGGTTTATGACAAGGAGACATCTGGGTTTGTCTTTAAAGGGATACAGATGACAGTATTTTCTGGACAAAGATGAGTTTTTCTCCTCAGTCTAGTAAGGCCTTAAATGTTCTGCCATACATGCTTTCCTGTTTTACCTCTACTCTTTGGAATATAGATTATTTTATTCTCTAGACTAATAAAGTGTACCTTGGGAGAGGAATGGGATGTGGTAGAAGGGCTAGACTGCTCTGGAGCTGCAGTTCTGCTGTGCACGAGTCTGACAGTGGTCTGACGGGAGAGTGACAAGATTGCACTGTCAACTCCATCAGTATCTTGAGTAGTTATCTTAAGAGGGCTAATAAATCTCCATGACATGTCTCCAGGTTTCTGTGCTGAAGAAAATGAATATAATTTATTTATTTCTTTGTGCATTCTACTCATGAACTCCTGAGGTCTTCTGTCGCCCAAAGAGGCATAATGCATACGTAGATTTATTTTTTCTTACTCAGGGAGATGCAGGTAGTGAAATGAGGCAGCAAGGCTGAAATAGCAAAGGGGCTCCATTTGTGTGGACAGTGTGCATGAAGCGTGGTGCTGTGCTGAAATGTGTGGAGGGAGCACACAGACTCTCACTCTGGGCATGTAACATAACTGCAAGAATTAGCAAAGTATGCAATATGTGTAGTGCAGCCCCTTGGGCTCTGAACTGCCTGCCTCAGGTGTCGTGAGGAGCTGCTCAGTGTACAGGAACCCTGCAATTACAAGGTTCAGTCATAGCAGAGTTACATGCCTAAAGCAGACAGTGTAGATGTATTCCCTCGCATCAGATGGGGTTGCACGTGTAGCTTATTAAATAAGGATGCTAACCTGTTTGATAGTGAATTTAGAGGACCTGAAGATGGTGCCTTTTTTTTCCAGATCTGCAAGATGAGCTGGTAAAGCTTTTTTTTTTTTTTTTTTCTCTTTTCTAATGTATGTTAACAGAGACTTTCTGGTTAATTAACTGCAAATCCTTGTGCAGACTTAGAAAGACTGGAACTTTAGGCACATGTCCTGCTGTCATCCTCATGCTCTCTGAAATCACTGAGGAGTTAGGTGCAGAAGAAGTTAGTGCTTGGCCAGAGCCCTGCAGATTTGGTGAAAAAAAATAAAACTATCAGTTAGCATTCTTGAGAGCAGGTAAACCTATTCAATGTGAAGGGAATTCTGTGACCTGTTATCTAGAGCAGGAAAGCTACTTTTTATTAATCAATCAAACAAAACGTTGAAAATAATAGAACAAATGACTTGAGGGAGGGAAAAGCGGAGTTAAGGAGTATTAGTAGGCAGTTGGTACTGTTTGTGAAAATAGACTATTCTTAAAGCTTTCATAGGCTTTGTATAGTGTATAGAAAAAAACCTTTCCCTTCTTCTTTTAGAGAGAAGCCATGATTTTATCTCAGTAATTGAAAATAATGTCTGAAGTTGTTCTTAACTACATTTACATGAACCCCTTTTACAATCTGTTGTTATCTTTCAGGGAATTTCTCAATAAATGCTGCTGCCTCTGCTTGGATGGCATGATCCTATATAGAAAACAAGGCCGAGCACATCCTATTCATTACTCAAAGAACAGCATTTCTAGCCTAATTATGGTGCCATTTGGCAGTGATGTTGTAGTTAAAGGTGGTTGTTGGTGTTTCTGTTATAAGTTGTGTGTACTTGAATGACTTCATTCATGCCAGGCAGAAGCCTGACTAGCTATTTACTTACTCATTTTCCTCCCTTCTTTAAAAATCCCTAAGTGAAGAAAAGTTCTGAATTTCTTTGATATCTGTTAATCTGTCAGTCTATTTGTTGCAAAAATGCTATGCTTTTCCTTCATTTCAAAACTTTCCTCTGTTGTGCAACACACATGGTAACTGGTTGGTGACTTGCATCACTCAGCACTGCGAGCTGCTCAAAGAAAGCCATGCCTGTGAAACAGGGGAAAAGAAACACCAGAACATATGGAATTGTCTAAGTTGAGCAATCTGTGCACAGTTATGTCTGCAAGCAGAGATGGTTTCACTTGCCTCAGTTGCTGCAACTGGGCAATATTAATATAATGACTTCTTGCTTCCTAGGGAACATTGCCAAGTTCCTCACAGTTCCATGAACACTGAACCATCCCTCTAGGCATCATTCAAGAGTCAGATCTGTCACACTTGCATTAATGTACATTTACTATTCTGTCATGTCCTGCTGCCTAACGACCAGTGCTAGGTCCAGTTGTGTTTCTATGTTTTTGGAAGAGATGGGGAAAAAAAACCCAACTAGACTCAACTAGCAAATGCTTTTAAGCTGTTCCCTCAAAATAAGCACAGTGAGTTTTACAAAAATACTGGTTAATGTGGGATTTTTTTCAAAGCATCTCCTATTTAGAAGGCTTTTTTTCTTTTTTAATTAGGCCACAGGCCTCATCCAAAGTCTGTTGAACTTAGTGAGTGTTTTCTGAGTGACCTTCTAATGTCTGTTCAAGGCTGTGGAGGCCCCCAAAGTCGTAATGCTGAGAGGTGTAATTGGCCCTATAAATCTCAGTGGGTCATTAATTCTAAATCTCAATAATGTTAAGACCAGGATGCATGTAAATGAAGCAGAGTGATGAGCATAGTAGGAAGATTTATACAAGCATTTTCTTGCTTTGCTTTGCCCAGTAGTAGAAATTGTAGTTTTGGCATGGAAACTTGCTTTCTACCTTATCATCAATTCCCATATATCACCTATGTGGTTTTGGAAATTTATAAATGCGTCTTCTTTGGGGGAGATGGCTGGGCATTTTTTTCTTTGCCTATCAGAAGGTAATAGAACATGACTTGTAAATTTCTGTAAGATGAATATAAGGCCTTCAACTCTAAAAATTTAACTGGATAAAACAAATTTTCCAAATGTTATTTCACAAAGAACACTTGGTCCTGAAAGTCATGGAATCATAGGATGGTTTAGGTTGGAAGGGACCTTAAAGATCATCTAGTTCCAATCCCCCTGGATGCCACTCACTAGACCCAGGTTACTCAGAGCCCCATACAGGCTGGTCTTGAACACTTCCAGGGATGGAACATCCACAGTTTCTGCAGCCTGTTCCAGTGTGTCATCACTGCCATAGTGAAGAGAGAGTTCAAATTTTAAAGCACACATGTGAGTTTTGGTTTGGGATCCTGAAGTGTGCCATGTCTGTACTTGTCACATAGGTACACACACAGAGGGGATGCCCATATCAAAGTGAATTCACCATCTCTGGAAGTACTTTATGAGAATTGCTAATGAAAGCCTTATTGTTACACAATGTGACCAGAAAGGCTTTTCAGTGTGTTCCTTTTGAAAAAGAAAGGGGAAAAACAAGTAAAAGAAAAAAAAAAGTCTTACTTGACTTGGGTCAGTAAGAATGTTTATCTTGTTTTCCCCAGTCAGAAATGATTTTAATATGTCCTTATCTCATGGTATGTGTTGGGGATGGTTGCTGCTATATTAGTGCATAAACAAGAAGTCAAAAAAGAAGATGAATTAATGAAGTGGCGTGGATTTTACCCCTACCTTTTTACTTGCCAGCTGTGTGTCCAATCCATTCTAAAGTCCCCTTTCCACTTTCCCTTGGTATAATTGATCCTCCTTTGCTTCAGTCTGCTGATAGGGATTGTTCAGAAAGATAATCTTTGCACCATTCCTTCAAGGCTAAAAGACCCCAAATGTATCCTAGCATAAACAGAACAGTAGGAGGAAACAGTTAGATAAAAAATATACAAAAACACGCAAAGAATTAAAAAAACCCAAGCTTTTAAAAATGAAACAGGCCATTTATGTGGGAAATTGAGTATTGGTATTTTTATGTAATCTGAGGTGGAAAGGGAATTGTTTGACATTCCATACTGTTCTGAAATAGCATCACATTCAAACTTTCTGAAACCTGTACTTGTCAGCATATCTACCTCTATTTATAATTGAAAAGAGAAATTATGAAAGCGTATTGCTTGGTCTCTGGCCTTTCTGTGCAAAGGCATTTGTATTGCCTTACCAATTCTGAGATTATTAGGGATTATCCTTACAAATGCTGCTCAGGCACTTAGCAGCAGTGGGGGCTCAGGTGGGAGGAAAAGGCAGGGTTTGTGTGTACATGTGCAAGTACTTCTCTCTGTTCTTCAGGCACGAACTTCAGTTTCAATTTCATTTGTAGTCTTGTGGCAAAGCAGTGATTTTGACTGAGACTTTCTTTTCTGTACAGTGGATGCCATCAAGCCTTTTGCTGTATCTGGAATAATTCCATATTTTTATAAATCTATATGTAATCTTGTGTTGGTGCCCCTAACAAACATTAGAATTCATGCACAAAATACTACATGATATACTTAACCTGCCTAAGCTAGAACCTGACCAAAGGGAACTTCAAGGGGACCTGAAATAGATCAACTGATGAGAATTTCTATTTCAGTGAGCATTAGACATTCTTTGGTTCTGTTTTGAAGCAGGAAAAACAAGGTGGGGATCTGGGATAATGAGAAAAGATGTAGCAAGAATTTCTCTGCTGTAGGTGAACCAGAATCTGATTCAGGCCAATCAGGCTGTTCTTTGCAGAGAAGGATCAAACTCAGAATAGCTGTGAAGCTGCTTTAAGCCAAACCTGTACTTCTGGCAGAGCATGAGCCTGCTGTGATTGCAGAAATGGTTGATCTTTGAGAACTGACAGCCAGTGAGGTTACACCAAATATTCCCAAATAAAAGGTTCAAAAATGTTAATTCTACACATCTAACCAGAACAGATTTACAGTTTTCAAGATAGGTTGGACTTAATTTTGTGTGATAACATTTCTTTCTGCCATTTTTTGTGTATTTAAGTTAGAATACAGTCCCAGGTTCTATAATAGATAGCATTTTCCCTGCAAAGAAACTTGTCTGGGGATAGTAGAATAGCAAAACTCTTTTTAGCTTTGCTATTTAGTTTGTGAAATCTTGCTTATTGTCTTTCTGTGTCTGCCACAGATTTCTTTTTTTAAAAAGTTAAAACTATGGTAGCATTAAAGTTAGTGTTGGAAGATGTTCTTCCTCTTTCTATGTTTCAGCTTCCATTTCGGGATAAGTACATTCACAGGATCAACACACTCCTCTGAACTCTCATTACAGTCATGGAAAAGAGATGTATGGTGGAACTTCACTTCTGTGGGCTCTTGTGGTTAAATGATATGAATGGGAGAATTATCCCAGTGGTTGTTATGATCCTGCTCTTATAAAGGTTGTTGCTAATTGCTGTTCATCATTTTGGAGACTGTGTTCAAATATATCTTTGATTATTCATCTTCCATAGATTTGTGTCTAGGGGACTTAAAAGTGACAACAAGAGTACATAATAAAAAAAACCCCATTTGCACATAAGCATTTTCTTAAAAGTGAAGGAAGGAAAGAAGAGGGAAAGTGCTTTTCCTGATTCTTTTTCTGACTTCAGTTCTTTAATTCCTGCCTCAAACCCTCCATTTCTGCTCCTCTACGCCTCTAGTTTTGGTTAAGGAAAATAGGTCCTTTCCTATTTCTTGGTGAAAGCCAAGGAAAGCTCAGTAGCATTCATAACAGCTTTGGGGTTCAGCTATTTTCCTCTGTATGTAGTATAGTACTTATTTTTCTTTATTCTATCAAAAATTTTTGTTGTCAATTTTTAAGTGTTTTGACTGAATGTTCAATGTTCTGTACATGAAAAATGTTGGTGTTCCTTTTTCAAGCTTTTAGAAAAACACATCCAAGGGGACGAAAATGTATAGCTTGTTTCTTCAGAATGCTGCTATATTGTGATAAGAGTATCATTCTGACTAAGGTTTGATTTCTAATCTCATTTGTTTGGCTGCACAAACTTTTATGTCATATAAATAACATGGAGGATTATTTCCCTCAGTGCGGGGAAGTTTTCTTTCTGAAAAAGCTTGATTTTTTTTTTTTTCAGAAACTCCTTGAGCAAGTTGGTTTGGAAATTGTTGTATTTATGTAATCTCGGCATTCTGTTTATGAATTCTGGTTCAGTTGCTTTACCATGGGATGCCTCAAGCAATGCGCGGTTGGAGCCTGGAGCAGGAGTGATAGATGACCATTAGCCTTGATGGTGCCCACCGAAGTGGGAACTGCTGGTGCTGGAGTCTTAGGAGAAGTGTTCAGCCAAATTACTCTGCAGGGAAAGCCGTGGAAGCATTCATTATTTTTCCAGAAGCAGAACAAAATAAGTTTATAAATAAGACCCTGGGGAACTTGCTGAACTCCAGGAAGCTAGGCTGACTTCTTCAGGAAAGCAGTTTGCTTTGCATGACTGTCTGTCCTGGAATGAAGGAAATGTCCCATATGGGTGATAGGGCAACATGATGTGATTCAGTAGAGTCATACTGGGGGGAAAAAATGATCCCAATAATCCTGTTACGTTCTTGTTTCAGTGTACTTTAGGAAAGGGAAGCAGAGAAATACAAGTCTAAGTAAGGTATAAGTGACTGTGTTAGCTCTGAGCTATAAATTCTGTGTGTCCATAAGAACATAGTTAGGAGAGGGTGTGATTAATCTAGCATGTTGTTTTTTGGTGTCTTTGCATTTTCAGATCACATTTCTTTGAAGAAATAAAGGATGGGAGGGCTATCCAAAATGAGTGTGACACATGGTTCAGGTAGAGAGCAAGGACTGCCTAGTACAGGCTGCCTAGGGACACCCTGGATGTGTTGGGACCTGGGTACAGTCATCTGGGAAACTATCCAAACTTTCTGAAAATGTGTGAAAATATACTGTCTAAGTCATATCAATTCCCTTAGGAAAAAAAAAAATGGAATTTTACTTCCAATTGTGTTTTGAATTATACAGATTGGGAATCTATGCTCTTATTAATCATAGAATAGCAGGGGAGAATAAGGATCATCTGGTCCAAGCAACCTTTTATGGCAAAAGCACATTCTAAACAAGATGGTCCAGCACCCTGTCCAGCCAAATATTAGAAGTGTCTAATGTTGGGAAATCTACTACTTCACTGAAGAAATTATTCCTGTGTATGGTTGTTTATGTTGTGAAAAACATTCTTCTTCTATCATATTATCGTCTCCCCAGGAGTGACTCATTACTCCTTGCCTTTTCAATGTGACTTATCGTAAAAGGGATCTCCATCACCTTTGTAGTCACTCTTTAAATACTGGAGCATGGTGAAAAGATCTCCCCTAAGCCTTCTTTCCTCAAGGCTGAACAAAGCCTCCAGGAAGGCTGAGAGAACTGCCTCTCTTTTTGTGCCAGGCTTGCCCCTTGCCTTTCATCACCCTTGTGGCCCATCTCTGGGCCCTCTCCATCCTGTCCACATCTATTTTGCTTAGTGAGGACCAAAACTGAGCACAGTATTCCAGGTGTGGCCTGACAAGCGCTGAGTAGGTTGGGACAATGCTGCTTTTGTCTCTGCTGGGGATGCCCTTGATGATGCATCCTGTTGGCTTCTTTTGCCACAGCAGTCGCATGCTGTTCACTTCTGTTGAGCTGCTTGTCCACCAGAACCCTCAGATCCCTTTCCACAGAGCTGCTCCCCAGCTGGGGAGATCCCAGCCTGTGCTGCACTTCCACTGGTGCAAGTTTTTACATTTGTCTTTGGTGAACTTCATAAGGCTCTTGTTAACCTACTCTTACCACATATCCTGTGGTGTGTCTGTGGAATTCTGAGAGATGATGGAATTCAGAGACATTCCTGTGGAATGTCTCTCCCTTACAAAGTCCCCACTTCTCTGCTCAGTTTGATATCTTTGGCAAATTTCATCCAGGTGCACTTGATCCCGTCATCAGATCACTTATGGGGTCATTAAACAGCATTATTGATCCCTGGGAGACCCCCCAGGTTGCCAGCTTGTAAAGGAACTCTTTACCTTAACCCTCTGAGTGGTGGTGGTCAGTCAGGTTCCCACCCACCACATGGACCACTTGTCTAGACCTCAATTCATCAGTTTCTCAGGAAGGAAGCCATGGGAAACTGTATTGACAGTCTTGGAGAATCCTGGTAGACAATATCCATTGCTTAACCCATATCATCTGAGCAGGTTCCTTTGTTTAGGAACACACTGAATGTGTTTATGTTTGTCAGACATGTGTTGCCCTTTGTGAATCCATGCTGACCTTTCCCAATTACGTGTTTCATCTGACTCGTGATAGCCCCCAGGAAGATTTGTTCCATAACTTTCAAGGGAATGAAGTACTACTGATGAGCCTTTAATTTTCTGGATACTCCTTTAAGTCCTTCTCAAAGATGGGAGTGACATTAGCCTTCTTCCAGTCTTCTGGGATGCCTCCCAATCTGCATGATTTCTCAAAAATTATGGAGAACTCCCAATGACATCAGCCAGCTCTCTTAACACCCTCAGGAGAATATTGTTAGGGCTCATGGATTTGCTGGGTCAAGCTCGAGTTCACAAACCGACCCTTCTGTCACTGACAATGGCTCTGTGTTTGCATTAACCTGGCTTTTTGTTTCCAAGGCTTGGGGGCCCACACTGCTGGTGATGGAAGCGGTGAAGAAAGAGTTGAGAACCTATGCCTTGTCACCATTGTTAGTGACTAATTAATCTTTCCTCTTTAACAGCAGGTCAATATTTTCATTTTGTACCTGCCTTTTGTTTACATATCTGAAGAACTCTTTCTTGTAGTTTTTTGCATCTTGGGCCTACTTCCATTTGAGTTGAGCTGCTGTTTTTCTATTTGCATCTTTGACATAATTTCTGCAACCACAGCAGATTCCTGACACTGGCGCTGTAGTTCTCAACTGGTATTTGTCCACTTGTCCATCTCTGCTATGCTCCTCTTGGTTTTGAGCAGGCTTAGAAGCTCACAGTTAAGCCAAAGGGATCTCTTGCTCTGTCTGCTTCCCTTACTTTAAAAGGGGATGAACTCTTTGTGCTTCCAGGAGAGTGTGCTTGAAAAACTCCCAGCACTTACTAGCTCCTTCATGCTCCATGAAAGCTTTCAATGGAATCCCTCCCAAACATTGCCTAGTTCTGAATACCTGCTTTGCCAAGAATTAGTTTAAATACTTTCTGTTAACCAAAGCTATTGTAATCAAAAAGCGGACAAAAGTAGAGCTGCATTTGTCAGACACTAAATATGAATCTGAAAGAAGTGGTTTTACAGACTCTGGTGATTCCTGCTGTGGCTCAGATATCTGGAATCCTTTTTCAAGTGTACATTTGCCAGCAGCCAGGGCTTCCATAGTGCAAACCCCATCAATCATCTGCTTGTATTTCTGCAGCATACAGCACAGCCAACAGGGCATGAAAATCTAGACTGTCATTTCTTGGAACTAGGAGAGGTAGCAAGAGAGGCAGTGTATTTATTGAGAACCTCTATGTGAGAGGATGTCATCACAGCCTTCTTGTTTTTCTCAGTTGTTTTGGTTTTTTTTAACTGTCATATGCATCAGTCTCTTAAGATGTCTAGTAAACTACGACCAAAACTGTTATGTGTCCTAGATACTCTTGATGTCTTTGATGTTGCTGAGAAAATGAGGCGTTAGTTTGCATCTTGAGAAAAAGTAGCCTGAATTCATCCCAGGTAGTTTTAAAAATAAGTGTTTAACAAGGCCATCTATTCTAGAAACATACATGACCCAGCTTTCCTTTGTGTGAAGAGGCAGATACCTTTATAGGTCTGTATCTGTAGGTGTAGACTTTGGTCTTAGCATGGCTGACATCTTCTAAAGATATCTGTTTCTCTGCATTGCCCAGACAAAGAGTCTAGGATGGTTGCATAATCAGTTCAGGTCCTTCAGCTGGGAACAGCATGTAGGTGGAATCTCTGTTACTGTGGGAGTGGTGGACAGCAGCTTTTCTATAGTCTCTCTTCACCAGCTATATACTGTTGTGCAATAATTTAGAAATACATGGATTATCTGTACAACTGAGATAGCTCATGATTGACCTTCAGCTGTGTTGACACAGGAACAGGTGGAAGTTGAGAAGAAATGCTGACCATCCAGCACATCTTTCAAGTAGAAGCAAGAAGGGAAAAGTAGTTGCAACACCTAATTCATGCATTCTGATGATCTCTGGGGATACAGAGCACCAAAGACAGCTGAAACAGGATCAGTGAAGTAACAATTTCCCTATAAACTTGCTAGAAAACTTTGGTGGGTGTCATTGAGGGCTGAAGAATGGTATGGTTGTGTTAATATGCTTTAGGTCTGCTTATCTCCATGGGAATACATAATGATTCCATTTTGAGGAAGAATAAGTAAAGACATGTTTCTGATACCTTTCAGTCGAAAGAAGTCACTTACCTTTTGAGTGCACTCAAAGGTACATTTTTGAGGGGAATAGGTGAAGTAAAAAGGGGTTCCTTTTCTGGGTGTACAGTTAAGAATTTGCGTGTGACTGTAATAAGTATTACTCATATATTTCATATTGTGTCTAGTTGGGATTTTTAAAAAGAAGCTCATTAGCAACTTTATTATAAGTTAAGCAAATTACACTTTCTATCGTTTAAGTACTAATATTTTATTGAAGAACATTATTCACTAACTATAAATGCACTGGCAGTACTCATATATGATTAACAATTAATTCTTATAATCATTGCATAAAACACAGAATAGGCATTGCTTTAATCTGTGAAGGTCCCTGAGCATAATGCCATAGGTGTGTGATCAAGCACATACCTTCCATGCTGCTTGCCTATTTTGTTATTCATCCTAAGTAATATCATGTATGGAAAGTGGAAGTTGTGTAAATGCAAGTTAGTAATATTTGTAGGGCCTAGTGTCCCTGGGACAGATTCCAAACAGCTTGTGTTCCCAGGTTCAGACTCTCTGTCTGAATTTTGAGAGAGCTTTTTCCAGTTTTCCCCTCCCATAAATCTTTTTGTTAAGATATTCTTTTTCAGTGTGTAGGGCTTTTAATTTTTTAATCATTCACAGATGGCAGAATGTTGCCTGGCTGTGGCGAGTATCTCTGGATGCTGACATGCTGCATTTCCATGTTGTTTCAGCAACAAGGGGAGTTGATTGCAGTCAAGGCGGCTTTGTTTTGTGGAGGGCCTTTTCTATTACAGGAATGGTACGAGTGAAAACTAGCATCATGCTTTCTTAATTCCACAATGACAGTAAAAGGACTGTGCATTAGTGGTGTTCTAGATAGCTCACTGTCTTTTGAATGTCTTTATTGGGTCAGAAAACTTTAACATGTACTTACATGCAGTCTGTGTTCAGAGCCCTTCACATTTATTATATGCCATGGAGGGTTTTAAAGTGTAGCTTAGCTCCCAGCATCATTCTTCAAATTACAGTAACGTACTTCTTGGCTGAGAGCGCTTTTGAGAACTAATCTGTAATGTGTTTACTTTGGCTGGAGGAATTGAAATGCTTTAAAGAAAAAAAAAAAAATTAAAAGCTCCCCAAATGTTCCTGCAGCTTTGCTTTCTCCTCTTATTATGCTAATCTGATTGTTTTTAATGTGAGGACTTCTTTTGCCCTGGGTCTTATATACTCTGCAGTGTCATAAAAGGTATACCACTTTACAGCTAAGTAATGTTGACTTGTAAGTTAGAAAATCTGAGGTTTTCATTTGGAATACTGCACTGTGTAGGAATATGTCCATTTTTTCTATTACTTTCCTGAAATAGAAGAAGTCACCATATTTAACATCTAAGAAGTCTTACCAGGATGTCTGACTAAGAGGCTGCCAAAGTGGGCTTAAGAAGAACAAAAAAATCTATTTTAAAATTCAGTTTTTTAGTCTTTGGAGAAATAGTTTATTATATGCCTTGGTTATTGCCATCATTTGGATAATGGGAAAATTAATGCACTATTAGAGTTAATTGCCTTGTCTATACTTACTGGGACAAAGAGATTCTGAAGTGATAGTAAGAGTTTTTTCAGTATTTGGGAAGTTTTGTTTCTTTATTCTCTGATAGTGAAGTTCACACCTGTGTGTAGTGTAACCATGGAGACCATTCTTCACTTTTTTGTGGAATTCTCTTTAGAATTTCTAAAGACCAGGCTAATGTTCACCATGCTAATTCAAGGGGTAATGCAGAACTCTTTTTAAATGTCCTTGTACAATTCTTGTAAGGGTACCTAGAATCTTGTATTTCTTTCTGCTCCCCCATTCCTTCAGAGAAATCCCAGTGTGTAATAATTTGCCTTCAGGCTTTGTAGTGAATGGTTCGGGTAAGTGGGCTCCTTTCCATGACCACGTGCAGTTAATATATAGACAAAAGTGGTGAAGGAGAGTGCAGCTTGGGACCCACTGATGTCGCAGTGCTGATGATATGCAGGCCTGCTGCCCTTGTGCTGGACCCAACTGCTAATTTCCTAATGTTTGGCTGGAGCCTGGGCTTGGATAAAAGGGAGCTGGCTGTAGCTTGGGCCAGATAATTTGGAGATGCTAATGGCTCATTTGTTAAAACGAGTAGAGGGCTTGGCAAAGGGAGAGGGAGTTTCTCTCTGCCTCACCTCACTGTTTCCCTCTGTTTTCCACCTCGAGGGTGTTTATTTTGTGGGTGCTCTTTGGAGTGCTCTCAAGGGGAGCAGTTGCTGTTCTGTACTATGCACATTGTCGCTGGGGGCCTGGTTTCAGGAGAAGGAGTGTACAGCAGAAGTGCACTATTTTGTTCTGTTTCTTCCTCGTTTATTCCTGGGACTAGTGTTGTGGACTCTGTCCCTCTCCTGCTGCTGCCTGTCACTTCCCATCCCTTAGGAAAAATGCAGCTCCAAGCAGAGAACACAGCTGAGCTCAGCAAAACTCCAGTGCCGTGGCCCTGGTGCTGGAAGAAGGTGGGGAGACAAAGCAGCAGCAAACTGA
Source organism: Motacilla alba alba (assembly GCF_015832195.1). Classification (NCBI taxonomy): domain Eukaryota; kingdom Metazoa; phylum Chordata; class Aves; order Passeriformes; family Motacillidae; genus Motacilla; species Motacilla alba. The sequence goes on from NC_052016.1 coordinate 64,354,649, forward strand.
GCCAAAAGGAGCTAAGCCCAAGCCAAGTCCCAGCCAAGGCAACTGCAGCTGAGTGGAGTGGTCCAGAGTGGGTGGCACTACGTGGAGTCAACCCAGCAAAGCAGTCTGGAAAAGAACAACACTGTGTGTAGTCAAGCCAGAGGAATGGAGCGGTCCGAAATCAGGATGCATGGTGCAGTGTGGATGATCTGGCTTTTTGGGGCTTTGTCTCTCATTGTTTCTTATAGGCTCAATCTTGGGGAAGGGAATGCTGGCTATGGAGAGCATGTGCCATCTTGTGTATGTCCCAGCGGCCACACAGAGCTGAGCTGACGTGTGGTGCACACCTTTTCTCTGTAAAGCACCTTCTCTTTTGTATACTTTAGTTATTGATATTGCTGCTGTCACTGTGTTTCTTACTCCATTGCTGTTTGCTTTCAATAACTTGTTATCTCAACCCATAGTCTCTGTCCCTCTCTCTCTGGAGTGGGGCTGAGAGAGGGGAAAGGCTTATCTGGAGTTTAATTTCCATCTGGTTTTAAACCACCACGGCTGGTCACAAGTGCACATTTCCATCTTTCTTCTTTGTGATTACAAGTGTTTCTTGTGAGGATGGGTCTTCCTATGGTACGTATTTCCGTTTGGGACATTCTGGCTCGTTGCAGCAGCTTACCCATGAGTATATCTTTGCAAACCACTTGAGAGAGAGGAAGAAATGTCAGCTGTTGCTGCCGTTGACTGCCAGTTACTGATTTGGGCTGGCTGGCATGAACACATTTGTGTCTGTGGTTAAAAGCTCTGGATTTCTTTTCTCTCTTGGCTTGGATTCAAGGAGCTTTATGCAGAAAAGTTTGGCTTTACTTGAGATTTATGGCTGGAGTTCACATAGATCCTTATGTACATCCATAGGAGATGAAGACTGTATGTCTTTGGCACGTTAGCCTAGACAGAGTGTGCACGAGCTCTCCTTCAGGGCTGTCATCCCTGCTCCCTGTGAAGAAGCCATCACACACCAACTGTGCTTCCTCACTGAGAGATCAGTTGAAGAAAGAAGTGAACTTTCCACTTAGGAGATTGTGGCTTCTTGTTTTGGCAAATAAGTACCTCGTGTTGCTTCTTAAAGAGGGAAATTTTGCAAGATTTTCTGTCTGTCTTCAGTAGCAGTGCCCCAGGCCAACAGCTTGAGGTTGGGTATTTTAAGCTGTTATTTCAGTGTGATCAGCCCTGGGTTTAGTGATGTGTGGAGACAGTTTCTTATAGGATAGGCAGATCCAAACTCTCTACTAGTTACAGAAGAATTTTTCAGTATGAAACACAAAGGTGGTTTTTATATATATATCTATACAAATTATATAATACATATATTTTTACTCCATCTCCACTAGCTCAAATTTAAGGACATATGGCTGCACGATTTACAAGCTGTAGCTTCCATTGTTAGCCATAAGTAGGAGACATTATGAAAGAGGGATGGATTGCTGTGGTCAGGTCTGCATTTGGGTGGAGCAGATGAAATTCTGCTAGGTAATAATGGAGGAAAAACTATCACTAGCCACTTATTACAAGTGAGATGCCTGAGCGTAGAGGTGTGAATTTGAACTTGCATCAGGAGGCACAGGATCTAATTTAAAGTGCCACAGACTTAGTTAAAACATGCCAGTTGACAGCTCTTGCCATCTTGGATTCAACCCAGAATGAACATTTCTGAATACTAGAAAATAAATATGAACTGGACCTTGAAGTAGGCTTTCATGTTTGTGTACAGGATATACTTACAATGGTTTGTGTTGTTTCTAGCTAACTGCAATTAGAATATCACAATTTTAAAGGAGCTTTCCTCATAACAAAAGCTGTGTTGTGTAATAAACATGAGTTTGGTCACTTGGTAAAAGCACTTTCATACAACTTCCTTTAGCTGCCATTATACAAGATATTTTTAAAGTTACAATGTATGTTCATCATAAAGGGATCAAAATACACTGTAATTGATATAGCTTTGTTTCCAGGCAATTCTTTCCTCAATTATTTTTATGTGTTCTCTACTTCATATACCCTCAATTGAACTGTTTTATTCTTATCATTTTTATAACTTTTTAGTGATGAATTTGTTCCTGTTGGAGTTGTGCTTTGTCATTTCATTTAGCAGTTTTCCTGGGAAGTCAGAATGTTACATAAATGCAGTAAAGATGTGATGTACATCAATTTTGATTATCTTGAAAGCACTACAGAGTTTAGATCTATAAACACATGTACAGATATTTTAAGCACAGTAGCAATTCTGCTAAACTTGATGAGTCTGTTTTCAAAGTTAGAGAAATAGGAATTTCTGAGCAGTAAGTGCACAGACCTTCACTTGCCTCTGAAATTCATTCTTTCCAGAATGTGGCTTACTAATAGTAGGGGTGATTTTTTTTTTTTTTTTAACAGACTAATAGGAAAAACATTAGAGGGAACCAAGGTCTTTTGGTAGCATGAAGGTGACAGTTTGAAAGATGCTGCGTGGGGTCCATTTTTCAGCTAATGCCCCTTTTATCCACAGCTGACAGCAGCAGCAGAGCAACAAAATCTTGCTGCTTGAACTTCATGGTTCATCCGTAGTGGTCTGCTTTTTTTTTTTTTTTTGGTTAGTAAATCACACTACCTAATAAGATGTTTTAATATATGATAATATATTTTAATAGCTATCTGGTGTAACTATTAAATTATAATATTGCCTGTTAAACTCCATTAGTAATTACTGAGAATTTTCTTCCAAAAAGGTAATTCCCCACCCCCATCTCCTTTTGCCCCTAGGGAAGCTTTATTAATTTCAACAGAGACTTGCTAGTGATGTCTTTCCTTTTTACAAATAGGTTGGTGGTTGGAGTGCCTTTCAGTAGAATCTCTAGGTGTTTCTGGAAGAAAAGCATAAAAAAATAAAGACAAATTGCATTGTTCAGGAAGAAAGGAGGAGAAACAAAATAGGGACATTGGAAATAAAGGTGATGTCTGAATTGAGCTGCAGGAATAAAAATACCCATGGGAGATGGGGGGAGAGGGGAAGGCCACGATGAAGAAGGAAGCGAAAGAAACAACAACAAAAAATGCAAACTGCTGTGCTTTGCCCAGGATATACAAAGAGCCCTAGGTACTTTATACAAAAGCAGCACTTCGTACATATTGTGATGGGAATGCAGTCATTTATCTTCTTTTGGATGAACTTTTCTCACAATTGAAAAAGTTTACCGACTGTTTTTTTTTCTTTTCTACAGTTCTTCCTCTCAGGAATTCCATGTTCATGCAGGGGAAGATGTACTTCTTTAGAAGTGTCTTTCACCAGAGAGATGCAAATGATGCACTTGGAACTGCATAGTTGTACAATCACATTAGCCACCTTAAGAAGAGCAGAGGCTTTGTGCTCCCCAATAATTTGCTTTCTTTGGGAAGCTGGCAAGAACCTAAATGTTCATCTAAAGCTGTACTAATAAAGATTAGTGTGTTCCTAACACTAAGGAACACTAAGTGTTCCTAACACTATGTCTTTAGTGTAAAAGCACTAAAGATGCAATGGTCCCTAAGCACCATCAAACAAAGGAGGAGATCTTAATTCCATGGAAAAACCAGGTGTTCCTCTGGCTCCGCTTTGTGGAGGTTTGACCCTGATACCCATCAAGAACACAACAGAGCAGAAGTGAAGGGCACTTATGCAAGTAAAGTCCTTATACATGATAATGTAGTAAGACTTTATGGAGACACTGCAAAATTTTCTTCTGAATCCCCAGTGGCAAATGACTTCTTGTACAGAAGGAACAAGATTTTGTTGTTTGTTTTGTGCAGCCCTTCTGCTTCTCTGTGATCTCTAAGTGATACATTTGTGCCAGGGAATTTCAGCATAGTGGCAAATGTTTCTTTTCAAATTCTAGATCCTCTACAGGGAAGAACCATTGAAACTTCCTCTTTTAATTTTGCATCCCAGCCCTCTTCCTGCTGAGACCCCTGTCTGTACTATTTCACAAGGTCAGACTGGTGATACCACAGTTGCCTATTTTTTCTTTAAAAGGAGCATGATTATGTTAATCAAACATTATTTTATGAAGAATCATCAAGTGTGGGGTAAAAGCAGAACCAATTTGATCATCTAACAATATTTTGTGGGGAAAATTTTCCAGAATCAGATGGTTGTTAAAAAAAATACACCGAGATATTAAGGCCTGTTATTCATAAGCAGTAGTTAAACTCCTGGCCTAAATCTAGCATGAATGTTAAGGCAAGGTGCAGAAGCTTTCTCCAAGCAACCTGTATTCAGCCATTGAAACTTTCACAGTCTCTGACAAAGTAAATGAGTAGATACACAGATCTGGTCTGTTTGGTAAATTGTTTGAACAAGTTACTCATTTCTTGATGGCATGTACTACTTGAGGACTGCCATAAAAACATGCAAGATACTAGCCTGTCTGCCTGTCCCTAAGAGGGCTAAAGTGGGTTGGAAAGAAAAGATAAGTTAGGTCATGTCTTGGGATGATCTCCTAGTCTATGCAGCATGCAGGACAAAGCAATGACTCTTCAGCAGTGCTTTATCAGTGCTGCCACAAAGAGCACACAAGGGACAGAATCTTACCAACTGTAAAATGTGTGACATATCCCAGTGACAAGTGGAGAAGCTCCAGTGATTAAGTGTTTGGTGATCTCTGGGTGGTGTTATAGAAGGAGCTTTCCTGGGCTGTACACTCCAATGTAAAGACAGAGGAAAGGAAAATTCTGGCACACAGATGGCCACCCAGCTGTTTTCTCCTTCCCCCTCTTCAGCAGAACAGGGGAAGAAAATGAGATGAAGTATAGGTTGAGTTCAAGACAGTTGAATGAGGAAAAAAGAAGGCTGCCTATGGAAGCAAAGCAAAACGATTTGGTCTCTACTTCCATCTGCAGGGGATGTCTACCCACTCAGGGAGAAGCAGAAATCCCACTAAACATAGCAGCTGCTTCAGAAGACCAGCGCCTTAATAATGAATGTGTTTCTCCTTTGCCTTTCTCCTAACTTTATTGCTGAGCATTGCACTGTACAGTATGGGATGTCCCTTTGGTCAGCTGGGGTCAGCTGTCGTGGCTGAATTCCCACCCAGCCTCTGGAGGTGTTGGAGAGACAGCCTTGGTACTGTGTGGGTGATTCTCAGGAGCAGACAACATCTGGGTGTGGTACCAGCACCCTCCTAGACACAAATGCAAAGCACAGCACTATGAGGGGTGTCAGCTCCAAACCAGGTAGGCCCACTACAGCAAGGAAAGTAATCTTTCCATGAAGAGACAAAAGGACAGAGAAGCTGTGCTTGCAGACACAGAAAATATACAGAACAGTACCAAACAGGCACCTGTGTACAGGAGCACCTTGTGGAGTTGTGCAGAAAAAGAGAACAAAGACAGTGCTAGTGCTGAGTATGAGAGTGCAACCCAGCACTTGTACAGCCACGTCCTGCAGTCTTTACTAAGCAACTTCCATAAGAAGTAAATGGCTGTTCAGGGTTTCAGCAGATGTGCAATATTTTCAACACTTGCTGCTCAGAGTTGATAATGATTGTCAAAGGTGTAAACTTGCGTGGGTAATAATGTTGTTTCTTGACAGTACTGTTCACCATCCTAAGGAAGGGAGCAAGCAAAAACCCCACAGTTACAGATACTTGTTATCAAACAGCATAATCATGAGCAATGTCTGAAAATACCATATAGATGTGGACTAAACTTTAGGCTACTCTGTGGTGTGGTTAGTTACTACAGGAAAAATCTGCACATATTTATTTGTGTGCTAAATGGCACTATTACTCATGCTGTTTCTATAGTGAGTTATTTTGACTAAAGTGCCACAGTTTCACAAAATGACCCATCAACTTATAATAAAATGCTCTTTTAGTAAGTTACTGCTGAAGGGATGTACTCAGAAAGTAATGAAAATCTTCCAGGCTTCATAACACAAGTTTTCATTTCTGTTTTTTCAGTCTGTTGCAAAGTTTCTAGACAAGCCATCCATAACAGGGCCTAGATAATTTGCTTAGGAAGCTGTTTTTGCTATATTTAACCTTTTTTTGGTCAGTATTTTGTATTTCTAGATCCTACTTCAATAATGAGGTTGAAAAATACTGCCATTGCAAATTAGTTATGGGTCAGCAGCTGCTAATTTTACAACGCTGCACTATTTCCTTCTCAGCTTTGCAGACGCTCTCATATCTCATTTTATGGCTGCCTGGAGATAGATGTGAATATCAAGCAGAATCCAAAACTTTTTTTTTTCCTTCTATCCAAATGCCTAGCCAATGGTTCCACTAAAATTTGGAAGCATAATTTAAGTATTCTGAAAGTGAAGGGTTGTAATTACAGGTGTAATGATGAAATCTTAAAGAGTTGTGTAAATAGGAGAACCTGGTGTGATTTTGCCCAGAGAAGCTGTGAATCTCTTTCTTATATATATTTATTTGAAGGCCAGGTTGGAGGGGGTTTTGAGGACTTGTTTAGTGGAAGGTGTCCCAGCCCATGGCAAGGAGATGGAACTAGATTGTATTTAAGGTCCCTTCCAACACATGGAATGATTAATGATTCATGCTGTTGAGAAACTTCTTTTGTTTAGAGCATGATTCACAGTAAGGGTCACAAGAACCATTTCATGGCATGTCAGTGATCCCAGGAGAATTAGAAACTCAGAAACCCACAACCCTCTCCCTGTCTTCTCCCCGGAAATTCCGTTAGAATTTTACAATTTTGGGACAATTTTGTGACATTTTCTTTAATGCAAGTCATCTGCTTGGGAGAGCAGTTTCAGTACCAAGCTGCACAGCTACTGGCCAGGCATGACTGCTGGAGAGGAGAATAGAAAGCTTTTAAAGGAACACATTTCTCCCTGTTGAAAGACAATCTCCTCCTTCCCACCACAGTTTTGAGATTAGAGCCTCACGGATACCTGGATGCAGTTATTCTGTGGTGTGTCACTCCTCTCCATTGTTTACCTCTCAGTGTTCCAGATGAATTTTGGCCTCAATATACAGCTGCCAGGGGAAAAGTGTAATGCAAGCTCTTGTTTCGCAATGGTCGTCTCAGGTTTCCTCAACCTGGAAGCAACAGCTTCCTGCAAAAGGCTGTGCCAGGTAGAGTTCATCTTACCCTCTTCATGTGCTCCTTTGTCTAGATGAGATAAAAAATCTTGTTTCTCCACAGCTTTTAGCAAATGTACTGTGTTACTGTCTGCCAGTGGAGGTGAGTGCAGTATTTCTTCTCTTAGATGGTGTAAGTTTGAAAATGCTGCTACAATCCACAAAAAAAAAAGTAAAAGCTGCCAATGAAATGTTAGGGAGGAATCTGGGAAATTACCTAGTTTGACCTATGTGGTTCATAATTGTGAGTTCAGTGGGAAGCTGCTGAAAGCCTTATGTGTGGATCCAGTGACATAGGAATACTTCTACCATAGCTAGAGTGTGAGAAAGAAGGAAAGAAGATGAGGGAAGAGCAAGCCCAGCAGACCTCACTTGCAGGCAAACCCATGACCAACCCCACTTTCTTGCTTCAGGCCTCTTGAACCAGAGATTCTCAGGGCTTGTGTGCGTATTTCCTTACGAAAGATGCTCTTGCTAGGGTCTTTGCAGTAAAATGTCAGGAGTAAATCTATGTAAAAAGAAGATAGGGATTTAAAAAATTTGTCTCTGGGAAGACCAAAGCTCAAACCTGCTTTTGTGAGGTTTCAAAAGATTAATAACAGCATGTTTCTTCTTTCATTTATGAGCTTGGTATGCCTGGGGCTCAGTCCAGCAAACATGTAGGTGTATGACTGATGTACATCAGGTTGCAAACTACCTCCGGTATATTTGATAAGTTCCTGTTAGAGACTTTAAGCCATCTTTTGTCCTGAATGAATTTCACATGAAGTTGCATTCTAGAAGGTTTTTCAGCTAGCAGCTCATTATTTTCATGAGGCCTCAGATGCGGATTTATCAAAGATCTTGAATAGAGCACCCTGATGCTTCTGTAGTCCAGGTGGCAGGAGTATGGGCAAAAGAATAGGAAGAGGCAGTTCCAGTCTCTGTCACAAACATTTCTTCCTGCTTAGGATGGCGATTTCCACACTCTTCATTGGTAGGCTTTCAGTCCCTTTGTATACCAAATGATACTCTGCACAGAAAATTCTGTGCTTCAAGTGGAGAGTAAGGAGTGGTGAGGATTTCAAAATGAAATTGTTGTGTTCCAGATGTCTACTAAGTAGATTTTCATGTCTTTCCGAAATTTATTCCAAGATACATCCATCTTTGGATGTTGTTTTCTATTCTGTATATCTATATATTGTCAATATGCTCAATACTAGTTAGAAATCCCTAACCCCACATTTAATTCCAACAGAACACCTAAATTTTTCTTTTTTTCTTGTGTACAGTGTGTTTTTTCTCTCTTTTTTTCTTTTATTCTGTTCTCTAAAAAACATGGCCAGAAAATGTGGTTATAACCAACATTGCAGCTTTGACTAAACTTGGAAATGGTAAGCAGGAGTTAAAGTTGAAAACTTGGTCTTAAAATAAACCATTCAACTCATTTTGTTGTTGGTGATTACATTAGTGTCCAAGAAAATGTGTGATCTTACATATTACGCGTGCTATAGTCCTCAGGCATAATAGGGTTAGATGAGGACAGAGAGTCAGATGTAGCATTTGTCATTACCTTTTAGTTGCCTAATTTCATGCTGTTATGGATTTCTGTTGAACTATTATACTTGAATGTAGATCTTTCTCTGACTTCATGAGGTTTTTTTAACAAAATTTCTTCTTGACAAGCTTTATTTCTGTGTCACTTTCAACAGCAGAAATGTTTCTTGTTAAATGCAGCTTGTCTCCAGTTTTGATTCTTCTTTAAAGAAAACAGTGTGTGAAAGTAAATTCAGCTATTTGCTTCTCTTTTGTAAATAATGATAATGTGTGTTATTAATTACCTTGCCATTGTACAGTTAAAAATAAAAATTTTTTCAGTAATTCTACCTTCTGTTGTGTAACTGTTCCATAAAGGTCGTATTTTTACCAGACAATAATCTTAAATGTCATGCTTTCCATTATGTTTACCTTCTTCATATCTAGATATGTACCTGGTGAAGCAGGGTACTTTGCTAAATGAGTTTTGAAGACTGTCAAAGTAATTTAATTCAAAATAAAAGGAATGTAATTATTTTTCCCATGCCTGTGTGTTTCTACTTTGATATCATCAGACAATTTTGAGAATACATGTAGTTGATCTCTGTTTTCTGTTTATAAATGTGGCTGATGTACTTTATACCAAAAAAGCAATGCTTAACACATGGCAGTGATTTAGCAAAAAGAAACACTTTGTGCCTGAGTGCCGCTTGCCTTCTGGCATTCTCTAGGGATTCCCATAAAGCACGGGGAAGCGAAACAGCTACCTGCATGTTTGAGGATGCCAGTGTCTGACCAGGGGTACTTATAGTGGTGGTTATGTATTTTTGGAGCAGTGTTTAAATATTTCATAGTGGTTTACTTGGGCATACGTGTGTTAGGTGTGGGCATGCAGTGCACACCACAGCAGAAGGTGACCTGTAACCTCTACAACATTAAAGGCTTTTAGTGCAGGATTTAGCCTAGTATTTGGAACACTCGTGGTCTTTACTGCACGTTCTCCAGGGAGGACACAAACCTGCTAGGATTTTGTTCCTATTCTCAGTCTTTTATTTCCATTATTGTTCCAGACTGTTTGCATTTTCCTTATAAGCTTTCCTCTTTGCCTTCCTCTTCCTCCTTCTTTTATAAGTAGCATAGTGGTTTAGAAGGAATGAACAAGGAAAGTGGGAAGGCTTCTTTGTAACACCTTACAGAGGGAGAATTTACTTCATGAAGCAAAGAGTTAAGCTGTCTTATGCAGCCAATTAAGTGTATGCTGTCTTTTACTATGCATGCATGCCCTTAAGGAGGTAATAGTAATTTATATTAGTAGCTTCTGTCATTCTCTCTTAGTGACCTGGGCTCAGACTGTTACATGTTCAGTGCAGCTTGACAGTGAGGGAAGAAGACCTATATATATACACACAGGTGTAAGACAGGATTGTTAAAACTGAGGTAGGAAGGTGAAGTTAAAGATCATGTTGTTTGCTCGTCATTTGCAAGCAGGTAAAAATCAGGTCTGGTAACTCTTGCAAGGTCCTTGACCAGTCATTAAATTACTTGCCTTAAGAAAGACCCACCAAGTTGGCAATTAATGGGACGTGGTCCAGCCAAGAATGTTTTAGAATTAGTCGTGTATGAAATTGTGGTATAAATTTCTTTTGCCTCCCTACAGTTTCTGCTGGTTCATAACTGGTGAATCACTGCTGGTCTATTATAGAGCTGGAGCTGGGCTTACCTGAAATGGTACTAAATGTAGAGATGATTTTGCACTTTCTGGTATTGGAAGATGAGTTGCCATCTTTAAGAGATATATGCTGAAACATAAAGCAAGAGTATATACTTTGTATCTATTAGGTTTTGTTTTTCTGAGATTAGATATGTGTATTTTGCCACAAAAATACATATGTATATGTGGGTATATAATTTATAAAATACATATAATATAGCTTATGTATTTTATAAATTCTTTTATAATACAGTATATGTATTTTATAAAATTGTTTGCATCTACAATGCAGCTGTTATGTACCTTCCTTGCTGTGGCCTGATTGTAGGCTTGTGTTTCCTTCCAAGACAACTATTTGCTTGACTCTGAGAAGAGCATCAACACAACCAGCCTTGCCTTTTTACACCTGACTGCTTCTCGGTGTCTCAAACACATAACCCTCATTTCCGTATTTCCCTGTATGAAATCAGAGACTACCAAAAGCATTTACAGGTCTTAGTATTTAGGAACCTGAGCCATAAATGAGGGCACAAGACAGAGATGTATGTAAGCCATTTAGGAAAGCAGCTAAAGGGCAATGAAGTAAGAGGGAACAGAAGGCTATGGGCGGGTTGGAGAAGTACAAGGAAACGGTGACACAGTACTGAGCAGCACGGTAAGTGGTGGTTTTAGCGCAAAAAATAGTTTGGATGCATCTCATCAAAGCATATTTTAGTGGATTCTGCTTGGAAATGTTTAGCTAGTACAGTGGAAACTAACATCACCATAAAAAGTAGGAAAATGTATCAGGTATGAGATAACACTAAAGAATCTTTAGAAGTGAGAACAGGTTATGTTGGATGCACAAAGGCAAAGAGGAGTGATGTGGTTAAAGTGAATGATTAAGGAAAACCTTTGCAACAGGCAAGATTTTATGTCTCAGATATAGAGAAAAGGATGCCTGTAATGATGGATCTGATAAGATTTTTGGGCAGCAACATGAGCTGTGTGAATGGATAAGAAAAGCTACATAATAAAGAGGTTGTGTAGAGCAAATCCAGTGAACTGACACATAATTGGGACTTGAGAGACTATCTGAGTTGCAAATGTCATCCATATTGTGGTTTGCAAAACAAATAAGACAGTGATGTTGTCCAAAGTGATTAGAGGAGGATATGGAGAGCTGAGACGGGGTGGATGTTACCTGCTTTAGTTTACTCATTCTGGTCTTAGGCAAGACTTCTCATGGGGAGGGGAGAGGGAGAAGGATTACAAGGAGGATTTTAGTGTTGGGGGAAGAGGGTTTAATGGGAACAGTAGTAAGGAAGGCAAGCCAAGAGCAGAAATGGTAGATTTATTGCTCGTCCACTGGGAATTTTTGTTTGCTGATGTTGTGCTGAGATAAGGCATGGATGAAAGGAAATTAAGGACAGAGCTGCTTTGAGTACCCCATAGGAAGCTGGCACCTGAAATTTGGTATTCCTTTGATAAAGAAGGACTTTTAGGATAAAACATCTGTGTAAGTTTCATGTGTATTTTATCATGTATCTACAACTCAAAACTGGAGGATGTAATATATTTTGAGATAATTTTGAAGACAGCTGATTTTATTGCCAGAAACATTTAGACCTGGGGAGACATTTAAAAAGATGGATGAAAACTGATTTGGAGTTGAAGTTATGTGCTTTAGGGAGCAATGATAACTATCTAACTATCAGAAAATTACACACTTGTTGGGGTGCCATACTTGAGATGACAATATCCTCTTTTTGAAGACAACCAGTGAGAACCAAAAAAAACCCCAAACCACCACAAATGAGAATTTCTACATAAGTCATATTGGCAGCTAAGTGTATATATATATATGTGTGTGTGTGTGTGTGTGTGTGTATTTAGAGGTGATAAGCATTGCTCATTCCTCTTTTGAACAGCTATTCCTGTGATGCAGACTTCAGAAAATAGGAAAGAGAGCACAAGCTCCCCTGGGATTTCATCTCTATCTGGGAAAACAAGGAGTACTTTAAAATTCACTTTATTCTTTTAGATTTCACTAATTTCTGGGATCTAGTTTGTCAATTCATAAAAACTGGCACAAAGTTGTTGAAGTGAATAGTTCGGAGAAAGTGACAATGCTGATTAAAAAGAGTGTTTGGAGCAGAATTTATGTTAAAAACCCATCCAATTATTGTTTCAGTTGCTCAGAGAATTTCTTTCATTGTCTGAGACTTTAGGAGACTTTGTGTTTGTGTGTAGAAGGTCCCAAGTAACATCTGAAAACCAATACATGGAATAATAACTTGAGGCAGAAGATTAGCCAGTTCTTATAGTCCCAGACTTGATTATGGCTAGACTAAGGAAGTGAATTCTGTTCAGTACTCTAATTTGTAAGATGGCAGCAAAGAAAATGGACAAAATCCTCAGTGATGTTTCAAAATACTTTTTAAAGAATGTTTGCCAATAAAGAGAATCAAAGTATAAAACTTCTGAAAAAGAACCCAAACACAAAATAGACTCGATGCCAAGATCTCAGTAATTTGTGGAAGATAAGTGACTTTTTTGAGTTAGTGAATAGGAAGAAACTCCATTACTTTATTAGAGAATTTAGGATTCTGCATTCTTTATGCAGCTATTCTTTTGTTTGTTTTTATAAGTTTTGATCTAATAGTATATTGGTGAATGTAGTATAATTTTTAATTTTAAAAATTGAATATTTAGAATCTTTGACTCCATACATAGACATTTATTTTATATGTATTTGGTATGTGTCTCTTTTTTTTCTGTCAGGGATTTTGAGTTATTAGTGACTACCGTGAAGGGCCAGACCCTTGTCAGTATTGCAGAACAGTATGATAGGGCCCTTTGAATATGGTATGAAAGGAAAGCTGGAAGCTTACCATCTGGAAGAGACCATCCGTGGGCTAAAGCTGGCATTTCTGGCTTTCTGCCACACCTTTCCCGCTGTCTTACTAGCCTCGGGATTGGACAAGGAGGGATCTCCAGGTGGCTTAGTGTCCTGTTTTTCCTTCTCTCTGCCCAATTGGGTGAACTAACCTGCAGTACAGCCAGAATAGTGCAGTCCTACTTTCAGAGGTTAGACAATATATAAAAGTAAGGAAATAAGGATGCAAACCCCCCCAAAATACAAAACAAAATGAAAAAAACAGAAAAGCTGTAGAGGAAAGCTTAAAATCCATGTATTTTGCTGGCAAAATCAACAGATTGAGTCTTCCCATAGCTTTATGGAATTGTTAGCTGTAGGGGACCTCTGGGTGTTTTTACTTGTATTTCCTGCTCAAAGCAGGACTGCTACTAACAGCACTTCAGATCAGCCAGGCTTTCATTGGTGCACATTGGTGAGCTGGTTTCATATGCTGGACCATTGTGCGGATGAGGAACCTTTCTTTGCAGAAAACACAGCTCCTTGTTCTTTTTTTCTCTGCCTTCCCTTTCCAAAAAGCCTGCATCCATGACCCTATTCTGGTCACCTTAGATCTGGGATTCAGATTATGCCACAGCTCTGCTGTCATACACAAGCTTCCAGTTCTACTTGTTCATTGCTCAAGCTCTGTGCAGTGGTGTGCCTACCACTGTTTCAGAAGCCTGAATGCTCTCTGGTTCATGGCCTTCTCCAGCATGTACTTCCCCTTTATCTGCACTGCTTCCTCCTTTACCTCTGCGTTTAGATACCATTCCCTCATGATCCTAGCTTAAAGCTTTCTCCACTGGGTTGCAAGCCTGTTTGCAAAGATGTGCTTTTGTCTGGACCTTTATCTGAGATCATCCAGCATCTTGTGGATGATGTGGAAGCATGGGACTGGGGATAGAAAAGGAAACTACACTGCATAGCTCATTGAGATGGAAGTGCTTCTTCACATTTTTACAGCCAAGGACCATTATGATAAGGTAGTGAAATTCATCTGGACACAGTGATCTCCTACTGTGTCCTTAGTGCATGAGATTCATCAAACTGGCTAAGGAAGGACTTAATGCGCCTTGCAGGAGCTTGTATGAGGTGTTCAGAAGTTAATGAGCTGAATTAATTCTAAGAAAACCAAAAATAAAGTCTCAACTATATATAGATAGAGAGATATGTATAGGTATGTATATAGCTGTTGGAACGTACCTTCCTGAGGAGGAATAGAGTTTGTGATGCATTTTGATGTCTTTATATGAAGCTGTACAAATTTCAGCCACTTAACTTTAGCAGGAATATCCTCGAGTGTTTGAAGTGGGTAAATAATTTAAAATAAATAAGGTCAATGAAGAAGACCCTGTTTGCTAGATGGAATTGTAAATTCTGAAGAACCTTCAGAGATTTTGCTCATACAGGAAAAAGAGAGTAATTTATTAAGTCCTGCATTTTATAAACTCCGGGGTGAAGAAAGTTCAGTTATCTCAGCACTTTGTTTAGTCAAGATCTTTCAGCATGTGGTCATCTGTCTTTGTTGTGTGAAAATTTATCTAGTTTTTAAAAAAATATTCTTGAAAGTGCATATGAGAGGATTCATGAGGACCAGATGAGATTTTTTTGGATGTTTTTCTCAGAAGCAGTCTGTCAATAATATGTCATCTTTTGAAAACATTATTAAAGATGTTATTTCCTGTTCCAGAGTTGCCTGTGGCTACAGGAATAGGCACAATTTTTATGGTGACATTTGCATTCTCTGCTATTAAATAGGTGGGCTTTTTCTGCTGTTTTACTTCAGGGCAGGCATTTGGCAAATATAGCAACTCTGGTTGTTGGACTGGATTCCTTTCTGAAAATTTTATTGCCCATGCAAGCATAATGTGGACACACAGAGAAAAATTTGAAGTACATTTAGTGAATACCACAAAAAAAGTTCGTAGGTAATTTTTTTTTTAAAGTTTCTAAGTAATCATGAAAACTGCAGAGTTTGTCTTTTGACAGCTTTTGTGGTCAAGAAGGTGTGCTTATTGTCAGAACTCTGTAAAGATTTTCTCACCTCTCACCTGTCTCATACACATCACCTGACTACAAGAGAGCATGATATTGAGCTTGACCTATGAAGATCATGGTAAAATGTAATGGATGTAATATTTGAATTGGATTTGATACTTAAGTCTTTCCCTCGCTTCTTTCTAATAAAAGATATCTGGGAGGTAGCTGTTACCACTGAATTAATGATAATGTCTGCTGTAAGATAAGGGGAGCTAGATTATTCAAGCATGGTAGCTTTGGTGAAGGAAGTGTACTGCACCAGCAGGGTGTGTGCTCCAGGAGCTCACTGCTCTATTTTTATGGTCTCACTTCAGAGTTACTCATGAGTAAGACAAAAGGGCATGGTTCTGAGCAGTACCCATTGCTTCTCTGCCTTTGCAAGAAGGCAGAAGGGAGCTCAGTGGAGCTCCTCTGCTGCTGCTAACAGTTCTGGAGGTCTGTGTTGGGATACTGAGAGGATATACTTTGTGAATATGTGGTGATCATTGCAAGTCTGCCACAAGTTCCAGCCCTTATGAAGTGCCAAGGAGAAAAAAAAAATCAATCTGACAGCTGTTCCTCTGTGAACTGGCCCTGGGAATTGCTGAGCACCTCTGGCACACACGATTGTGCATCTGACCTGGGGATGAGTAGCTTTGAATTTTGTTAACCCCTGAGAGCACTCATGGAAAAAAAATTGGCTATCCTGGTATTCCATGGCAGGATCAGTTATGTTCTGTCAGATCCCTGATTTGTTCTTAAAAACATTCTAGTCTGGTGTGGCACAGTTCTTACTATTACAAAATAAAAATATTTCTTGCTGCAGTTTCAACATACTGGTTATCACTCTGTCTTTTGTGGACGTTTCTTTTTTTTAGCAGCCAGTTTGGTATATAGCAACTTGCAGATCTCCTTCTTGCTGTCTTTTTTTGTACGTTAAACAATCCTCATTCTGTCCATGCATCCTCACAGGTCATGTTCCTAGAAATCTCTCTCTACAATTGTTCTGCATCTTTCTTGGAGTGTGATGCCCCAAACTGAACATAAGACAGCTCTGTTCAGAGAGGATAACTTCACTAATGCTGTAGCTTTTTAGTGGTATTGTATATTTATGCAATATACAATATAGGTCTTCTTTGCTTGAGATCCTCTCCTACAGATATGCAACGGAAAAAGTGATTCCTCCAGCATTTATACAGTTCATTATTTATGCAATTAATTATACTGTTAATTATTAAGATAACAAAGCATCTTGCATGTGTTCCTTCTAATTTACTCCTGTGCCACCCTTAAACTGTAGATTGTACTCAGCATCAGGTTATAAACATTTGAATGTAGGTGCCTAAATGTACATCATATGTTAGTGGTGTCACAAAATTCCCAATCTAGTCAATGGAGCCTAGCCAGTTGGACATGCCTTACTGAGGGTCAGATGAAGAATCTCATTTAGGTCCCCAAACACCAATAACTGTATTGACTTGTCCTCCATTAACTGTGAAAATAATTAGTTTACAATCTGGACTGGGATCTCATTTCATCTCTCCAATTTACCCATGTCATTCTGATTTCTGATCCTGCCTTCAAAGATACTTGCAGTCTCTTAGAGCTCAGTATCATCTGAGAATTTCATAAACATAACTTCTATTCCACTGCTGAAGCCATAGATATAACTATTGAATGGCATTGGACCTGAACAGAACCCCATGGAGCCCTAGACAATATGCTGCTCCGTTGTGATTTCAGCAATTGTTTTCTATGGGTTTCTTCAACTAGACAGCACCCATGTTAGTCCTTTAATAATTAATTTAAGCCTGCTGTTGAAAAATGCTTTGCTGTTTTGTGGTTTTGCATCCTCAGGATTATAAACTCTCTTACTTTATAGTGACATTAGAGGAACCATCCTATTCCCCTCCTCCCTTTATTAAACTGCTCTCTTTACCTTCTGTGTCAAAAGCTGACTTCAGTTTATTTTGAATTTTTGCAGAACAAAATGTCCTGATGTATTTCTTTCTCAACTGCTCCCAGATGTTGGAGTAGTTAAAATACATACTATTCCACCCCTGTACTCTGGATGGTTCTGGCAGTGTTTTGAAAAATCTTTCCACCCCGGTCTCCCTGGTTTGGTGGTTTGCAACAGATCCCCACCCTGGGAGTGTTCCTGGTTTTTTCATCTCTAACTTTGCAATCACTACATGGAAGTTTCCCCAAGATCTGAATCTCCATGTGGCCTGAAACTACATCAGTTCTCTGTGTTCTTAATGTACAATGCAGCACCAACCCTTTTGAAAGAGCAGTGCTGCTTGATACCCCCACAAGGGTTATCCAAGTCTCTGTTACTCCAATTAAATAATAGTTTCTTTAGATATCTGCCTTCTCCAGTTTCTTTCCAATTGTATAGTGTGGGTACTTTGAACTTCAGTGGACGCATTCAGTGTTCTTTCTTTATGTTCTTAATTAGTTTATTTCAGGTAGCTTTCAGACCCCAACAGAATTCCTTTTCAAAGATCCCCACAGGATTTTGGTGATTTTGGTGTTCTTTTTTTTTTTTTTTTTTTAAACCAACCTGACTTAAAAGTATTTTTCAGTTAATGTAATAAATCAGGGTGTAAAGATGCCTTCCTCATTTTCATGATATGAACTCCATTCCTGCCCCATTTGCTTATTCATTGCTGCCCACTTGCTCTAGAAGCCAAATTCCTCAGCATCTTCAAAGTCTAAAATAGAAAAATGTCTCATCAGGGATAGGATCAGTTAAAAGTCTTTTTGTTTCTATGTCTAGCAGTTTGCTGTGGTGGTGGCACTGATTATGGTATTTGAATCAGCAAGTTAGCACCATCCACTGTGTTTCTTCTCCTTAGTGCTCCTGAGCTGGAGCTTGTTTGTGTTGGAGATGCAACTTTGCCAGCCACTTTGTGTCTCGCACAGGACTGGAATGCTGTCTTTCAGATTTCACTGTGAAACTTACTTCTTTGATCTTGTAGTTTCATTTCAGCACATACAGTTTCAGTCAGCACTTGTGACAGTGAAAATAAGAGCCTTGTAGCTCTTAACCCAGGCTTCTTGTGCTCAAACTGGTTTCCTCGTCAAGGGTTTAGAAAGCAGTCATGCTTTTGATGTGGCAGATTAAGAATTGTGTCTCATTTTAGAATTTTATCGTACCAGGGTTCCTTAAATAAAAGATGTGGAGTTACAGCTAGGATACCTGATCTCGGAGTATTTATTTTCCATTTAAATAAATTGATTTTGCACTGTTCTGATGAGGTCAGGATGCCAGACTTTTGGTTTACTTGATCTTAGGAGAAGCGAGTGTTGTGCTAAACAAATTCCACTGCACTGGGAGGCTTTGAACCTTGTGGTTTTGGCAACAGTGTCTTTGACTTTCCAGCAGAGGAGAGAAACCCTACCGTGTCTGTCTTGAGCAGCAATGAAACAGTTAACAATGCTAACATTTAGAACAGCTGTAGTTACTTTTATGGTATTGCCGTCTGAAGCTGGGAGTGGGGTCTTGAGCTTGGACCTCCATGGTGGCAAGGTGGGAGCACAGCCAGACTCTGCGGCATTCAGGCCCTTTGTCCAGGGCCAAGATACTTCAGGTGAAGTACATTGGAAAGCTGGATAAAGCAGAAGTGAAATCCTAAACTATGGGCAACTATATATTCCATGGTCTTTTTTGGACCGCATGCCCAAGTAACTTTAAACTTCTTTTATCTTCTTTCTTTTATGTATAAAGTCTTGTCCTTTAGCTGATTTGTAACACACGAGCTTTTAGCTCCAAAGCCTCCATCTCAGTCTTGGGTGTTGGCCAGCATTTGGAGTCTCAAGTTGTGAAATAGTGACATTTTTCTCTTTGAAGTACTTTAATTCACCAGTTCTAGGAAGAGCTGTCAGAGTGGGGTCTGTTTCCTTTTCATGGCTCAAAGGGCCTGCTTATGACATGTCTAATCAAATGGAATTAGGGGGAAGATGCACACTGTAGTTTTGATTCCTGTTACTGAGAGCCTGAAGAATGACTTTCCTGCATGATCTCTGATGTTCACTATGTTATTTAAAGACCGAATGTTCTGTCATGCATAATTTATGCAATAGAGGTGCATTTCCATTATATTAGATGCAGAACGATATAAGCAGTAGTAAACTGCTGTAATTTTACATTATTTTTTTAAAGGCTTCACAAAAATCAGGCTCTTTGAACAGCCTTTTCCCTACAAATTTATTTTACTCCACTCAAAAAATCATGGAATCAGAACTGTTTGAGGCTTGAATGGATCTCTGAAGTTCATCTTGTCCAAGTGCTTCTTAAAGTAGGGCGATCTAGATAAAATTACTCAGAGCCTTAGTTGGATTTTGAGCATCTCCAAGGATGGATATCCCAACTTTTGTGGGTACAGAAGGCATTTCTGTCACTGTATGACCCTTCTTTTGGCAATTTTTCTACCCCCTCATTTTCAGTGAGAATGTCCTTTATCACAAAGTGTGTTTGTTGCCTTTTGTGTTGCCTCCTTGAATCTTTGGAAAGACTTTATTTTCTCTATATACTTCTTTTAAGTAGCTATAGACAGCAGTAAAACCTCTGTTTATAATCCTTTTCTAAAGGCTGAAAACTCCCTGAGTTTCACAGTTTGATTTGTGTGTAATTTTTTCCAGAATTTAATCTGTTTCTGAGACAAAAGTATATTATAATGCAGCTTTTAATATTGTTTTATTTTTAAAAATGCAAAAGAAATCTTCAAATGTAACATATATGTACTTTGAGGATATGTCCTTTATGAGGCAATTTTTTTGGGAATCGCTGTTTTTTTGTAGGTCGCTGTTGTGTGTATTTGGGTTTTTTTGTAGAGCATATATGTGTGAATGCATGTTTTTGAAGTTTCTCTAGATTATGTGTAGAATGTTCTTTATAATGCTACTGGAATTTTAAATCTTTCTTTTTGTAAATAATCATTAAAATAATATAAAATGGAAATCTACAGTAGTGCTTTTTGTCTGTCTGTCCATATATTTACAACAGCATGACAGAGAGAAAAAGCAGTCCTGTCCTTGAACTTTTGTTTTACCAGAAGTATATTACACATCACCTGTTGATGATTTCTTCTGTTCAGCTTGGAGGAAATGATCTTCAGCTGGATTCCCCTGAGAGCTAATCAGAGTCAGTGCTACTGTTGGGATTAACAATGAGAAATTACTGAGCTCGCCTTGGCAACTCTTACCCAGCTCTGGAGCATTTGTTGTCAACAGAAAGACCAAATTTTGCCAGACCTGATGGTGGGCAGGTGACTGTTCCACTACAGCATCATGCAGCTCTGCTAGAAAGGTGAGGAAGCTGCTGGCAAAGGTGCATATCCAAGCAATCTGAAGAGTCTGCTGATCAAACTAAGCTCCTTTGGCATTCAGGTTTGCAAATTTAAATTAAAGATAAGTGAGGGTTTAAATTTCACCTTAAACATAGTTTAATATGTATATTTTGACACTGTTTTCTAGGTAATGAGGTTGCAAGTACTCAGAACTTTAAGGGTGCCTTGTGTGAAGCCTTGCAAACTTAAGCCTTGTTAGTGAAGACAATAATTGATACTGTCCTTGAACCTCCTGCAAGTCCTTGCTTTTTGGCACAGACTTAATTACTCAAATATGAAAAAGCCAGGAATTAACACACAGACTTGCAATTCCCTGATCTTAGCAGATGGATCATAGCCATTTCAGAGATCAATGACTGGTAACTGAATTATTCACTCTCTTAGCAAGGAAATATCTTGGTATCTGATTTGCAGTTTTCTTCAGGAAGCCCTAGTCATTTACAGATAAAGTTTTTTCCCAGTTGGAAGGAATTTTATGTGTACTAGATACTCTTTGTCTTGCAGCTCTCATTTAAAATTTAAAAAAAAAACAACGAGGTCTGTCTAATCTCTAATCCTCTCCTGAGGATCTTAAATTTTGCTGGAGAGTATAACCTGTCATAGTATCCAAATGTGCATCCTTTCAATGTGAAGGTTTTTTGGTTCCTCTTACATAAAAATTTAAATATGTGTCTGGCAAGATATATGCTTCCTACACGTTTCAAACTAGTTTCAAACCAATATTTTCACTTTAACAGCAAATGTTATCTTCTTAGTAATATGTAATGAGCTGTTAACTGTAACTGGTATTTTCTGACTCCTGATACTCAAATACATAGGGATATAGTAAAACCAATGTGTTTTTAATGTATCTCTCTGGGCTCATCCTTTCCTACTTTGCTTGCTGTAAGCCAGTAAATTTGTTGTTTGGTTTCACGTTTCTATCACAGAGTGCTGCAAAGCTCATATTTTTGACAAAGAACCCTATAAATGCCTGTCTCCCAGCACCTTTGCTGTTCTCCTTTCTCTCGGCAATGAACCATCTCTCTCAACATCTCCTTTACAAATTGCTGCTTCTATAAAGTTTCCTAGTTGTACTGGTTTTGCTCATGCTTTGGTAGCAGTGGCAGGGAAGATCTCAGTGGCTGACTTGGTGAGAGCCCCTGTCTGCCTCGTGCCGGGAACGGAGCGCGGGGACGTGCAGTGAAGAGCAGGGCAAAGGGACCAGCTCTTGGAAGAGAGGGACTTCTGAAGTGGCCTCTTTGCTTGCTGAAGAGCCCTGTCGCGGTGCCTGGCCTGAGAGCAGACGGGGAGTAGGGAGGAGACAGGCTGAAACCCTGGTAGCTTATCTCCACGCTCTTCTCAGTTGCTCTGTTTTTCATGCCTCCAGCTCAGCTGTAAAGCAATAATTAACGTGAGCCTTTTAATTTCTCCCAGTTGGCTTTAAATTAACTCTGTTGTCATGTTGCGTGGAGTAATCCTTCAGGCATCAAACATTTGAATTTTTTATGGCTGCATGGGTATTTACTGTTTGGTCAATTTTCATTCTATTGTTATAGTGGTATTCATTATTTTTGGAATTTTCATGTTTGTGGAGAAGAGTGTCTTAGATACTGCATGCATAGAGAAGAGAAAAAAAAATCCCTGTTCTGTTAGTGCTGCAGGGAAGTCCAAAGCTTTTTAGCAGTACTCAAGGCCAAACCTCCTAATGTGAAATAAAATGTGGCAAATTAGTTGGGGAAAATTTCAGGTGATAATTCTGTTGCTAAGCTCTGTTTGGTTCTTGAATAGACTGTTGTTTGTTTAGATGTACTGAAGTGGTATTGTTTGCAGTTGTTTTAGGTACAGACAGCTCTTTTCAAGGCAGGAAAATTTTGGATTTCTTGTAAATGGCATTCTTTAAACAGTTTGCAGTAGGCAAGAGCCAAGGAAAAGACAGGATCTTTATTTCAGCGCAGGCTGTCATAAATCTCATATTAGCCTCAAAACAGTGGGACTAGTGATTTTTTTTATATATATCATAGCTTTATTTGTGCTCTAGTTACTGGAGAGTCTAAAACTGCTATTTTATTAGTGTTGTTCAGTAATATGGCCCGTAACTATAAAGCCTATTAAACACTTCATAAAGCCTTCACGGAAACTTCTTACACATATTAGTTACACTGTGTTTTTGTAAGTTATAACCCTCTGGAAATTGGCTTTTTATCAGTTTTCCATCAAAGTGAAGTGTTCAGAGGAGTGGAGGATGACCTAATGTAATCTAGATCAAAAGTTGATGTTTATCCTTGCTTTGATATTGTATATATTAACAGTGAATTCTTGTCAAAATGCATCTGGATAGATGCAAGGCAAGTGAGAAACATATCCAGAAATTGAGGGTGCTGCTTGCATCACTGTAGTAATAATAATTTTTAAAGGGAAGCTGTAGCCCTCTTATTTATTTGTGAAATGAGTGGCAGAAACTCCAGCACAGGACAAGATAATATGGATGGGGTGAACTTTAAATATTCAGAACATGAACTCGCTTCTTTGCATTTGTTAAATGATGGTATGGAAATCTAGTAACGTACAAAAACTAATCTAGCAGTGTGCCAAAGTAATTAAAGCAAAGTAAATAATCTCCAGTGTTCTTATTCCCCACAGAAAATGTTTAATATCTTATCTTTCTAAAGTAGTTTCCTGCTAATTCATGATGTCTTTGTACACTCTCCTTATTCAGCCAGTGCTGTTGTTTTCCATGGTGTGGAAATTTCTCCCCTCCTGCCCTGAGGGGGAAAAACGTGTTGGGTACTGTCTGTGTTCTAAAAAATTATGTTTCTTCCATACCGTGGAAATCAGGAAGCCAACAGCTGTAATCCTCTCTGGTCATTTACTGTTTACTTAACCATAGGACTTCGTTTACCTCGAGTGTGTACAGTATATTATACTTTATAACATTGTCTGGGTGTTGTGGGACATTTTGTTGCTGGAATCCAGGAACCTGATACTGATCTTGTTTTGGTACAAATTAGAAGTAGCTCTGTTAGAGTAGGTGAAGCATAAGGCTGTTGTGAGGCAGATCAGATTATCTGTCTTTGAGTCATCCCTAAATATTAGACTCTGATGACCCATAGCTCTTGAAGTTCTCTGTTACTGCAGACAGGAGAAATAGAATAGGTCATAAATTGTGTTAAATTGTCCATTATTCTTACATAGGAGAGCATGTTTCCTTATCTATTAGTGTATGCTGAAATTTAGTTTTAAGTGAGCCAATAAGTAAAGTTTAAGTCAGTTATGTGGTGCAGTGGTCTGACCTGAAACTGCTCCTTTACTTTTTGTTTTGCTGCTGATTAGAGGAATGTGCTGCTGTGTGTAGACAAGGAAATGACAGAAGACAGCAAGAGCAGATGCTAGGCAATTAGTGTACTTTTCTGACCAAAAAATAAGGAAAAAAAGTCACTGGTTCTAAACAAAAGAACCTTTGGAGTCTGCATGACCATCTTTCAGTCTGGACTTTCTATCTTATGTCACAGCTACTGTGAGAGGATCACGAGCACACTGATTGTTGGAAAATTGCTGGTTCTGTTACATCCCTTTATTTCCAAATAAGCGTTAGTTTATGCACGATGGATGGCACCTTTATTGGGAACTTCCAAGTGTTATGAGGAGGCTGAATCCAGCAGTTCAGTTGAGGCTGCCAGAGCTGCATGTCCCTGAGTCCAAGCAGGGCCAGGCTGTATTCCTACATGGAGCATGCTGGTGGGCGCACACACACAATGTACATTATATACGTGGCCAACTGCACAGATCCACACTTTGTACTTGAACAACATCAACAGCCGCATCCTGGCTCCCCTCACTGGCTGCCCAGGACTTACACATCTTAATAGGGAGTATATAATGTGTATGTGTGTACAGCATGGACAGTCACTGTTCCCTAAATAGCCTGTCTCTGCTGATGCTGGCACCTGGACATATGAGCTGCCAGAGCCTCTGTTTTGGTCTGGCTTCCAGAACAAAATCCCTGACACAGAGACATGGATGCAAATGGGCAATACAGACCCCCTGGCAGCTGGTCTTCCACATGCCAACTATCCCGTAGCTGGTTCTGGATCCTTTTTTTCCACACAGGTGTCCCAATCTACACCCAGACCCTCCAGTCCCTTCAGCAGCTGGCTGGGATGTCCCTAGTCCCTGTGATAGCCACTTCCTCTGGTGGCCTTGCTCATGAGGACAGGCTATGGGGTGACCCAAATAGCCTCTCCCATTGAATTATGGCAGTGGGTGACTCCTCTGGTCCCCAAGGTGAAAGCTGTCTTTGCGGGGCTGGGTCAGAGCTCATGTCTCCCAGGAGTTATTGGGGCTCCCTGAGCTGCCACGGTGCCTCACAGTGAAGCTCACTGTGTGCTGCAGATGGGAGGACTCCAGTGATGGGATGGGGGAAATGGGGCAGGAAAAGATTTGGGTCCTCCTTGCAAACTGATAATCCCCTGTGCTCCTTTGGGTGCATGCGGAGCAGTTTTTTATCACAACAATCTAACACCAGGTACACCTCTCTACACAGAGCAGGTTCAGTGGAGCAGATTTTCCTTAATGTTTCTTGACATTAACAGCTCCATTTCTCAATTAGATTGGAAAATAAAGTTGATTATGCGTGTCTGCAGGGTGACACTGTACTTTTGACCAGTAACTATAAAGTAAACAGGAAAGGTCACAAATAAATAGTGTTTTAGTTTAGTAAAAGCACCTGGAAGGCCACAGTGACTTAAGGCAAGGCTGTTGTTACTGTTCCTACAGACAGCAAGCAATGTTTAAAAGACTTATATATTTATAAAGGGACAGATTTGGATGACATGGCTCTAATTTTTTTTTTTTGAGAGCACTTTCTGTAAATATAGAAAAGTTCTTGTGCATGTTTCTTTTGTAGCATTTCCATGTACTTGTTTTGTTTCCAGTAAATATTGCAGGCTTAAGCCTGCCTCTAAAACAACTTCCCTCTTCACACTCGATCTCTGACAGAAACAACATTCAGAGATGAGATGTACAGATGAAGATATTTGAAGGAAATAGTGGATTTGCTTAGATAATATTGGTGCCTTTATAGGGTCATTAATAAAGATCTGTCAGAGCTAACAAAAACTGTTTAGAGGATACAAAGCAAAAGTGTTTATTGTTAGCTTTAGTTTAATTTTCTCTAGTTAGGCCATGCTCATTTCCTCCAAGGAAAACAGGACTGCTTATTTTTGCTAATTAGAAGTACATCACTGGTCTGAATCACATCTGTAATTAGTAGCAAGATTTTTAAGTAGATGTCAGAGATTTTTTGGTATAAGATTTGCATTGTTGATCTGCTATACATGCATACGTATGCGTAAGTACAGACTTAATGAACAAAAGGAACAGCTGGTTGTTTTTCAAAGCAGTCAGGTGCTTCCTAGGCTGACATTGCTGTTCCTTCTGCTCAGAGCTGAATTTGTTGCATCTGAACAGCTCGATTTTGTCACTGGAAAGTAAATGGGGTTGGGAAACCAGAAAATAAGCCTCTGCTTTGCTTCTGTCATCCACTTAGGCTAGTAATGCACTCCACAGAAGTGTTGGTGTAAATAGCATTCCTTAGGCTTGTTTGCTTGATTTCTGGGACAGGGAAGAAAATGCTCAAGGGAGGGAAAGGTTTTGGGGGAAGGCTTGCAGTGAAGCAGGCCTGGGAGATGGACGAGCTGGTTTGGAGCATGGTTCATGTCCCTGCTGTGTCCAAACTGAACCACTGAATAGGTGCAAATGTAGATGGCAGGCTAAAAATGGAAACAATTCAAACCAAAAGCAATTAATTTGTATACAGATGGCTTTCTGGCATTCACAGCTGCATAGATTTTGGTTGTGTACTTTTTTAGATGTGCCACAGAAGGTTAAAGCCTCTATACGTCCATCTCCAGCTGTTCATGAACATAAAATAGATAAGAAAATGAAGCCAAGTGAGTATTGTGTGTAGTGCCAGACTTGCTTGCTGAAATAGGCATCTCAAACAGTAGAGCAACATCCTGGCCTGTCAAATGGCCCTTGTATTGGCCTTTTATGAGAAGAAATTACATATTTTTTATCAAAGGAGTCACTTCAATTTCATAAAAATGAAATATGGAGAAGTGCTACATATATGTCATATCTCTAGAATAAAACCTAGGACTGAGAACCCTGAACAGAAGTGGAGGATTGCTGAAAATATGAAATGTAAGTTCTTCAAGCAGCTTTGGTATATCCTGGAAACTGTGTCTCTGGAAACTCTATGATTTAAGCTGTTTGACATAGAACCAAGTGTGCTCTTCATGTGCTCTTTATACTGCAATGTGGGCAATTAAGTTTTAAAAAAATTATTAAGCCATTAAAAAAAAAAACAAACCATTTTTCATTAGCAGGAAATATGCTTTGATTTGCATTTTCATGTAGAACATGAAAAATACTAGGGTATTTAGGGTTTGGGTCCATGGAAACCTGTATTTTTGTCTTGCGTTTCTTCACCTTTAAAAAAAAAATTAAAAAAAAAAAAGTTTGAAATAGCTGGTTCAAATGGTCAAAACATTTAGACCAGGTGTTCTAAAACTGTCGTCTAAGTGCCTCTGCAGATATTTCAAGGTGGTACACGACCACCATTGCAATGCAATTATTGCTCCATGTGCATATATTGGCCGTGAGTTGTCACCACTGCTCAACTGGAACAGTTTCAGCCCTGGCATAAAATTATTTCAATTTTGTTTCTCAATTTTTTTTTTTTTGGTGGCATTGTTAACTGGAATGATCTGTCTGTAGCTTCATGTTTTGGGGTTTGGCTTGGTGTTATTTTTTTGCGGGGGGGGGTTAAAAAACTCACTTATCTGTTTTACTTTTGGTCTGATTTCCTATACTGGCACCATAGCCACCACCTAGTGAAGCCCAGTTGGCTTGCAGACCATTGGAGTGCCTCCCAGAGGGCCCCAGTCTTCCCTTATCAACTGTGTACAGTAGGGATGCGTGCATGGATTGCTCTTAATCTCTGCATGCTCCTGCTGTGTCAGCACAGCGGTGAGTCTGCGGCTGTAGGAGCCATGTACTTCATCTTCCTGCTTACTTCTTGTTACAGAGCTCCCTTCTGGTGAGTGGGTACCTGGGAAAGGATGTCAAGAGTCCAGCTTATTCTCTGTTGTGAGAAGTGGGACCTAGTCTTTCAGACAGGAATTCTCTGTGGGAAATGAGAGGGTCCATCCTGCCAAATCTAGAGGGATGTTGCACCTGTTTACTCATCACTAATAAGTCTTCTCCATTTAATGTTCTCTGGGGTATGTGTTTCTCCCTTGATCTACTTGAAGCGCTTCCTCGTGGTTAATGATCTGAATTTGCCAAGCACACTGACTCATTTTGGTGCTGGTTTCCATTATGTAAGCTATTAACAGGTCAGTGCTCGGATGGTGGAAAATCTGTTTCAGGCTAATAGTGAGGTGCACAAGTGCCTCTCCATGGTATATTTGCTACCTGTGCACACGTGTTCTGGCTTGATAGGTGGTAGCAAATCCCACAGCAATATGGGATGCAGCATCTATTCTATTAGCAGTCAATTCCTAATCAGCTTTTCATTAGCACATACAACACTTCACCTTTTCTAGGGTTTTTTTACTATGCGACTGAAGGAGAGTGAGAGGAAACATGCTGATGTGCAGAGGAAGGTGTTGATAAGTAAGGAAATCAAATTCTTCCCAGGAGAAGCAGTGTTCTTGCAGTAGAGGAGGTAATAATGCAGGGTAAGGAAGTGTCTTGGAGCTGCATATTAAATCTGTCTCTCTGGCATTTTCCCTGAAAGTAAGTGACAAGGCTGTTGAGGAATTCGAATTTATGAAGGCAATTCAAAAGAGAAGTAGTGCGACACAGAAAAGCATTGAAGAAAACTTGGTGGGGTTTATTTTAGGTGCCAAGTTTTGACAACTCAAAATGACACTGTACCAGCAGACAGCAATTACTACAGGAGCAGATCCTTCTGTTGCCTTTTCTTTCTTACATTCAGATAATGTCCTTTTGCTTACAGATGGTTGCCTTCATATGTACACAGAGGTTTTTAGTGTTTCCTTCGCTGTATGGATAAATAGAGAATCAATGAATGAAAATTAGAGATGGACCCAAGCTTGGATTTTATTTCTGAAATTCACTCATTTTCCATGAGGTGAGGATCACGTTTTCTGGCTGTGGCAACATTCCTAGAAGGAAAGAGTTCAGGGCAATTTTCTTTTTATAAGCTGTTTCTATGGCTGAAAGCCCCTAACAGGGTGAGTTTTTGTTTGTTCATTTTTTTTCTCTTTAGATGATGTCTGAAAATCTTTCAGGGATTGAAAGAGGTGAGCAAAGAAACAAAAAAAAACCTCAAAAGAGCCTACCATTCATACCTCATTCATTTTGGAGGAAGGTTTCTAAGTTAGGCTTCTCATAACTAGGACAATCCTAGGAGGAGCCTTCATCCATGCAATCATTCACAGGCTGATAGCTAAAGCCAAAGATCTTTAATGGCAATACCTTTCCTTACCAAGGAGAAAATTAAAAAGACAGTCTTTGGATGTGCTTGCACAGGAAGGAAATATCACAGTTAATGCTGTGCTGAGGTCTGGAAAACCTTTTCAGCATAAGGCAGTGCAGAGACAGTTTCTCTAGGAGGAAAAGGGACACTGAAGGATTTATTGTGTTGCAGTATTTATTATGTAAGAGGAATTTGCATGGTAAAGAGAGAAAGCAGATTTTATTCAAAGCATAGAGGATGGGATGAATGATGTTAATGAAAAGCTGATTGATGGAAGCAGAAGTTTTTCTACTACGCCACTCATATTTTCTGAACCCCAGCAATCATTTTAGGGACATCTGAGTTAAATGATGGATGTATTAATCCTTTGGCATGCTAAATTTTTATAGAGAGGCTGCTGTGCCAAGATGGTGGTGGGATAAATCCAGATGTGATCCTACAGATGTTAGTTAGGGGGCCCATTCTCCCCAGCTAAGAGGACAGCTTCAGAGGGTGATTTAGCCCAGATACGCTTGGCATTGCATTTTGGCACTACTGATCTCTCCCCACATGGAGTGGAAATGTAATACAGCCACAACTTGGATTTAGTCCATCCTCTTCTAGGTTCTTCAGCAGCCATTTCAGTCAGGACTCCAGCTCCCATATGCTCTTTGCTTTGTCCCACTGAAATTGGGGGCCCCTAGACAAGGGATGGATAGTTGTTTAGATGCCTCTTTTTTTTCTTCAAACACAGGAACCCTCGTGATTAATGGGTGGTACTCTGACAGTTGGGATTGTTCTGTTTATTTTAGTTCTTGTTCTAAGAATAAGACTGCTTGAATCGCTGTGTTAATAAATACAATCCCAAGTAGAAGCATGTGTTTTGCAGACTATTTTTGTTATCTGATTGGGCTTCTTCACATCCTCCTTTTGTGACTAAGTCGAACCCACAGTCTGCCGAGTGTCTGCCAGGATAAGAACCTGCCTGCCAGACTCAATGCCACTAATCATTTCCCTGTTTTGTTTATTTCAGCTAAGATCCCTAAACATCAGCCAACAGGTCCTGACAAGAGCTTGTTTGATAGAGGAAAATCAGTGTCATGATTTTTCTTTGACGACCACTAGTGTTGTGCTGGTGGCCATAATTGGTAGGGCATCACATCCCAAGAAGTCCTCTATGGCACTGCCACAGCTTGAGATTGCTTTGAGCCCCCTTTGTAGCAGATAAAACTTTCCTATAAGAAATGAACTCTGCTGGGATGAAGGGCTTGTAAACCAAATGTTCAGAGTGACACCTTAAACTGAGGCACTGTGAAAAGCCAAGATTGTGTGCCCTCACTTGAAGCCTAGCGATCAAGCTGAAAGCATAGAGATTGCCTTGTGATACACTATTATCAATTAACCACCTGTCAGGGATTTTCTGTGACTCAAAGAAGTCTGGCTGGCTGCTGCTTCCTAGGTAGTCCCTCATAATATTGTCCTATTTCCTCTGTCTTAGGTAAAAGTTAATCTTTGACATTGCAAATGATTTGTGTTTGTTCTCATTATGTCATGCATGTCTGTGAGATGAGTCAGATGAACAACTCGTCATGACCAAGACAGCTGAAATTATACAGAAGATACTGATTTAGTTGCTATTATTGTTTTCTCTAATATATGGGAAGTCAACCATATGTTAATTATTTTTCTTCAGAACAGCTCCATTAAAATTTAAACTGATGTTGTTAGTGGCAAGAAAATCTCTTTCAGTCATGCGAAAACACTGTGCAGCCAGCAGACCTTGTGGTCCTTTGCTTGGGTTGTAAATCTTTCAAAAGCTGATGTGACAGAGTGTGCCTTTCTTTCCCTATGTGAGAGATGGGACCCTTTACTCTTTTGTATTTATTATTAATATTGATTAATTACATGTTTCTTAAAATTCACAGTTTACGGACATCTGTTCTCCCTTTACCTGAACCCATAGAGGGATCTAGTGCAGGAGAACCAGAAGATGCTATTTTAAGACTGCATCGGGGATGGTGGTTAAAGAACCTAGGCCTTCAGTATTGGTGAAGTTGTGAGATATGTGCTGCTAAACTCCCATTTTCTGAATTACAAAATTTGTACAGTGCTTTCAATATTTAGCTATCTTTCTCTTAGAAAGGCCTAAACTGCAAAAATCCAACCCACTCTGTGATCTAAAGAAAAACTGGAAAGATTTTTTGTCTTAAAACTGTTGAATGGCTTCTGCTGCAGACAAGGAGTGTTATCTAACTGATTGGAACGATTTTAAAATATGATATGCCTGCACTGCATGAATAAATTTTACAATTTGGGCCTTAATTTGGTAATGCAATTGCACTCACAGACATTTCAACATTGAGGCAACAATCAATTCATATAAACTTAGTGGATTTCTGTGTGTAGTTATCTAAGAATCTCATTTGTAATCAAATAGTCTTCTGATTTAGAATGCCAAGCCAATTTTGGTAGTTTTTGTAAATGTTTCTAATTTGAAAATGCCCTATAATTGTTATGTTTGCTCAATATTACAAAGTGGAGGGGGAGCCCCAGAGTTTTTTGGCTTTACAAGGATATGAATGTGTCACCCACTACACACACAGAGCCAAAGTAGTCCCTAACAATTCCTGGAGCACAGTGCAGAGATATTTGTGAATACTTTGAGAAAACGATTACCCCCTTGTGCTCCCTTTTGTCTCCATTGCCCCCCAAACTCAAAACCATCTAAACAAAACCTTAAAAGAGTCCTCAGGATGGTAGGTTAAAATGTGCATCTCAAAACAAAACAAGGGAGGTGCTATTGATTGCGATTTAATCCTAATACTCAGAACTCAGACTCCCAAACTGGAAGATTTTAAGAAAAAGGAAAGCTTTTCCCCCTCAATCTTTATGCAGTTTGATTTTCCACGACTTCTTTTACTGTGGGTGTGAGGGGGTGGGAAGCAATTTGAAGTTGAAAAGTGCACCTTTGATTTGCAGCCTTCCCTCCTTTCTCCAGCTGAGATGATTTTCTTTTGCTTACCCTAAAACAAGGACAACTGTTCCAGGCTTTTTACTTCTGTCCAGCTTCTTCCTTTCTATTTTACCACCTGGTCCTCTAGATATCCTGCTGATGTAGGACTATTAACATACAAAATTCCAAGCCTCCAAATGCTTTTCTCTAGCCTTCAAGTTACTCTTTTCAGTTACATAAAAGTGGTTTGGTGTGGCAGGTATTTGTTTAGTTGGTTGGTGAAGTGGTCTATTATGGCTTTTGTTTGTGGGGGTTTTTTTGGTGGGGGGGAATGGTTTTTTGTTTTGTTTTTTTTTTTTTTTTCCCCATTCAGTTTATTAGTTTTCCATTACCTTTTATATAATAATCTGAGCTTGTGGCAGGATTTCATATCAGTTTTGATTTTCTAAAAGTGAGCACACTGAATCAATGAGCTCAAAAACTTCTGGTACCTAATGCTGAGTGTTACAGTAAGTGCACAGCAGTAAGCTAGAGTCATTCCTCTTCTTCCTTCATCTGTTCCTCTGTGTGGCATTTGGAAAATGCTTTAATCAGCTTTTCCATTCCTCTGTCCCATCGTATTCAGGTCTTGCTATTTGTTTTTTGTTTTTGCTTTGTGTAGACAGCACGGAGAAAACAAGCCCAAGGGCAGCAGCAGAGACTTTGTTGCTGGATTTACATACAGAGCTCTGCCCATGTTGCCCAGAAAGCTGCAGGATAAAATGAGTTCATCACATTCTCAGCGTATTCTGGTAGGCAGTCTTTTTCATGTCCCTGCCTGCTGCCCTGGTCACTCCACACCCGTGCAGTCTCCAGACCTGTCCTTGGGCCCCAGTGCCTTCCCCTCCATTATCTTCCATCATCTGCACATCCCAGGCTGCTCTTAGGACCCTGTCCAGCAGCCTTGTGTGCCCAGCCCTCTCAACTGTAATGCAGCAGCTGTTTTTTCTCTCCATGTAAGTTCAGACCCATTAAAAGCAGTGGGTTCCCTCCACTGAGGCAAGGTGCAGGTAGACTGCAGGGTCACAGCTGCCACTTTATTGCTGTAGCTCTGCCTCCAGGAGTAGGAATTAGCAGCTGCATCGGGTAAAGGCTGCTTCATGCTTTATGTTTGAGTATTATCTTAAAACGAGAGAAGAAAAAAAAAGCTTACATGTAGAAGCATTTAGAAGGATTGTGTGTGATAAAATTCTAATATTTGCTTTTTCCTAACTCCTTTGACAAGGGAAAGAAAGTAGGAAAATAATAATTTGGGCTCTCATTTGGGAAGTTCATTGGAAAAGGGAAAGAAATCAGGGAGAAATAGCGTGAATAATTCAGAATGAGTGGTGTAAACTGTGAGCCGTTGATCTCTGCTTTATTATGCAGTCATAGATTTCCGTTAATATTCCCTCTTTTGAAAAACAGAAATCCTGTCTCTGCTGTTGTATGCTTAATTGAGCACTTGAGGCAAAAAACCCCTCATGACAAAAAATAAAAACATAACAAAAGACCCTATGGTATGCAGATTTATTCTTCAGATGATATTCATATAATTTTTTTTTTTAGGAAAGTTGTTTCCTGATATACATCCTAACTAGATTCTCTGAAGCTTCAGGCCTCTCCCATGAAGTGGGTACAGGGGTTTGGTCAGCATCACAGAGTGTGACTGCAGTGGGAAAACTGGAGCTGAAATCAGTCGTGGAAAGCTAATTGAAGGCACTTTCTTCAGAAAATACACTTTTATGTATGTATACGCTAATATTTTCTAGAGAGAGAAATCAAATCCACAGTAAATTGAATAGTCATTCCTTAAGAAGGCTTCTGTTACTTGTGGCTTAACTGTAACAGAAAACAGACTGTGTATTTGCGCAGACTCTCAGCAA
Organism: Motacilla alba alba; assembly: GCF_015832195.1. NCBI lineage: Eukaryota > Metazoa > Chordata > Aves > Passeriformes > Motacillidae > Motacilla > Motacilla alba. Next base: position 64,388,559 of record NC_052016.1, read on the forward strand.
GATATTTTAAAGTGTCAAAGCCTCTTCAAAAATAATGAGTAAAATATTGCCTGGCTTTGAAAATGAGTATCACAACTTTAAGAAACATTGTTGCCCCACTCTTTGTAGATCAACACATGGCAAGATTATTTCAGTGGAAATATGTGCCCACAGGCTATGTATTTTTGTTTTGTTTAACACTCGTTGGCATCTGAGATCAAGAAAGCTTAAACCAATTATGAGTAGCTGGGGCAGCAAAAATCATGATTGATACATTTACAACACAGGGTCGATTCTTCTGGCGATGTTGTTGTATTAAGAGGGGGAAAAGGGGACATCAGGCATGCAACTTTGAAGCCCTGAATTAACACAGTGCTCTGACCACAGACAGATGTTTCCTCCCTCTGTGCAATCAGTGTGTCTTGCACTGATTGAAGCCTGCAGACCTCGAAGAAGAGACAGCTGTGCAATTGTTGCTAAGCCTATTTCCCTCTTCCCTTTGATTTATTGGATATTTAATACAGCAGAATGATAGGAATTTAAAAATGAAAAAGCTCTTTTGAGTCATCTAGTCCATCTTGCAGCAGGATTGTCCTTTCCAGATCTTTGTCCAGTCATGGACAGACTTTGTGATGTGATTGGACTTCAGCCAATTTCCTTTGGAAGATTATTATACAATAGAATGCACTTCATTATAAGAATTTTTCCCTGTCAGCCTAAACTTTACTTTGCTTGGTATAATCACATTATTCTTAGCTATATTTTCCTGAAAAACCCTATTAAAAAAATCCTTAGTGTGTGTATCCTTTTAGAGCTTGTAGATAATTATCATATTTCCCTTTCAATAGTGGCTTTAGTCAAGATATACATATTTAGTTATTTTAATATTTTTCTATAAATCAGCCTTCCTGATGACTTTTATTGCTATCATTGAGCCAAATCTCAAATTCTTCTATTTAATATTCAAATAGAAAAGGAAGGACTGAATAAAGACTTAGAGATTAGATCATGATGTCATTGAAAACCCATCCTTTGAACCAGTGTTTGTGCCTTCAGATCTGTCTGAATGCCAGCTCTCCTGAGGCAGACTTCAGTCATAAGATTTGTCTCAACTTTCTTATCTACAGCATAAGTGCCTACATCAAAGCTACTTTCCCTAGATTCCTTTTATGATCATTGGACCCTATAGCTGCATGCAATTAATCTAAGCTGTTTTAGGTATCCACATTTAGGATGAGAGGAATTGAGCATTAGAGGGATATATTTCCTTCTCTCTAAGGTCTCTGTCCTGGACCTGACTTCCTTGGGTGGTTAAATACAGGGTGTATGGATGTTTGGACACTGTGGTTCAAGAAGTGAGAAGAGTCAGTGTTGGCCATGGCAATGCCACCTAAGCTTCAAAACAGCAGCAGAGTGGTTTGATGCACTGTGTGTCCTGAGACCATTCCTAACACAGTTGAATGGCATTGAATTCAACACACAAGTACGATGGTTGCATTGAATAACGGGGTGGATGAAACTGCCTTTTGCAAAGGCATAGAATCACAGAATATCTCCAGTTGAAAGGCACCCCTAAGAATCATCGAGCCCAATTCCCTGCTCCTTGCAGGACAGCCTAAAACTAAACCATGTGACTCAGAGCATCATCCAGAAGTGCCTTGAGCTCTGACAGGCTCAGTGTTGTAACCAGTTCCCTAGGGAGCCTGCTCCAGAGACCAGTTGCCCTCTTACTGAACTTCTTCTCTGCATCCAATCTGAACTGAAGCAGGTACAGCATTTACCCAGAGAGTATGAGTCTAGATGCTAGATATATTGGTTTTCAAGTTTCTTTGGACTGAAGGAAATCTATGATCAATGCCTTTCATTTTCAAAGGCCTCTACAAAATGGCTCTTACATGACAGATGCCAATCACTCTTCCCCTCTCTATCAGGTATTTCTTCTCTGCTGACAGCTTAGTGCTCACAATCCTCACTGCAGCCCTGGGCAGATGCCTGCTCAGATGCAGTTCTTACCTCTAGTCACAGGTTATGGATTGCTCTCTATACAGAGGTTATGGATTGCTCTCTATACAGGTCCAACCATTCCTGGTTTATACTGGACTAACTAGGAAAAGAAATCAGCATCTGCCTTTTGTTTATTAGTTAAAAAAAAAAACCAACCAAAAACGTTTTCCCAGTAGTTGGTTACCTTCTGTCAGACTTTCTGATAAAATATGCTAAGCCTGTATTCCTAATAACTTGTATATAATGTCCAGGAAATAAAAACTTTGTACTAAATTCCTTTGGAGGGCAAACACCAGAGAAGGAGGAGAGCTGTTGAAATTGAGGAATAATAACTGCTCAAGATAATATGTTTATTAATTAGTCCTGAATGAATTTAGACTGAACATTAACAGAAATTTTTCAAACATCTCAAGAGTGCGAAGTTGTGGAATAAACTCCAAGTGCACTAGTTGAGAAGAAAAACAAAACTTGAAGAAAGAATTTGGTAAATTTAGGGAAGTTTTTAAAAGAATACATAGAAGCATTTACAGGGTCTGAGAAAAAAAACCAGCCAGACATGCAATATGAAGTCATAGTGTTACCAAAAGGGCTAAACAGGAGACTGGTCACTGCTCATGTGTCTGCACTATCATTTATTTCATGTTTAATTCACTGGTTAGTGGCTTCTGCTGGTTATTAACAGAGGCCAGAAGGCTGCAGTCCAAGGTCAGTACAAGAATTTCCTTGCTGTTGCCAGACCCTTGGAGTTTGAGATGTCTCTTCCTGAAAAACATACGGGACTCTTGTCTTGGTCTGTTGTTGGTGATGCTAAGAAGGGCTTGTGTGGAGTGCATGTGTCTCTGTGGAAAAGACATTGTGTCATCAGTCCTCTTGGGCAAAGCAGGAACAGAAACCTGGACAAGACCCAGTTCATCCTTCTGAGAAGTGTATTCCTTCAATACTGCAGCCCAAGCACTGTACCCACCCTTTTCCCAGCTGAAGCCTGTGCTGAAAGCTTGCTAGTCAATGGGTTCTGCTCCTAATTCACAGTAACTGGAACAAAGTGCAGCTATCATCATCATTCATAGAGACATGCAATCCTCAGAGACTGCAAACCTACCACAGCATGCTATAAGTCATCGTGACACTGGCAGACAGTACAGGGCTGTCTGTTGGGACAGCTAACTTTGAAGCATCAGCATACTGGAGATGAGAAGAACTTGGAGAAGTGTGTGCTAGGCAGGTATTTTTAGCTGCCATTTCTTAAAATTGCCCTGCTTTCCTAATACTGTTTTATCATCACCATGGTGAACTAATTCTGCCACTAGCCTGTCTGCTAATTATTCTTATCTTGATAAGCTATTCCTCATTGGATCTGACTTTTCAGAGAATGACATCTTGGTGCCTGGCCTCCTTTTCTAGCAGCAGACATGAGTGACTGCTTAGGAAGACTTCCTAGACTCCTCTCAAGTTGTTTGATCTTGCTCCTCTTCACAGCTGCATCTCCTGTGCTGGTTCTGTGACAGAAGGGAACATTATCATTTTCTTTCTTTCAAGTAATGTACGCAAACAGCTGAGAATTGTGTCTGTCCCCCATTATAAGAAGTGTCTGTTTCAAGGAGGATTTGATGATCCTCTTGTTTCTGTTATGGATTTTTTGACTTACCTGTGGTTTCTAAGATGGAATGTTACTGATGGATATTTCTGAGTGATTCCTCCTTTTATGCAGGAGTGGGGTATCATAATCTTCACATGTTATGGTACTAGTGTTTAAGGACTTTCCAGGACAAATGAATGTCATGGTCATACTGAATTTACCCATGTTGTCCTCATAAGTCTTGTAAAAAATATTACCTGTATTGAACTTACTGGAACCCTTTTTTACATTCCTTATGATGATTTGAACAGGGGTTTCCAAGAGTTGTCACTTTAATTAGAAAGGTAAAGGGTTAGATATTTATTACCTCTATTGCATTCAGCTGTTTAGCCAGTCTTTCACTGGTATGAAGAATGCAGTGCTTCTGCCTTGCTTTTAAAACAAAAAAAAAAAAACCCAAAAAGTATGTATCTTCTTATGACATTTCTATTCCAACCTCTAGACTGCAGTGACAGCAGTGCATTTCTTTGTATCTCAGACACTCTGTAGAGATGGAGGAAGGTGGCTTAGGCTCTGTGTTGTCAAACCAAAAGCAGTGGCTGTGTTGTGTGCCTCCCCTGCCTTTGTCAGGGCAGGTGGGGACCCTTCCCTTCAGAAGTATTGAGTATTGTTGCTCAGTGGTTCCACAGAAATATTTCAGGTTGGGAGTCTTAGGATGCTACTTTTGAGACATACTTCAGAGCAGTTGATGCCTTTCTTGCATTTTCCCACAGGTCAGGGAAAGAGGAAGGACATTTTCAGCCACTGGAAATACACTTTCTTTGAGTAGAAAAAGGTCTGAAATCTAACAAAGTTTTTTTTTTTTTCCTTCTAATTTTTCTTTTTTTTAACAGGGAACACGGGTTTGTACTAGTTTGCCAAGGAGCTTATCAAAGCAAGGGTTGCACTTTCTCATCTATTCCAGTGTCAGTTCAGGACTGTCCCAGAACCATTTGCTGTTACTGATTATGCTGCTGTCCAGCATAGGTAGTTGGTCCATAACAGTGATGGGTTGATATTCTCACTGCAATGGATGGGTTGATATTCTCACTGCAATGGATATCAGTGGGTAGGGATGTGGGATAGGGTGGACTGGCTCTGCTTCCCACCTATTTTGTTAAAGCAGTACATCCTGATTTTAAATGCTGCCATTCCTTAAGGAAAAAAAAACCCAAAAAAGACCACAAAGTAACAGGTTAAAGCAATGTTTTTGTGTGTTATCATGTAGCACACTCTATTGCACAAAGCGTGACTGTAATTTTGTCAATGATGGTCTACACATTATTGTACTTTATTGAAGCTGTTTTCTTAAACTGAATCTGGAATCTGTATTAGAAGCTCTTTTTGTACCCCAAAATCTATTAGATGTTACATCTTAAGGGAGCTATGAGAAGATTGACTCCCAAGAATAATAATTTTCTCCCTATTTCAGGGAAAAGTTAGAACGCTTAATTTTACTCATGATAATTAGTATAATTTTATATAGGTTCAGGAGATAGGAGAGGAGGTGTGACATGGAACTTCCTTAATTTGCCTTTATTACCTATATCAGCTGTGAATTTGTTGGCCTTGATGCACAGTCAAAAGCGGAGAGATTTTTCTGTACTTGTAGATTTATGTTAAAAAAAAAATTAAAATAGAGATGGTAATGATGGAAGCTGAAAGAGTTATTTTGAGAAATGAGGTAGAAAAAAGGAAGGCTTGTCATGTTCATTTATTCCCTGATTTTAGTATTTGACTGAATGCAAAGCTGGAGGACCAAATCTGAATACGAAAACAAAAGACATAGAAATGAGAACTGCCTGCTTTGTTAAATATTGCTAACTGACATCTAGAAGTGATACTGGCATGTAGAAGCGATACATAGTGTTCAAGATATCACCCCTTAATTGTCAGTTATATAAATCCAAAGCTAGAAAAATGCTATAAACACTCACGCTAATGTATATTCATTTGCACAGAAATAAAAGCTTTTTACACGGTGCCTGGCACATAGTGAATATTTAGCGTAACAGAATGGAAAAGATTTTACAAGTTAGTGCCTTTAAAATTAGGAGATCACAATACATTTCTGACATGGTATTCCAACTTGGACTCTTATTTTACAATCTAGTTCATTCTCAGTGCAAAAACTGTGGTCCCATGATAGAGAGATTTGAGAATCCTGCACCAAGTACTGCTCATCTTGGTCATTTTGCCTACGGCACTGAGAAAAACTTGTGTCTAGCTTTGACAGTAACAGCAATTACTTCTGTTTTAACAAGAAACATCTAATGCACGAAGGACCTAGTGCACAAGTCTTGTGAGGAGCGGCCGAGGAAACTGAAATTGTTTAGCCTCAAGAAAAGGAGGCCTAGGGGGACCTTACCCCTCTCTACTTGAAAGGAAGTGGCAAAGTGGAGGGAGTCGGTCTCCTCTCCCAAGTTACAAGCAATAAAATGAGAGGAAATGGCCTCAAGTTGTGCCAGGGAAAGTTTAGATTGGATATGAGGAAAAATTTCTTCAGCGAAAGGATGGTCAGGCATTGGAACAAGCTGCCCAGGGAAGTGGTTGGGTCACCAGCCCTGGGAGTATTTAAAAGTCACGTAGATGTGGTGCTTGGGCACATGATTTAGTGCTGGCCTTGACAGTGCTGAGTTAATGGCTGGACTCGATGATGTCAGAGGTCTAAGTGATTCTATCATACTGTGACATAGAGTTGAAACTGTTTATCTGTTCAACTACTACACCAGGAATTCTCCTAACATAAGGTAACCAAGAATCGCCTGAGAAACTGTTACCTAGTGTTTGTTTTCCTTTTATGGTCCCAGCATGAGAGACAAAGAGATAATCGTGGTACTTCACAGTCCTCTTTCTCTTTCACACCTGCCTGCCCTTAAATATAAGTGGTAAAGCCAAGATCTATGAACTTTGCACCTTCTAGTTTCTGATGCACACATACTGTGCCGTGTTCTTTTTCATGTGTCGTTTTTCCAAAGTAAAAAAAAATAAAAATAGAAAAGTTCTGTCTGTTTTTCCACAAACTTCTTAAAGGGTTATCGTGGGTTTTAGCTTCTTTGACAAAACACAAGGGTATTTTTATACATTCTTTTTTCAAGTCAGTTGGTGAAAAGAACTTTCAGTTCTCAGGAGGGATAAAGCTCTAGAAAATGTTGGTTTTTTTTCCATCAAAAATATGTTTTTCTCATAAGCTATTCTTTCCTTACCTTGATGGAAAAAAAAAAAAGATCAGATTTCTAGATCAATAATGTTGAAAACAGCAGCAGCAGCAATCATCCTCGATGAATGTTGCTTTCTGGTGCACTTTCATTTCTGAGCATTTCCTCATGCTGTAAATATCAGCCCAACTTGTACTCAGGCTTCAACCTCACATCAAGCAACAGCAGAAAAAAATAGGGGCTGTTTAAATGCAACAAGGCTTGGAAAAAACAATTTTTTTAAAAGTGCCAGCATGTCAAAACATTGAAGGAAAATATTGAAGAGTACCAGTGTGCTTCCAGTTTGTCTCTTGCTGCATGTTTTTTCTATTGAATAATCACATCTTCCAGTGCCTAAAGCAGTAGTTCTTTGTATGTAATGTGTGCTTCAGGGCATTCAAGAAAAAAAAAAAAAGACTGAAATTATCTGGAGGAAACCGAATCACTTTATTTCAAAGACAAATTAGATTGATCTATCTTACCATTCTCCATAGATTTCATAGGCATGTTACTTGTTGAAGTGGTATCAGGCATTTTATATATCATAGCAATTTGCATACGTTCATTAAGCTGTGCTTTGTAAAGCACTCTGACAGGGGCATTTGATGAATCCTTCTGTGGACTGCATAGCTGCTTTATGCGGAGCAATCTGTTAAATCATGCCTTTGTCCTTCAGATTGTCAGAATCAGTAAGTGAAGCAGATGTTAATAACTGTGGGAGAGTTTGGGGGTTTTTGGTGTTTGCAGAATATGGGATAATATGTGAAGGGCATAATGTGTTTGTAAAAGCGACAGCTGGTGTTATTAAAGGCAGAAAGTCTGCTGCAAGTGAAAACTTTCTCTGGCATCTTGTAGCAACTCCAGGAGGTTTTTTGGAACAGTCAGGTGGGTGGTCAATTCTGAAATAAACCCTGCTAATATTATGCACAGCAAATTGTGTGCTTGTACTTAACACACAATTGTTCTTGTCTTTGGTTGCAAACATTCTGTCGCAGAGCTGTCTCAGCCATGCAATAATTCATAACATTTCTCTGTAAATATGTCATAAGAAAGTCTCAGGTCAACAATACCCTGAAATGCGTCTGTGAAAAATATAATTTCATGTATTATCGAATTAGCAGGGTTTTACACCTGATCAGTTTGAAGGTTACCTTTATGACACAAGTTTTGCAGGACCTGACAGTTCAGTCCCTGGAATCTCTACCTAATGTCAAGGTCACTTGGCTGAAGATGTTGCAGCCAGGGAACAGCCTATATTTAGGTGGTTAACGTGCTACATCTGATGGGTGGTAATTCCTGTCAAGGTGTGATAAGATGAGTGCTTATTGTCAATTGCAGAGGTCTTGCAAGTGAAGGTAAAATGGGCAGTCATAAACTGGGTAAGAAATGAAAGGGATAAATAAGAGGGAAAATATAGCTTAGGGGGTGCCTCAGGAGAGGCCAGCAGAGATGGATGTGCTGATCTCCTATCCCTGGGGACCATTGACAGGACTCAAGGACGTGGAATGAAGTTACAGGGAAGTTGAGATTGGGCATTATGAAAAGGTGCTTCACTGCGTGGGTGGTCAGTCACTGGAGCAGGCTCCCCAAGGAAATAGTCACGACACTAAGCTTGTCAGAATCCAGAGTGTCCAGACAATCATCACAGTCATTTGGCCTAGTTTTAGTTAGCCCTGCAAGGAACAGAGAGCTGGACTCAGTGATTCTTGGGTGACTTCTATGGGAAGGAGATTTTCTGTGATTCTATGTGGAAAAAGTTGTTACAAGGCTAACTGATGAAGAAGTAGAAAAAAGGAAGGACATTACTGTAGAAAATAAAGGGTAAACTTTCACCACCTTCTGGTCTTGCAGATTTTTATTGGTATTATCTAATAAGTAGCTCCCACTCATTTTAGAGGTGGTATTTTGCCGAGATTCACTTAATGACATTCTCTTTGTGATTATGCATTATTGTGGAAATCTCTTTCGGGGAATTGAGTAGGAGGTGCAGAGGGTGGAGATGTAGTGATGTTACTCATGCCTATGTGATTGAATCTGAGCTTCTGAGCCTGGCTTGTCTGCAGCTGACATCAACAGCAGAAATGGCTACACAGTGCCTAGAATAAATAATCCTAGAAGTTGTCATGTTTGCAGTGATTGCCTGAAAATATGTAGAGAAGACCGGTGAGGGATTTCTGTTGTTCTTGCACATGAAAGTAGGCAGCAGCTACAAATCAATGAACTGTTGCTTTTGTAAGAATAATTGGCAGAATCTTTCATGCTGTTGCTGGATAAAAAAATTCTACTGCTTCTGCTCCTCAGAGTGAGTCTTATCTTTCTGTCTGATTATCTTGCAAAAAATGAGCAGTGAAATAATTATCCATGCTGATATTTACATTTCATCTCTCTGCTTGAAAATTACCAGCTCACAGAAGGGAACAAAGGGAGTCCAGGACTCCTTGGGTGGGCTGATCCTTTGGAGAAGCAAGTGTCTGTTCTTCAGCTGGGACACATAGGTGCTCCCAGCCAGGTGACCATTGATGCATAGTGGGTGTAGATAATTCTATAGCTGATTCTCTTTGCCTTCACTGGGAATCATGTGGTAGGTACCAGTAGCACAGCTGCTGTGGAAAGCTCAGGAAAAACTCTGTGGAAAGAAAAGAGAAAAGAGCTTTTTTTAATATAGCCTCTTAAATATCTTTAAGAGCTATGCCTGTGTGGCAGTCCTGTGTGAAATGGTGTTTCTTGTTGCAGAATGCCAAGTTGCCAGTAGTGCCACCAAAATACTCAATAGAGCCTGTACTAATGATGGTGGTTATGCAGAACAGAGATCAGACCAAGTGTATTTGGACACATGAACTTTCTTCCCATTTTTCTTTTCTTTTTTCTTTTCTCCTTTGTGTCTTTCCTTAGTCTACTGAGCCTGTTTCTTTCCACTGCTGTATCTTCTTCCTTTTTGCTTTGTTAAGCACATCAGGTTTAATAAATGCATTATGCTCAGGGTCACTGTGTGAGAATCACCAGGAAAATTTACAGAGACTCTGGGACTAATTGTGATTAGGTGTTATATGTATCCTTACAAGGATGTACATCCAGAATTTCACACCTGTAGCAGAACTGCCATGTTCAGCATTTTTGGACATTAAAGAAATAATGCACTTAAGGATACCCTTGATTTTTCATGTAGTTTCCCTATTCATGTCACTGTTCTGCTGTTCTGCTGCTGCGCTGTTCTACTGCACAGCTAAAGGCAGAATACTCCTTAAATGTACATAAGGATGCTTGTGGTTTCCTAAATAATTTATATTTTCTGATATGCCACTGGCAGTTTTTCATACCAAGTATGTTGTGTTTGTTTTTTCATTGCAAATGATTGTAGCAAAATTCCTATTTGAAAATTTTGGGATTTTTTTTGAGTTTTCTACTAACTTTGAACTCACATGTAGAAGTTGCTTAAGAATCTATACAATAATATATTAAATGTAATGTGCTATAAAGTACCATAACATCATTGTTATCACCCACAACGTGTCTCAGGTCATGCACAGCTTCAGAAGGACTGGCTCATGGGCTCATTTCTAAAGTAATAATTTTGCAATATATATATATATATATATATTTTTTTTTTTTCATTTTATATGCTTAAGCCATATACTTTTAATGACTTGAAAAATATATAATCTTTTTTTATCAGATCTTGGATTCTGAACTTGAAGCAGTTCTTCAAGATTATATGCTTCTGGAAACTCAGAAAGTATCTGCAGTAAATAGGTACGTGTAATGGATACATTCATGCTTTGTGCTGGATGGTTTGGACAATGTGAGTTTTGTTGACAGTTTAATGCTGAGCTTCTTACAGCTCTTGATAAATCTCAGTTGCTGTGAACGGGACAGTGTGATGGATCTTTGCAGGCTGAATTTTCAATAACACATGGTTATTGTAGGACAGAAATTTGGAAGGGTATGACATTCACAGTTGCTCAGAGATTAATGTTTAGCCAAACCCACAAACTTCAGAGTGAACAAAAAGGTGAGTCTCAACAAGCAAGCAAGAAGTTTTGAAGGTAAAATCAGTGAAAGGAAGTTGCTCTTCTCTTGATCCCTCCCTGCTTGAGGCTGTGCTTCATCTGGCTTTACATCTGTGTTTCCTTTGGGGCTTTTTTGCAACTGTTGAAGGTAGTAAAGGTATGAATATAACTAAATATGGGAAGGAAATGACCATAAAGGTTGAAAATTTGGATACATTGAAGTTCCTGGAAATTTTCTTCTTAGGTGTTTCAGTGATGCTCACATCTTACTTCAATCATTTACAGAAAATATTCAGGCAATTTCAAAAATACATTCTTGCATATAACAAAGCAATTTTCAGGTGATTTCTTTTTTAAAAGTCAGGTCACATTTTATGGTTCTTGAAGCTCTGCTGAACTCCTAGCAATGGAGAAAGTTAAATGAGAGAATATTTAGAAGTTCTTATTCTTTTGAAAGAGTTCATAGACCTAGGCAATTTTTTTGAGATTCAGTTCAGTTTGAAGGAGTGGAAGGTTTCTTGAATACTGGATGTAACAACTGGACTTACCTTGATCTGTGTGAGAAACTTTGAAGAGATTTAAAAATGGGGAGAGGTTAAATGCTTATGCATGAAATTCACAAAAATGGATTTTTGCACTAAGTTGCTTATTCTGTAAGAATTTGAATGCAGCATGTCTTCATAGTGTGCTTCACCTGTAGGTCCCAAGATATTTAGCAAAAGCTGCAGAAGAACTCGTCTCCAATTTATGCATGGGGTCAGGTACATGCCTGGATCACCTAATGTCCTACTGCTAGAGCTCTTGGATGTTCAGACCTGTGTCCAGGCCTGTCAGAGGATCCCATGGGATGTCTAATCATCCTTTCAGAGGGTGTGCAAAAGATCAGTGTTTCTGATGTTTATGTTTTCCTAATATTTCTCATATCTATTGGCGTGCCCTTACTGCTCCCTTTTGTGATACATTTCTTGACTCTCATCTTTTCTGCTTTGTTTTCTACTTTGTTTTCTTATTTTGATTTCCTGTGTTTTCTCCTCTTCTTAATTCATTTGCAGTCTCTGGAGATTAGCTGTAGTGAGACCTTACAGAAGGAGGAGTTTCAGGGAAAAAAATCATAGCGGAATCAGCTTCCCTTTTACTGCTTCTCTAGAGAGCCTACTGTAAAAGGCAACTTGCTGTCATTCCTGTAAATTTTCTTTTGCAGCCAGCTCTGCTGGGTGTCCCCTTTGTGCCCTGTGAACATCTGTGTTGCAGCTTACGTCTGAACCCAACTGGAGAACAAATGTGTGAACCTGCTTCTTATTTTGAGCAGGAAGCTGCTGCTATTAGTAAGGCACGTGGCCCTGCTTCACCTGTGACTTCTTAATCCCCAGCTGGGAGTGAACCAGCAGTCTGGATTCTCCCCTCCTGCCAGCCATGCCCTTGTCCCTGGGGTAGCAAGTTTACCTGCTTTCCTCCAGACACTGTCCAGTGCCTGTCGTTTTGCAGCATTCGTTTTTTCCCCTAATTTTCCCCAAGGTGTCATGCAGGAAGGAAGAAAGGAGTGAGCACTGCAGGACTTTGTGACATAGCTTCCTTTCTGCTGCTCCTGAAAACTTCTCCCTGCATGCACACAGTCATGCAGGCACCACCCTTCTGCATAAGCAAGAAATCCTTAATCCTTGAACTATTCAGGCTCCAGGGATGCTGGAGCAGAAGAGAAAGCTTCATTTGCTAGGCTGTGTATAGGGGTTCCAGGAAAAGTCAACAATGTTTCTGTGCCAGTTTTGGACATAGCACAAGACAGCTCACTGAGCATAAATTAGGGACTTAACTTCAAACAGACTCGCTTTAGCCAATTTTTTACTTTAAAAGAAAAAAAAAAAAAACCAAAGTAGGGGGGAGAAGAAAAGGAAGCAGCAGTGCTGCCCAGTTTGCAAAAGTGCTATCCCACTTGGGTGTGCTCAGGAGTACTTGAAGTGTATAGGTGGTGAACTGCAGTCTCTGTGGCATATGCGTGTCTCCAAGAGAAAAAGGAAATCTGTTGTGTTGGATTGGCTTCAGCTTATGCTCGAAGGGCTGTTGTGACAAGCCTGGAAGGTGCAGGAACTTCTGTGAAAGATCAGGTGTGATAGCAGAGAGCGACTAACACTTGGGGGGAGGAAGCTGGAGTATTTGAAGTCACGCTAAGTCGGCAGCCATCAGCAGGCAAGGGAACACAGCTGATTTAGCAAGAGCATGCACCAGTTCAACAGCTTCCCTCAGATATTTGGGTTGGAGCAACTCAAAATTAGCAAATTCCTGGCTGATGTTGCTGAAAAGGCTACTGGACAACTTTGTTTTCTGTGTCATTAAAGGAGCTCCCTTGTGGTAGAAGGGTATGTGAGTTTCAGAGCTTTTCAAGCCAGGTTAGAAAAAGTTGGCCCCTTTCTTTCCAAAACTATCCATCAAGGCAGTCCCAATGCACCCAAGACATCTCTGGGTGTGTGAATCCTGTGCAGGCAATGGTGTCTCTTGTTCATTTTGTGAATGCATTTGTTATGGAGGGAAGGGCTGGTCTGGCTGATTTTATGGCTGTAAGTGCTGAACAGCAAAAATTTTTAAACAAAAAAATCTGGTCCTCTTTAAACATTGGCGGACAGATATCTGTCTTCCATCTGTGGCAGCCTGTGCCAAACAGCAGAAGAACTGCAAAGTTTGTGTTCTGAAACCTCAGAGGAATAACTGGCACGCTCCAACTTTTCTTTTTCTTTTTTTTTTTTTTTTTTTTTTTTTTTTAGAATAAAGGTCACACAAATCTGAAACATTAAACACAGGAAGTAATGTTAAATGTGACAAGCAGGCAGAAAGTGGTAAGTCCAACTGGAAGGGGTGTGCATGGAACAAAGCCCTGGCACAGGGCATGGAGCCCCTCAGCACTGCTGCATGGGCATTGCTTTCAAGTGACAGCAGGCACTCATTGTGGAGGCAGTCCTTTGGCTGTCCCCTCCTGTAGGGGCCAGGGAGGTGGCTGGTTGTCTTGAAGGCCTGTATGGCTCACAAGACCCCTCCAGAGATGCAGAGTCACTTTAACACCATGTTGAGATGTGACACCTGGAAGGGGAATACTGAATACATTCTCTATACCAACTAAGCAAATTAGTTTTCTTTAAAGAAAAAGAAGGCATTCTGATCAAACAAAGAACTTTCAGATACCAAGAGTCAGGAAATAGTCTGAATTCTGCACTGAGCTTTCTTAAAAAGACAAATATTATACCTCTTTGGAAACACTTTCAAACTGACTTTTTGCTTAGTAGTGTTACCAGGAAAAAGTAATGCATGGGTATTTTATTCTGTAACCAGTAGTGAAGTAGTACTTCTGCCTTATCTGACAATGATTTGATAGAAAAGTTTCTCTGGGCACACTGCTGGCTTATGTTCAGCTGGCTGTCAACCAGCACCCCCAGGTCCTTTTACACCAGGCAGCTTTCCAAACCATTTTTCCCAAAGCCTGTAGCGTGGGGCTGTTGTGACACAAGAGCAGGACCCAGGACTTGGCCTTATTGAACCTCATACAATTGTTCTTGGCCCATCAATACAGCCTGTCCTGATCCCTCTGCAGAGCCTTCCTGCCCTCCAGCAGATCACCATTCCCACCCAACTTAGTGTTCTCTGCAAGCAGACTGAGGGTGCACTTGATCCCCTTATCCAGACCATTGATAATGATATTAAGCAGAACTGTTTAATCAATTAGACTAAGATATTTGTTTCTTGTTCTTTCTTGAGACTGCATCCAAAAAGGACTGTTTTCAGTGAGCTTGATTTGGTCTCATGGAGCAGCTGGGAAATAAAGCAGGACTGTGCATCAGCCGTTATGACCTGGGCAGTAGCAATTTGCTTTGGTTAGAGAAAGTGTCAGCTTTTAGCAGTTCCCTGTTAATTTTTAATTTGCTTCCCCATCTAGGTGCGCTGTATTTTTAGTAATATGCACCTCTGCTGTGTTCCTTTTATCAATCAAAGTTATTTTGCTTTTGTGACTTGGCATGGTGTTGCATCTATTTGTCTCTTTTGGCAGAGCTAGGAACATGTGTGTTTACAATAGGTGATTACAAGGACACCACTTTGGTACCTGGGAGCAACTTCTCCCAATTCACTGGAACGGTTGTGGCTGAGTCCTGCTGCTAAACATGCTGTATGCTACCCAGTAACACATGGTGTTAATAATTGAGGATGTCAATAATGGGTGACACAATTGTCAGACTTGAAAATAAAGCACTAATAAGGAGCTTTGAAATTGTCTTGTCTAAAATTGGCTGTTGTTTGTAACACCATTAATTCTGAACACGAGTTTAATTCCAAGTGCAAGAAAATGAAGGAAAATGAAGGAACTTCTTCTGCTTAAATGGATTAATGAGATTGAGTATGGAAGAAAGCAACAGTCCTCTTTGTGAGTGTGTTTTGTCGATGTTACATTGCTCACCTAGCTGTCTGTCACCTGCATGGATCATTTCAGTAGACCTCCCAAACCACCCCTGCAGAGTCACTGCCTGTCACTACATCCTGTGCATGCATGGGGCATAGATGGTAAATGTCCAAGTGGGATTTTTAGCTTGAACACTCAAGTAACCAATGCCAACAATGAAGGAAATGGATACAAGCTGCTGTTGGTTCTGTTTTTGCTTGAGGAAAATATTTCCAAATTGGAGAGGCAGGTGCACACTCGTGTGGTGCTTTTTGTGTAGATACTAATGATGCCTCCCATGCATCCCAACGTGTATCCCTATTCACTGTGCAAGGGCTGGATCTGGAATCCTACCCACACAGAGAGTGTGTGGTAGCCAAATGCAGCTACACATGAACAAAGTATCCTTATTTTGTCAAGATCAAATATCCAGCTTAGAGTATCATAAATTGATCCCTGGAGGAGAGACCTAGAATATAAACTGTAGTACTTTGAATATATGTGTGTTACAATCACCCTGAACACTGTGCAGCAATTTGTATTGTATTACAGCTGACAAAGTATTTTACCTCCTAATAACTAACTAGTGTAAATAATGTTGATATTTTCCCCATATTTATAATTACATTAATTGCTTTGTATATTAATAGCAGTTAAGTGTCAGAGCCCAAGCTGTAGCTGCCAGTAATCCACAAGCAACTTGTTTGCATATTCAAACTACAAAACTGATGAGTAATTGCCCTTTTTGCTAGTGCATATCACAGCTCAAATTTTACACAGTTACCTAAATTTTGTCATGTTCAATATCAAATCTAGTGCTAATAGAATGTCTTCCAGAAATGAAGAGAAACCCTCTAACAGATCAGAAGACATCCAATGAAAAGTAAAAGAATAATTTATTTTAGCTAGGAATTGTTACTTACTTCCAAATGAAGCTAAGTTTTGAAGAAAGATATTTCCTGCTGTTGAAAGTAGCATTTTTCAGAGCCAAAGCTGGAACATCCATATGCAGTGCAATGTTTTTGTTTTGTAACATGAGATAATTGGGCTAACGGAGTGTCACAAAGAAGCATTTGAGGATTGACTATATTTTTCAAACTGAAGCTATTTTTTGGGAAAGTTTCCAGAGAAATAATTGTTCTGCTTTGCTATCTTGTGGACTTAAGCATTTTTATTCTTAGAGACAGAGCAAGTAGAGATTTCAGCTAAATCTTGCTAAAGCTTCAGTTGAAGAAAGTTACTTCTTCAGCTTCTAAAAAGTTTTTTTTTTTTTTAGTTGTTTGTTTGCTTGTTTGTTTTTTCAACTTCTGTTTTCTTTGCAGTTATGGTGCTTTATTTGTGTTGAAATCCTTGTTGGAGGCCAGTATTTAACACAGTTGATGATTTTGAAATTTTGCAAACCATTAGCATTTGTGAGGGCAACAGAGTTGAAGAGTCAGTTCCAACTTAATATTGCAGATGTACACT
The DNA here is from genome assembly GCF_015832195.1 of Motacilla alba alba. Taxonomy (NCBI): domain Eukaryota; kingdom Metazoa; phylum Chordata; class Aves; order Passeriformes; family Motacillidae; genus Motacilla; species Motacilla alba. The sequence continues at coordinate 64,405,245 of NC_052016.1, forward strand.
GAATTATCTAGGGAAGAGCAAAGGTTGATTAAATTCACAAAATAAGGTGATTCACAGTTTTCTAAATATGTCACTCAGCCTAAAATTAACTCAATTATTTACCAGTCACACACATGCTAATGAATCCTGACAATCTCAATTGACCTGCTCCAATGAACTTTGCTGTCACCTAATATTTCCTCTGTATTTTCACTGAAAAGAGTGATTGTAGCATTTATCCCATGCAAAGCAAAAAAAAATGCTTGAGGATTATATTATTTTTTAAATACTTGCAATTCTGGGGCACTAGTAAATTAATTACATTTAATTAGAGGCACTTCTTTTTTGTGGAAGTGTTTCCTAAAGTTCAATCCCGCAGAGATTTTACATGTGATAGTGATGAAAGTGGCTGCTTCTGAGGCAGCATCAATGATACAATTTGAGAAATAAAGTTGAGCTTATATTTTCTTACAAAATGTGACAAAATTATAGATCTTTAAGACTAATATGGTAAATAAGATTTATTGTTATTGCTAAAATTAGAATCACCTTGGAATGTCATTTTTAGCTGTGTTACCAGTAGCTATAAGGAATTTTTAAGTTAGCCAAAATAATACATGAGTTTATCAACTTTCCTACTAAATACAGACATATACAATTTAAATAAAAATGTGGTTATTCTGGATTTGTACTTGAGTTATGGGTAAATCTCCAAAAGGCTGCCCTGCATTATGAAATGGTATCTCTCTTTCCCTTTCCAAGGTTTTTGCCTCAAAGCTTTACAGAATCCTGGATGAAAATCAACATTGATCCATAAAATAGACATCACTGTAGCATCCACATGGGTAGGGCACAGCAGCTGAAAAGATTTCTGGCCTGAGGTTATTTCTGTCAGGAAAATGGAGATAGATAAAGATATAGATATATAATATTTAAAGCTGCTGGGCAATGGTAGGCTATTTGCAGACAGCTGCATGTTCAGCCTCTTTTGCTAGAATGGTTAAGTGGCTAATTAAGTGGACAAGTCAGGTCTCAGCATACCCTCGGGGAGAAGACTGCTGTGCCTCAGCCTCCTGTGAAAGTTTTGGGAGAGATGGGTTTGAAGCTGCAGCAATCTCATGGTGAGTTGTGGTGCTGGCTGTGAGGTGGGGCTGCTAGAACCCATTTTACAGGATTTTGCTCAGTGGCTGCCAACCACGGAGAAACATAAAAAGTTAAAGTTAAAAAAACGCTGAAAATTTCTGAAAACTGAAACTAAAGCATCATATTTAATTGAATTTTTTCTGGGTAATTACAAATTGTTAATGAATTTGTTTAAAAAGCTGTTTGCTTGATATTTTTGGGGTTTTTAAAAATATTTTCCATGATTTTCATACTTGATTCATTCAGTGACATCAGCTATGGTGACCAAACAGTTGTTTCCGTGGTGACAAATTGCAGTGTTACAAGCATGCTTGTATGAATCAGGTAAGAAAAACAGATCAACTATAAATGGAGAAAATTTGCTTGCAAAAATAAACCAGAAATATTTGGTGAAAGTTTTCTGGAGAATGGCTTGGAAATTAAAAAATGATATTAACATAGGTAAGTCTTCAGCTCATCCAAAAATTCCAGCATGGCTGGTTTTATAGTGAAGCACAAAGGGATCTGTCCACATCTGGTGACAGCAGCCACATGGAGAATGCTTTAAGTAGATAAGTAACTTCATAAGAAGTGTGAATTAATTTAGCTGCAATAAAAAAAATATATGGCTTCTTGCTCATCCTCTAAAGTATGACAGCCAGCATCACAGCTCATTGTGATTAAGGTCTATCTTGCTAATAAATTGCATCTTAAAAGGCTCTTGAATGCTTCTGTTATGTCACAGATGCAGTTCTGATTCCACAGGGGTGTAAGCCAGGAGCTCGACCACTGAAAGTGATGGAGCTGCATCAGGCTTCTGTAAATACAGGGAAAGGTGACTTGCAGTCTCTATATGTAAAAGGGAATCCATGTCCAAATTTAGGACACCCCACATTATGTGTTATATGGTATACTGTATTGTCATGGATTAAAATATATTTTGGGGTACGTGGTAGTAATGCCAAAAAGGCCCTGGATATAACCAGTGACAATATGAATTAATTCCATTCCTGTCATGACAAGTCTCAGTGGGAATATTGTGCCTTGGATGGGCTCAGACGTTATTTCCAATAAGTATGGAAATAATGGCTCACAGTGCTGCAAAGTGCTAGGAAATCTCCAGGGAAATCTCATCAGATTATGTGATAGGTTTGAAATTAATTTGTGTCCCAACTGTATTTATACAATGTACAGTTGTCTCTCTGATGACTTGTAAGGAAAGGTAAATGCGACCATCCTAAATCAGTGCGGGGACTTGCTGCAATATGCTCTCTTGGTAGAGTATAGGTATTTTTCTGAGTTATACAGAAAGTCCAGACAACTTAGAAAAGGTTATATTACTTTCTTACACTGCAGACTTATTGCTGTCTTGTTTATCACCTCATTGTGCCACATTATCATCTTTCTTGTTTTTCTCCTTGCCTCCAGTTCAGTAGACATGAATTTTCACATTGTCTTTTCGAAAATCTGAAAGGGAAAAAACTGTTGAGAAATTTTTGCTTCTGGTGAGGGTATGACCCAGCTATAGATTCATCCATTGATATATACATACACCTGTCATTCCTAGATTGATCTTTGGTGAAGGCTTCTTTATGGCACTGTTCTGGCCTCTTCGCAGGCTGGTTTGGGATTGTGCCAGGCTTTGCCAGGTCAGGTGTGCAGAACTGTGTCATGCTAGGCCAAGGGAGCAAGGGATTATCATCCATGGAAGAATGTACATAGCTTCACCATATTTATAAGTAGTGATTGTCTCAAGAAGCATATGACAAATTTGCAAGCCCATCAGTTGAGTTTCGTGAATTGAGCCTCATCTGGGAGCCATAAGCTAAAAGCTAAATAAGAATCCTTGTAAGATTTGAAGTGTGCAGAAAATATGTTCTCTAGTTAAGAAGTCTTTTAAGAAGTAGGAGAGGAATGGCCTTCTTCAGAGATCTGCTTCTACCCTCAAGTTTGAATGCCGGGGCTGAGTGTTTTTGGAGACCCAGTGCAAAAGGGAAGTTAGCACCACGTGCAATGTGCAAGGGCTGCGAGCCTGGACTAGACCTTTACTTTTTTTAAAACTCTGTGGCTTTTGACATTGCTTTTGAGAACATGGAAATAAAATGGACAAAATACTGCAGCTTCTCTCTCCTCTCACTGATTTCACTTTGTATCTGGCTTCCACATTTAGCTTCAAGTCTTTCCCTCCTTCCTTCCCATTGTAACAAGGTATTTTCTTCTCCAAGAGGTATTTTCTTTGTTCCTTTGTAGAGCCTTTGGTTTCCTCAAAGATTCAGTGACACAGAGAAGAACCTCTAGGATCCTTTCTGTTGACTTTTCTTCCTTGCCTTTTCTTCTTTTCTTCTTTGACTGTCTACAGTCTTCTAGTTCTTTTTTCCTGATTTTGTGCTTGCATTCACTCTTAAGAGAACTCGATTCTTCTCTTCTTTCCAATAGCCATCAACTGTGACAGGCAAAGGTTGATCAGGCAACCTACTTTCTGTCTCTGCAGATTGGTTACAGTGATGGAAACGTTTGGTACAATGGTTTTGGTTTGCTATAAACTCTAATTCTACTTAAATCTTCTTTTCCCCCTCCATTTTGATATGATCAGTGCATCAGCAGTCACATCTGGCAGTAGAGTCTCAATGCAATAGATACCTGGCTGCCTTTCATTAATCATATAGAAGAGAAGATAATAGAAAATCAAAATAATAATTAATTTCCTCTACTATTAATTCTTTCAGATTCCAGTTGTCTTTATCACTTAAAAATGACATCTGACTACATAATAGAATCTCCTCCATTTTACCTGATAGGTACAAATGCAACCTCCTTTATTTCTACTTCTTATTATTCACAGTAGCTATATTTTCTATGTAATTAGGAATTGTATATTTCCCTTATAAGCATTTGGGGAGGAGAAGGGACTGTATAGCTCTTTGCTCTTCTTTAATTTGCTGAGCTGAAGTAGTTGTGATGGGACATGCACCATCCAAAGAGCCATTCACTAAATCCCGATTGATCAGTCACTGAGATGACCAAAAGTGAAACAGATTGCTGATACGCCTGCTGCTGACAGCACAAACACAAGATAGTGATGTGCAGCAAGAGGGTCTGTGGAATCATTATGACTGGTACTGATGTATGAGATGGAAAGAAATCAGAGTGTTTCAATGTTGGGTTTGTAAGTGGCAGTCTAGAGAAAAACAGTGGTTTTCAATTGAATAGTTTGGGCCTTTTTAAACTTTATATGCCAAGAAATTAATAATTTGAGTATCTTTCTTAGTGCTTTCTGAAGCATTGAAAATACAAACCTGAACAGTGTATGGTGCTTTAAAATTGTGTTTAGCATAGAGGTATTTATCTATTTGTCATGCAGAAGGAAAATTAATAATCTTCTTTGTACACCAAAACTTTTATACTGAATGTTTTCTGAAATTTCATTATGTAGAAGCCCTATGGAAGCTGTGCTGTCCAAAACATTTTTCTTTTAATGTACTGTAATGTGTGCTTGTTCAAACAAAGAAATGCTTATCTATTGAAAAGATAGCAGTGATAAATTACTTCAGCTTTCATGCTTACCTACTATTTTCCATTTGGCATTAAATTCCTGGTTGAATCCCAGAGGCAGATACATCTGAATTCAAAAAGTTACTTTGATGCCTTTTTTTTTTAGCCAGCCCCTGTGCCCTGATGATAAAAAAAAGGAAATTTAGTAATCTAAATATCATCCTTCTTGTATAGTTTAAATCCCACTAGATATGAAAATGATTGCAATTTTTTCAATTTCCTCTGAACTATGTTAATTTTCAGAGGCTGTGCAGGACCCCTACCTTTACTGTCACAGCAACACACTTTAGATATCAACAGTTTAAATATCAATTTAATCCAAATAGCATGCAAATTGAGCTTCCTATACTTACCCTATCTCATTATGGATAATGCTGCATATGCTCTGTTAATCCTTTTGAAAAATTATTGACTCCTGAATAACTTTCTTTTACTACTATAAATCATATCTTCATGGTATTTTTTTTCCTGTCATTGACTTTTAAGTTCAAGGGTCTGTTTTATTTTCATCAGAAAACAAATTTCTCTCTATGCTTAACATTCTGGGCTCGTGTTTTCCATTTTAATGGAAGTTCATCACTCTCCTCTGCCTTCTCCTCACTGAATAAGTGATACTTATGCAATGCACAAGTGGAGCATACAAAAACAGAAGAGTAACAAAACAGTTCAAGAAGCTAAAAGGTAACATGACGTAAGTTAGCTGTATTAGCATATCTGAATGTGTGAGAAAAAGTAATTGTGAACTCTTGCCTTGTTTGCCAATCTTTACCATGCCTCAGATGATAGAATAATTGTTATTTCCAAAATACCAACATTGGCTTTTAAGCAGAAGATGCTGTCTGTCCTAGCTGAGTCTTTAGATGTTTATCTTAATCTGCATTTTCGCTGATCCATATTGCTTGCCCTGTGAAGGAGCGTAGGCATCTGCTTGTGAAAGAGGTGAAGTTTCTCGCACTGCTTAAGGAAGAGAGTTTCTTGCCCTGGGATGAACAAACATGCACCTGACCAAACTCTTAACATCAATGTGACAGTTTCTATCTGATGATACATGTACTAAAATAGAATAGTTTGGTGGGAAGGCTACAAAAGTTGAACTGAAAAGTTGGTACTGTAATCAAGATATAGAACATCTCCTTTTGTAAGGCAAAATTCTGCTAGGCTTATTAGAATTATTATTAACATCACTACTATTATTATTTTTGGACTCCAGCTGGGTCCTCTGCATTTCTAAAAGGATTATTTTTAGTATAAAATCCTACTAGGAAAGGTGCACTTTTAAATAAGAAAGTCAAGGACGTTTAGTGTCTTGCAGAGTTGGCTCTACAGCAAAGGCAATATTACTGTTACTTTGGGGCCTTCAAAATTCAAGCCCTTCACATGTGGAAGTGCTGCCTGAAAAAAATATTTTGAAAATGCTGCTTCACATTAAAAGTAGCTGGAAAAAATTGTCCCCAGGATAGTATTATCTGTATGTAGGCAGTAGTTTAACGAGGAGCTCTTCCAGACATATTCCTGCTCTTTTGAAACAAAATTTGTTTTCTGGAGTACATTAGCCTGCAGAGGAGAAGAAACAGGGAAGCTATTAATATGTTTTCCCATTTAACCACAAATGCTCCTAACTCTCACTGAGAATATAGATAGTTCTCTTTTGGCAAGCAAATGCCTGTTAAGGGCACTTTGCTGGATGCATTTGTGCTATTCTGTAATCTTGGTAGTCTGCACAAATGGGCACAATCCCCAGAAAAGTGACAGCAGATGTAGATTAATTAAATACAAGACCCACTCTGGCTTTTTTGGTAGAAGGGGAGAGCGTGCAGCTCACCTCCTGCTAATGGCATGGTTGACTTTGTAAAATATTCCAGCGCTGCAGTCCTTCGCTTTGGTGAGGGCAGGAATTTGGTGGTGGGAGTTATAATTAGTGGGATTTGGCCAGGGAATAACCTCTAAGTTAACAGAGCCAGAGTGCTGCAATTATTTCTTTCCAAAAGAAATATACATGTTTGTATATATGTATTTGTTTTTGTTGGTAGTATTTAGACTGGGTAATTTGAAATGTGAGCCAAGCAGGTAAGATGTATTTTGTGGAGTCTGAGATCATCCTTCTTGTGGAAAGTCTTTCTGAAATTATTGCATGGTGAGTAGAATTCAATCCATGCTATAGATAAAAGAGGCTGCTGTTTAAAAATAATTTGATGAAGCACAGACACCGTCGCATGTGCATGGTATGGTAGATTGCTTTATACTCGGAAAGTAATCCAAACCTGTTAAAGACAAGTAAATAGCCTCAATTTTTTTCCTCTTCCCCTCTCTCTCTTTTTCTTTCCTCTGTATTGCCTGTATTGTAAAAATGCAAAAGTCTTTGGTGTCCCTTCATGCATAGCACTACTCAATGTGAAAGTTTCGTGATGATGAAATCATCAGGAGAAAGCAAGAAACCAATTTAGCTATATTGTTATTACCATATTTATTACCATATTGTTATTACCATATTTAAAAAGTTAACCTTTGGAGACCAGAGTTTTGGTGGACTGATGTATCACAGTAGTGAAGCAAGTGCTTCTTTGAGATAGTCAGAGGGAAAAAAAAATATCCTGCCATCAGGCTCTTGCCCTCCTCCACCCCGATCCCTAACAGCAGCACAATGTTTACTGTTGTTAGTGGCCACCTGCTTCCCTTCAAATCCTCCTCATGCAAAACCCAGTCGTTTCAGAACAGTCATTATAGGTTTGGAAACAGCAAAGCAACTCTGCAAACCCCACTGATTGTGTTGTATAGCAGCTCCACTGTATGCCATTTCTGCTGCTTGGAAGGCTGGTAGCTGCTTGGCAAGCTAAAGAAGAAGCTTCTTCCCAATAACAGTGTTTTTTCTTTTATCCCGGAGTGTGGTATTATTTTTCTAGTGGTGTGATTAGGAAAGAAAATATATACAAAGCTTAAGAAATATTCCAATGTATTTATAATACAGTATTATGATGGGAATTAAATAAAGTCACTCAAGTGCTTGTGTTCATTCAAGTACTTTGGGGGCTTTTAAAAAGAAATAATTGTTGCATAGAAAGTCTTGCCTGAGCAGCAATTATTTGATTAAAAAAATACTGGCCCAGGTCTTGTGCTTGGCTTTCTATGTGCTTAACCATGCAATCATTTTTTATTGCCATTGTTGAACCTAGATGGATTTAAATAGGGCTTCTCCCACGTTGGTTCTTTAATGATACTTTTAAGGAAGAGAGCACAAGTAAATTGAAATTAAACCCCGAACCCACATCTCAAGGAAGAGGGTGGGACGGGGTGTGAAAGGAACCGTGGAGCTGTCGGAAACGGCAGGAGCAGCATTACGCAGTGAGGAGACCAGAGAGCTGGAGTCTTTCTGAGGATGGAAAAACAACATTCTTCCTGCTGAGAGTCCTTTGCTTTGACTGGATGCAGATGACATTCTCTCTGAACCTACTGCTGCCTACAACAATACTTCCAAATGCAACTGGCACCCGTTCCCGCTGCCTACGAGCAGTTATAGAAAGCGAGCTGGGTTTCTAGGTTTTCTTAGACCCACCCTACCTAAGAAAAAACAATTTCTTAACTGTACATAAGGAGAATAAAAACAAGATAAATGGAAAAGTCATGCTAAAATCTTTGTAAAACTCGGAGAAACTTGTATTCTGTCAGTTGAAGTCTGAAGTGCTGAAAAGGAATGACATCTTGCATTGTGGCAGATCTCAACAAGGATTGAGAAACGGTGAGCCTCTAACACTCTAGGCAAAGCTTCATGCTCCTAGAAACATTCTTGTTTTGCAAAGTGAATAGCAGCTGATTGTTAAAGCGTGGTTGCTGCTGATGGCAGGAACAATGGCTAAAACTCTAAAATGAAATATAATAGAAAGTAAGTTTTAGGAGGAATTCTGTCTGCAAAAGCCTTGTGCTATATTCCTCTTGCTAAGAAAGGAACAAGGACTTAACAGATAAAGAAATAGCAACAAACAACCACAGCTTTTGCAGAGGTGATGGAAGTATGCTCAGAGCAATGATGCAAGCCCTCAATGATGACGGGTGTGTTGCCCATATCTTTGCCTTCCAAAGAAGTGCAGAAATACTCAGTGCATCCTTAATAGTCTGGACGGACTTGGCAAGAATTGTCACTGAGTATTTATTTGAAATGTAGTTGCAGGGAAGTGTGAAGCAGATATTCATTTAATCTCAAGACTACAGAAAGATGTGAAAAAAACCACCCCAAACAACTCAGAGGTGCAATTATTTACCTCGAGGCATGTGATTTTTACAGGTTAGAAGAAAATAGATCTGTTTCTTGTCTGCTGCTGTTGGAAATTTGCAGGGTTTATATAGAAAGTATTCTGGTTTTCATTAAATAAATATCTTTAAACAACTTATAGCACAATTCTGAAGGATTACCACAGTAGTCTATTTGTGTTGACATTAAGTGATAGTGTCTGAGAAGCTGCCATCGTAACTGTCTGTTATTAGTGTTCTGTCATGTGTTTGTATCAGGTCGCTCCTGTACTTGGCATGTCCTGAAATGGTTGCAAGATTCTTGGTCTGAAAGGAAAATATGTGAAATTACTGGGCTTTTTTCAGTAGTGGCTGGGGGAAAGAAATCATTGTTTTAAGTTCCTTTCTTGTGTTCAGGAAGAAATGTATTGAAAAGACAAAAAGAAACTCAGTTCTCCTGGAGCATGTCAGAAGATACCAGAGAAGGCCATGTTATTCTTTTAGTTTCACATCCAGTTTTCAAAACAGCTGGATAAATTCAGAAGTAAGAGATTTTTTTTTTTTTTTGTTACAATAAACATATAGTTCAAAAAAAAACCCTGAAGTAAAAATTTATTGGATTAGGCCTGCCCATCATCAATAGATGGTTCTATGAACAGGAAAAGATATTAAAGAAAAAAAATAGTACAAGTACTATAACTTATATTGAAATTTCACCACCACCGGTCTGCATAAAATCAATATGTTTAAGCCATTCAGCTTCAGCTGTTAAGGATTTTAATGAGTCCATTCACTTTGTAGATATTCTGAGTTAGTACAAACTATTTTCTTTACATTCCTTTCATGAGCCCAAGAGATTCGACATCCCTGGAGAAGATGTTGAACAAAGACAGGGTTTCTAGCAGAGAGTTATCTGCCCATTTGCTTGGGACATCAGGCAATAAGGTCCTGATGGTTGTTATTAGATTACCCCTATTCAGAGTATTAAACAAGGTTAAAACTCGAGTTATTTATTCATCTAGACACTGTGACTCAGTGGGAAATGGGTATGGTTATTCTGGGATAGGATTTGACCTAAATTTGTTTCTTGGTTAGATTTGCATATTGACCTCTTATTTTTGAGATTTCTGAAATCTCTCTTCTATGGTCTGAAAAAATTGCTGACTTGATTAGTGCTAGTAATTTAAATTGCAATATCTGCCATTTCTTTGCTGATCTGTTTTGTCTGTATTGGCAGCAGTCAATACTAGTGTCTCAGTAATTTCAGACTGTGTCTGGGAGAACATTTTATCTGAAAGGAGAAGAGCAAGACTTTGGAGTGGCGGGAAGTGGCTGGAACTGGACTTGAGGCTTGTCAATAGAGTGAGGGAGGGAATGAGCTTGAATGATGTTCAGATGCAGCTGTTGTTTCATCTTCATCATCATTATGCTGTGCATGAAGAGTAGAAGAAGAGGTGGAGACAGAGGTCACTCAAAGGGAAAAAGAAACCAATGGAAGAAGTAGAAAAGCATAGCACGGAGCAAGTTTGGGAGAATAAGTGGAACAGGTGTGCTAAGAGCAGGATAAAAACACCAGAGGAAATGTGGTAAAGCCCCTTACAAGCACTCTGAATCTCTGCTCAGCACTTCAAGGCAGCTTTCTTCATGCTAGCAATTACATCTAGCTGGTTTGAGGAGCTCCAGGTAGCAATGAAGATGCAATGGCAAAGACTTTAGTTTGGCTGTTCAGAGATCCCAGGAAAATATTTTGGATGTTGTCATGCTGATATTTGTGTTACTTTGTTGTTACAACCCATACCAATCAGGAAAAACAGACTAAGGCAGTGCAGTAATGTCTCAGTGCTGCAAATGCACCTTTGTTCTCTCCTCCTTTCCACCGTTTGCTCCCCATTGCCCAAAGGCTTTTTATCCTCTGCTTCTTCTACCAGATAAAGGTCCTTGATGAAATATGTAGCAAGGCAGACTTGCTGAAGCAGATTCTTGATCTGACATCAATCCAGCTTCAAATTTGCATATGAAAATGTAATAGGGTAATTTATCACCTTTATTCAGGTAAAGAGATAAAATTGCAGGAAGTTAACAACCTTCATTTGTATGTTGAAAGTTAGAGGGAAGTTAGGCAGTTAGATTGCAGCACCTCTCCTTTTCTGATGTGGATTACCAAGAGGGAGTAATCATCATTCATAGTTTTCCACTGGCAACTTTACCTGATACTGGCAGGTAAATCACAGAGCAGAGCGTGGTGCTGTCCTTTAGCTTTGATACTTTCAATTGTAGCAGGTCTTCAGAAAACATCCAATATAACCCATGCAGGACTTTCAGCACAGCTTTTAAAAGTAACTAAGGAGTTTGAAAAGACTGTGCTCTATATGAGAGCAAACAATAAAGTGACTGTGGAGGAGGCTACATTAAGATTGTTTGACCTATAAGCAAAATAAAGGGGAGGACAAGACAGGCTTTCCTAGTGATTTACTTCTATGCCTATGAATCATGGGGTTTTTTTTCCTCTGTTATTGTGATTGCATTTTTTTTTCCTCAGCACTGCTCACCCTATCATTATGGGTAGAAAATGTAAAGGGATTGTGATATTTTCTCAGCAGTGATGAAAGGAACAGGACACTTCAAGGACATGCTGTAAAAGTTGTTAGGACTTCAAGATGCTGTAGATTCTTCATCTGAAAGCACTGTGTAGGATCTGTGTTGGATTAATGTGAGTCATGCTGAAGGATGCTGGCTTTACCGTAAGCAATATTGATCTCGCATATTTACTTTTTAACTCACCAATTACAATAATTTCTCTATTTTTCCCCAAGATTTCTGGGTGAGTACACTTTTGAGGCTGTAAACTCCATGGGAAGGAGCCAGGCAGTTCATGTTGGCAAAGAATCTGGCAAAAGACATTGCTTAAATATTTGCCAAGAGCAACAGAGGCTTGTTTAAAAAAAAACTGTATGTTTCAGCTATTGTCTTGAGGGGCTTATTGGAAGAGAGCAAATAAAGGCACAAAATTTTGAAATTTTTATAAAGCTCTCAAAATATTAAGGAGTATTTGCAAGATAGTACAAGTTAAATATATTTTAGTGTGGTTTGATGTGGGTTGGCTTTTTCTCTATTTTTGGTTGAGAGGAAGGGAAGAGAAAGCAGGAGGGGATGTGTGCTGTGCTGTCAGTGAGAAACCTTGGAATTGGAAAGTAGAAAATGAAAAACAGCAGATGTGAAACAGTGGTTTCTGACTTTCTTCTCATGAGCACAAATGTATCAACTTAATAATATCATTTAAAACCCTTCTTTTTGGGCCATGAAAGTAAAGAACGTGGAAATAATTAGTAGCAGTCAAAACAAATCCACAACAAGTCATTTGTTCTTGGTGAAATGTTTCTCCATATTGCATTATGGTTTCTGTCTGTCCAGACAAAGTATTCCCCAGACACAAGGGAACACTTCTGACATTGTATAAGATTCCCATGCAAGACTGTAATGTGGACATGGCTTTGTCACAAAGAACAAATGTTTCCCACAATATGCAGCAGAGCTGTTTAGAAAGATGGAAGCCCCAGTGATACACTGCACTGCAGGCATAGTTGCATTTAAATATACTAATTTTAATCCAATTATACCAGCAGGTCAGAATATTGTGGGCTTTCATACTACTGATATTGTGTGAAATATTAGTTGAGCTATGCAGCCAAATAACTAGAGAGGATTTATTTATGACATTTACTGGTGTTTTTCAGAATATCAAAGACCTAGCCAGCAGATTATGCAGCAGATGTATTACATTGAAATAGAATTGATTGTGATTTCCTGGATATTTGGGGATTTTATAAAAAGGGAGAGCATAATTATTGAATAACTTCTACTACAGTTATCACAGTTTTTTTTGTTCTGTTTTGTTCCTCCCTCCCATACTAGTTACCTTGATCTGGTGGAATATGAATTTTTCTTCAATAGAAGCTCTTCTCTTGTGGAGAAGAATCATCAGCTCCTAATTAGCTCAGCACACTTAGCATTTTGCTACCAAATATGTGGTCTGTCTAAAGGTAGATTGGTTTATGTTCATGTTTTTGAGCTCATGCAGCCTGAGTAGTGTTTTTCTTCAAGAGGAGCTCAGGCAGTAGGAGTGGTACAAATCTTCTCAAGCTGTGCAAGAGTGGCAGGAAACATGGGCTGTTATCAACAGAGCAAATGCGGGTCACTCACAGGTGGGTTGAAGGATATTCTTTTCCATTTTGTTGAAATATCTCCAGGCAGCCAGAAGCATTCTAATTTTTGCAGTGCTGTTTTGTTAACTGAAAGAACCTAAAGAAATATTTACATATGAGCTGCAGCATGAGCTCTCAGCTCCTTTGAAGACAGCAGCTACAGTGGATGAAGTTTGTGAGGGGTTGAGGTAGACATTATAGCACACTTAACCCATCGTTGTTGCTTTTCCATGATGTGTCAAGACAATACCATAAACATCAACCACCTCCAAAGTGGATAAACTTCCGTGCTGGAGTGTGAGGGTGGACACAACAGGTGAAGAAAATAAAGGCAGAAAATAAATGCAGTTATTTGGTGTCTGCACCACATGCCAGCACCACTGGCATCAATAGGATCTCTCCCTTTTTTACCAGCAGCAGTGCTAGTTTTGTGGCATCCGAGCACTACAGAACTTCAGGAGACTTGTGGCCGATTTCTGAGAAAGTCTCCATCTGAGAGTAGTTTTGTTTAGGTCTTCCATGAAAAATTCACTAAACCAAAGGGGGCACCATTTGGGAGAAAAATTTTGTGATGTTCAGAGTGGTGGTCTCCCTACTGATAGCACTGAGTGTGGTTAGAGATACTGGTCTGTTATCTGACACATTTAGCTCAGATTGAAGCAATACACAAGTGTGAAAACAGTCCTTTTTACTGTAGAAATGTTTGAAGAATTTCTTCTGGGAAGAGCACTGAGCTGGTGGGTCATTTTCGAGGTCCTTTTAGCCTAACAGGCCTTTCCCAAGTCTGGAAAGCTTATGACAGTCAAGGGAAAAGTTGAACAGCTTTTGCTGGGATTCTGCAACAGTTTAATGAGAAATGGAAGTGGGTCATTCTGGATTAAAAATTCAATTGAAACATGTTTTGTTAGCATTGAGACATTTGAAGATCCATCTGCAGAGGGTGTGACCACTTCTTCTGCCATGACATCTGTTTGGAAGGAAGTGTGAAATTTCGTTTGTGATTCACGCCAGAGCTACAGAGTTGGGAAATTCCCTCTCCTCTCATTATGTTTGGTGTCTCACCCTTGAGTGGAAAGGACCATGGTTTGCTAAAGGTCCAAGTGAAAATCTATTTTAATAAAATATGTGAGTCATCAAATTCTAGTTTCTCTTATTATAGATGCTGGGAAATTTAGCTCTTATTGTGATACTATCAAGTTGTCTGAAAATTGTTAATTTATTAAAACACCATAGAAAGGACTGTTGTGAGGCATCCTTTCCAAAGTGGGCTAATGAGGAAGAAAATAGAAGGCAAAATGCAGGAATTTGTTTCAGAATCATGGACATTGTATGTTAAATATTACTGTTTGTAATGGAAAAATCTGTTATTTTAAACTACTGTTCAAAATCTCATGGTTTGGACTAGTTAATTTTGTTTCCTGCTTGGGTTTGAACATTTCATGTCCCTTGGAAATTAGATGTTGTAACTAGTGTTCCCAGTAGTAGTGCATTAAGCTGCAAAGTGCTGGATTTCAAGCATATTAAGCAGTAAGTACTCTTGAGTTTTTATTGTTGCCACATACCTTCTGATAGCCAGTCCCATAATCATATAATATGATGCCTCAAACTGATATGCTTATTGTTCTGAAAAGATTAATAGGCAGATGTTGACCCTGGCAGCCAGATAGAAGGGAAGATTTCTAAAGCATTAAATGTGATATTGAATTTGCTGCATCAAACGATCTATCTTTATTTTGGCTAGGTTGCTTATCTGTTAATTGGGATCTGTAAGTCTAGTTATAAATGTTTTTTTTAAAATACTGTCAAAAAGTCAAATCCTGTGTTTGCAGTCCTAGTGGGCAGAGGATCTTATTGTGATAGCCTGAACACTTCAAAAAGCTTCTGCATCTATGCGTTTTGAAGTGAATACTGCTGTAAAATCCAGGTCACTTCAGTTGCTTTAAAACACAGTCTCAGAGGAGGATTTTTGGTAATGTTGAGTACTGTATGCACCTCTGGGGCTCCCAGCATCAGAAGGAAATGGACCTGTTGGAGTGGTTCCAGAAGAGGGCCACAAAGATGGTCAGGGGACTGGAGCACCTCTCTGGTGAAGGCAGGCAGAGAGAGTTGGGGTTCTTCAGTCTGGGGAAGAGAAGGCTCTGGAGAGACCTTACAGCACCTTCCAGAAACTAAAGGGGTCCTGCAAGAGAGCTGGAGAGGGAACTTTCGCAAGGGCACGTGAACAGGACAAGGAGTAATGACCTTGAACTGAAAGAGGGCAGGTTTAGATTGAATACTAGGATGAAATTCTTTACTGTGAGGGTGGGTGAGAGAATGGAACAGGTTGCCCAGGGAAGTTGTAGAAGCCTCATCCCTGGAAATCTTCCAGGCCATGTTGGATGGGGATTTGAGCGACCTGGTCCAGTGGAAGGTGTCTCTGCACACATCAGGGAGGTTGGAACTAGATTATCTATAAGGTCCCTTCACACCAAAGCTGTTCCTTGATATATGCCCACTGAGTTAGAAAAATTGGTTCCCTCAAGGCAGAGTTTCTTAGCATGGGCACAGTCTTACAGCAAATCATCAGACCAGTCTTTTTTATGAAGTGGAGCAGCCTGTCTCATACTTTGCAGCTCAGCGAATGGGTGGATGATGCGCAGGACAACTGCTGAGCACATAAACATAGCTTTAAAGGCATCTATTTTGAGGAATTACAGAAAATAGAGTCTGTTTGGAATAATCTAACCAAACTAGTGAATACTCAAGTTTATTTTCCATTGTCTGTGAAAGCAAGGAGATTAGTGTTTGCCCACAGAGGAATCACATTGGATCTGCCGTTTTAGTTGTTACAGGATATACAGCTGGGTAGGCATATCTGTAGGGATGAAATTAGAGAACTGTCACTCATTTGTTTTCTCCAGTCAAGCATAAATCTCTAATTTTAAGGGCATTCTACCCTTGGTTTAGATTTGTTTATTTTAGTTTTACAGTCTCCATTTAAAATCCATTTTAATGAGCTGTTTATGCAATGATAGTGTTTTTAATATATGTTTAGGTTTTGTGCAACTCCAAGTCAGGCAATGATGTGTGAAGAAGGCATGAATTAATAATATGGCAAAGACAACTGGAATACCTCCAACATACTAGCCAAACAAGATTTTAAGGTGGATGCCTGTCTGCCCATTTGCTTGCCTCTGCCTCAGACCTGAGTTCAAGCTGCTGTTTCTCTCCTTAGAGGTGACTTTTCTTTTCTGGTTTTCTTGCATCCTGAAGCTGGTTAGGACCCCCAGCCTGGTGCATGAGTGGTATCAATGATGGTGTGGGTTTGAGTGTGAGAAGGTCAGGGAATGGAGGAACGCCAGGAAACCAGCCTTTCTTCCCATATGCTATCATTCTGCACTTAACTCATGCAGTATGGGTGAAGTGGAATGGTACCAGGACTCAAATCAGCACCTCACATCAGCTCTGTAGTAATCTTTACCCAAGGCCATAGGTGGTCAGCTCAGGAACCTCTGCTGGTGTTTGAAAAGTGTTGCAAGCAAACCCAAATCCCAGAAGCATCTCCAATAGGGAACATGGTGCATGAATGTTAGCTGGGCAAAGACTGTCCAAATGCTATGTTTGTCTGTGGCTTTTCTAATAGTGGCAGATCTGTGTGGGACGGTTTGGTGACCCAAGCATTGCCATAGTGCAAGGGATGACAGGGCCTTTTGATACTCTTTATGCGTGCCTACTTCCTGATCACTCATAAGAGGCTTCATAATTTGTCTCCAGACATACTTTGAATATAATAACAAGAATAATTAAAACTCAAATAGCAATTTGGTGCTCTGACCATCTGGGATCCAGCCTGAGAGATGAGATGTAGTACAGGCCCTGAAGCTGTTAGAAAGTAGTAAGGTAAGCTTTCTTCCTTTTTTTTTTTAATTAATTTAAATGGCTTTTAAATGATTTTTAAATGAGTTCATACTCACAACAGCTTTGAAAATTTGTGTCTTGCCAGTGGGATCTGACTGCTGCTTCTACTGCTGTGCCTCAGTCTGATTCCCAGCTGGAAAAACCAAACCTCTGTATCAGCTGGGTGCAACCTCAGCACAGTGATAAAGGAAAGCGAATAAATAGTTGGAAGCTTTTCTAAACATCATTTAGAGAATCCCTTTTTTAATATATGAACCCCAGGGAGAAAAGAGAACAGGGAGAAAGAGTATATTACATTTGCTTTATTAGCATAGTGTGTGATGGCTCTGTTACTTGCTTGAAAAAAGGATGATGAGAAGTATTGAGTGCGTGAAGTTAAAGCTGATGGAAGTGTTTTATGGAATATCACTTTCTAGCAAGGTTTTCTGTTCTCCTTGTAGAGGTTTTCTGTTCTCCTTTTCAGACTGGAAAGGCTGGATTGGGTTTTATCCTACTAAGGAAACCAAGAACACATTGAGTGTTAAAGGAGGAACTGGAAGAATGGCAGAACCAGAGCAGTTAATTCTGGCCTCGCCTTGGGGCTTCTGCATCCCAAGTATAGCAGCAGAGTAAAGAGGAGTCAAAACTGCACTGATTGTTTTCTAGTGTGAGATAGTGTCTCTGTGGCAGGGTGTGACACTCCAGTGCTGCCATTTCTAGCCTCATTAAGCTTGTTATTAAAAGACAGATCTACTGTTATCAGGTACAGTGGTACACTGATGCAAATAGGCAACTTTCAAGGCCCATTTTAAGCCACTGCACCCTGTCACGGTGGCAGGTCATTTGGAGTTAGAAGGGCTGTGCTGAGGCTGTGTAAAAAACACTGAGATGGTTGGTGTATCTCATGCCTCCTTAGCTGGGGCAAGCTTCCTATGGTGGAGTATGGTGGAGTTAACAATTACAAAAGCTGATACAGAAAGACTGGTGAGAATTAATTCCAACTAACATCAAAGGGGAGAGGGAATCCTTTCAGATGTCACACACTAGGTTAGGCAGAGGAAAGGGAAAAGGGGTGGTTGTTTCCTTGAGGAACTTCTTTTAAGTTACAGGTGAAGCTGAGGCAAAAGAGAAACTTTTTCATCTGAATGTGGACATAGGTTTTTGGCCAGATGAGTAACCTAATACTGATTACACCATTCTTTTCTTTGTTTAAAAAAATCTGTCTTTAATGAAGGACAAGTGGCAGAAAAACATATTGAGATTTTTAATTTTGCAGCCAATGCCACAAAGCAAAAAATCAGGTTTTGGTGACTCAGCTCTTAGCAGGATTGTCCCATGCTTTGGTGCAGCAGTGACTGCAGAAGCAGTAGTTTTCAGAGATAATGCTGAGCTGAGCCCTGATACTGGCTTCGGTGCTGTCTGTTGGTCAGACAGCTTATACCTTCTGGTCTCAATGTGCTTAAGTCACCAGCAAGGTTTTAGGGCTAAAGCAGTCAAAAGGAACTTTTTTAGGGCCAACCAAAAGGTGCCTTTTTGTCCCAGGGACTCTTTTTTTTTTTTTTTTTTTTTTTTTTTTTCTCCCCTTTTTCTGGCTGCTCTGTGCCTGACAGATGCAATCTTCACTTGAAGATATGCATCATGGTGGGCAGCCTGGGGTTAACCTGAGCAGTTGAGCCAGCTGTCTTTCAGGCCTGGCTTTACCAGTCTGATCTCAGCTGTCAGCATTTGCAGCCCTTGCTGCCGAGAACTCTCAGGCCCAAGAACAAGTAACGTCACCGAAAAGGCACTTCAGCAGCTTGTGTTGCAGTCCATCTTTAGCAATGTCTTTAAATTTCCTGAGGATCTAATAGGAGCCATATGAAGTACCCTGGGAAGCTTTCTCAAAGGAGAGACACCAAGATGCCAGAGGGAATTGCCACTGAGGGTTATGGAACCATCTTCCCAGCCCTTTTCAGCTCATTCCCAGGTTGTGAGCCAGGAAAGTTCTTGCTTGATTCAAGCCTATCAGAGTGTGATTCCCAGATAATTTACCTGTGTCTGGGGGCTGCCTCGTGGTAAGAGTAGAACTGCACAACTAAGTACAGCTCAGGAGAGTGCAGGGAGGGGGGGAGAGAGGGGACCTGGCAGAACTAGACAGTTTAATTGTGAGACAATTCCCTTCTCCTTCACCTGGACAGACAGGCAGTGCCTTCAGGTTGCATCTGAGGAGCTTCTCTTCAGACCTTAATCTGCACCTTTTCACTGTCCCACCAGATCCAGGGTAAATAACTAAATAAATACATATATGTGAATGAAAAAACCCACATGAAAAAATCAAAATCACCACTAGAAAAAGACAATCAATGGTAAGAAGGAGGAAAACTTGGTTGTAAGTGGGCCACATAGAGGAGAGACGGCAAATTTATTGTTGCAAACAGATTATTTTTCCCCACCAGATGCTGTTCACAGTAGGGGAATTCCACTGATTTGGTCCTCAAACAAGAGGACAGAGGAGGATGACATCTTGAAACCATCTTCCACCACCTTTAAAGGACTGGGACAGTTTCTCCACTGAGAATTTCAGAATAACTTGTTCTGCTGCATGGGACCAACATGCTTGAAGCCCTTGAAAAGGCAAGAAACAGAGCTGGTTCAGTGCAAATTGTCTTGCAGCTTTTTTATGAGGAGGGCGGCACATTTGTATGTTGCTGTCTAGACATACACAAACAGACTGACAATTTCTGTGTATCCTTCAGAAAGTAAATAGTGACCCTCTAGGAGTCTGTCCATGTAAGCGTGTTTCTGTCTTTGCCCCAGGCTGGAAAAGGGTTTTACAAAAGTTAGGGACTGAATGAGGGTATCCTTTTGGAAGCAAAGGAAGGGGAAAATTAGCAACCCAAGGATAGCAGTTTATTGTAGCAGTGGTGTATAGATGCTGCCCTCCAGCTGGTGGGGTAGGGCAGGATAGAGACAAATACTGCTGGGGGAGAGCCTGCCTACCCCTCAGTGCTGCTGTGTGACCATTCATTTCTGTACTATTGCCCTTGCAGATAATTTCTAACTTTTTTCAACTCTTTGCCTCACTCTGTTGGTTATTTACTCAGAACATGATTTTCCCTTCGACCTTCATTTCCATCTCTTTGGTCCTGCTTTCCTTAATCCATTCTTGCTCCTCAGCTTTCCCGTATGCTGCTAAAAGCTAAAAGAGACCCCCCCCCCCCCCACCCATCCCCAAATAAAATTAAAAAGTACTCATGAGTTGTGAATGTAGTGACTGTCTAATCTGGCAATTGTCCTCTCTTCCCCTTCTTTCTCCCACAGGCTTTGCTGTTCACTTGCCCTCTTTCAGTTCTGCAGTAGGAGTAAATTCCTTGCCACTGAAGAATATCTTTTGCTTATCCATTTTAATCACAACCTTAATGGGAATTCAAAAAATATAAGGCACAGATTGGACTCTGTACCCAAACTGTACAGGACTGAGACCCTATGGTGTGTTACTGGAAAAGTCTGTCTTATTCTTGCAGGTGAAACAACAATCCTGTTAACAGCAAATGAAATTACTAATAACAACTGGCCTGTATGGTTCCTCTGACAAGCCAGCTTGTGGAGAATGGTTTGGTGACTGATAAGATAAGGGAGTGGAAAAGAGACATTGGGAGGCTGTTTCATTGAAACCTAAACAAATCTCACGTGCTGTAGATTGGTTGACGTCCTGCCCTAATACTTCACTTTTATTATTAACCAGAAAAACAAATCAAATCGAAGTTCCCAAGGCAAAACAAAACAAAGTGAAAGTTCCCAAGGCACAGCAGGCTAAATAAAAATATGCTGAAAGACATGCATAATATATTAACTGTAGTTTGCTTCATTTGTAAAGAGCAAAAGAGAACAAATAACCAGTGGTTTTGCCCCTTACGGGCCTTTGTCAGGGACATACTTCACTGAGCTGTTCAGTGGAGAAAAAGATTTTTAAAAACATTTTTTCATAAGATTTTCCAAGCTGCCCTGGAAATATATATTAACTATTAACTTGTTCTCAGGATTTTTTTGAAGCGGGACATTTCCAGCTCTCTGACTAATTTGAGTAAATTTATGCCAACAATAATGCAACCAGTTCAAACCTGCACACCTTTCTCTCTCTAGCAAGTGGGTGCTACTGAGCTGTACAGAACAATTTACATGTATGTGAACTGCCAGGACTAGACCTTTAAACATAATTTCTGTGATATCATTCTCAAAATTACAGCTAATAATATAGAAGCCTCTTTTTTCCCCCCATCTTAGTCATAAATGCTCTTAAAATGTAATTCTAAGTAATGTAGATTTAAAGACTGTAATTTAAAATCAAGTGTTTCTTTTTTGGTTTCTTTTTTTTTTTTTAATTTTATTTTCTGGAGGGGGTGTATCCTGCAAATGCTTTAGAAATGAGAGCCTTATTTCCAGTACAGATACAACCGTTCTGGCTCCAGTGCTGTCCTCAGCCTGACTCCTGTCCACATGCTGTCTAGTCCACACCCAGCTGGCTGCTATTCTGTGCCAGAGCTTGCTGACACAGCCATCACTGGGAAACTTGTAGGAAATATCATCAAAATATGTCCTAAACATAACAGCATGGGATTTCTGAGGGACTCAATATCCTCTTCTGCAGTTAAAGCACTATATATATATATATATATATATATATATATATATATATATATATAGACATACATACACACACACACTGTGGTGCTGTTGGCAGATGGAAACTAGTGTTTTTAAGAAGTTGATTTAAAAGGTGACAGATTCCAAGCAGACAGAACACAACAGATTTTCTTGCTGTTCTAATTCCTGCTGGATATACACCCGGATATCTAAAGAAACTGTGTGCTTTTCAAACCTTCACCTGAAATGACCTTGCAGAAATCTGGAGAATTGTCTTTGCAAACTTGTAGTCACATTATATGTAAGGGTTTCTTTTGTGAACCAGTTCTCAAAACAGGCTCAGGCTTCCTTTGTGACCCCGTTTCACCCCATTAAAATCCCTTTCTAATTTTTTAACAGTTTCTGTGTTTGAAAGCATAAAAAACTGAATTGGAATATTTCAGTCTAACTGAAGAGCATTTACAAAAGTAGAAACTTGTATTTCAGAGAACAGCCCCAATTGTGTTTGCAGGGTGCAAAATACATTGTATTCTGCTGCCATACATGCAGACTGTCCCTGGTCTTGGAAAGGCTTTATGAGAGATTTAATCCCTCACTGATGTCTTGCTTTTATGATTTTTAATATGCATTTGTACTTGCAAGCCCAGAAGTTCATGTGTGCAAAGGGCTGCTGTTCTTTTGGGAGTATGGCTTTTTAGGATTAGACTACTGGAGGCCCTATCTCCATCTTTTCCAGAGATGACCTCTGTTTATTCTTAGTTTTCAGTGTAAGAGCTGCCTGTGCATGCAGCTTTTCCATTATTCTATTAGTATTTCCTTTATCAGCTCATGACACCGATACTTTAGCAATGAGCATATTGCAGATGCAAGTCTCTTGCAGGCACAGGAGGAACCTGTTTTGTTCCAAACAACCTTACTTTATGTGGCTGTATGTTGGAGTGCAGACACTGCAATTTTAGTATCAATTCAAGAGGAAGTGCTTGAAGAATTTATTCCAATGCAGCATTATTCTGTTCTTCTTTGGTGTTTAGTGGACACAGGCTAGTTCAGGAGAATCTTTCCATGTGCAGGGCTATAGGGATGTGAAAGGATGCCATTAAGATTCTCCCTTGGATGACACACCCTGATACATGATTGCTGTTTTTTGGAGGAGTTGTTTATTTTTATTTCATTCAAATCTTTCTTTGCTAAAAGCTTTTTGCCAGTAATTGCAGGCTCCAAAGTCAGCGGTAACATGGCAAAGACACATCCCAAATATAACAGATCCTAATTATACTTTCGTTTCTTAAAGTCTCTGTCAGGCTGATTTCTGCATAAAGAGCAGCTTGCCAAACTGGAAGTGAGCTGGCTGGTGATGTGGGTAGGAAAACTATGCAGAAAAATAATGACCTTTCCCTCTGTCAAGGGCATCTGCCTGCTCGTTGCTGCAATGGTGTGGTGCCACAGAATCCCTCAGGTGTACTCACTGATTCCTGCTGATAGAAATCCAGAAATCTTCCACTCTGCTCAAGCAGACCCTTTTTGTATGCTCGTGTGAGCACGATGAGACACACGTATATCCCCTCCAGGCTTAATTATGTGACACAGGACTGTGAGTGAAGGTGGAGGCCAGCAAAGAGCTCTAGCAAATCTCCATCAGCGCAGTTTTTTAACCAGAAGTAGTCTTGTGGAACCCCCACTAGCACTGCTCATTCCTCTAGTCTGTAGTCCAAAAATGAATGTATTTCCATATTGTGGCTTTGCTATGAGTAGTTTAAGACAGCAATTTTCAATCTCAGTTGTGCTGCTAACCTCTTCCAACCACAAAAAAATCACTGTGTGGCCCTATTATCATCAGATTACTTAAAATAAATACAAACATGACAAGTGCTTCTACCCTTCCTAGAAGTATTTTATGTCTAGAGTCATGAACTCTGGTTTTAGAGGAGGTAGTTCAGTCCAAAAGACCATTTTCTGCTTTGCATAAACCTACATAAATTTTGTTGGGTCAAGGATAAGACTATTGCAAATAACTCTCTGTAACAAGCCAGTAACAAAAGAAATCAGAATATGCCTCTTTTGACAGAAGGCAAAGTTGAAAAAAAAAAGAAAAAAAAGAAAGACAGAAGAGTAAGTTTGTTTAACTCAGTAACTTTTGACATTTTTAATGCCTTCCTTCCAGGAAAATGGAAGAAATGGACAATGTTTCTGATCATTGGAAGGGACTTGGGGAAAGTCTTGTCCACATAGGAAATCTGTGTTGGCAGAAAAGTGTCCATGACAGGCAGTTACTCATCTGAGTAATTCCTTAAATGTTAACCAGATTTTCTCTTTCCTGAGCAGATTTCCAAATCATCGAACTGACCAGAACTTTGCTCCAGTGCAAAGTTTGAGGACTATTTTAGTCCTCAAACTGAGGACTATTTTTTGATCGTCCTCAGGACTATTTTTGAGGACTATTCCTGGCGTAAGAGCCTCCTTCATTCCTTTTCTTTTTCTCCAGTAACAAAGTAAAAAGAAACCCAAGTTTTGCTTTTGGTTGTTCCTTATGATCAACTCTTGATAGGGACTCTATTCATGCTGCTTTTGCCGCCAAAAAATTCCCCATGGCAATGCAAATTCCTTTTTCGTTAGTACAGACAATGTTTGTAGGCCTGATGAAAGCATTCTCCTCCAGGCTGTTGTTTTCTCTATGCTTACTACTGCTACCATGTCTCAGGCAGACCTCATGGTCCTAATGCTAAAATGACTCTTTTCTGGGGGAGTTACTCACAGACGTGGTAGACACATCACTATTTTTTCTCCCCCTGTGTGTGTATGCTTTCTTTCTGGTATCTCTTAGGAATTTTTTCCCTCTTGTTATTAGTGGCCTCATTTCAAGGTATATGGATGTTTTGGTATTGTGTATTGGAGATGAAGCTTTGCCAAGCAAGTATTTTTCTTTTTTTTTTTTTTTTTTAATTTTCAGGATCTCATTGGTTTGGATAGCAGATGCAAATATGTAATCTCTTCACAAAGATTGTATGGATTGCAATCTTCATGTGTATATTCTGTGTTGCAGAAATGCCTCCACGCTCAGTACCACTTTTGGCCCATTTTATCATCTGCTCATGTTGGTGCTGTACAGTGTTTAATCATGCTACACTGATAATAAGAAAATATGTGTTTGCATGATACAGTTCTCCATTATGTTATAATGGAGAAATTGCTGCTGGTTTTATTCCTGTTAAGATCTGCAGTAATTTAAGCTCAGTTGTAGCTGCTTTGATTTAGGTGGTTATGTGCTCTGAAATATTATGGTGTTCCCTACTTTTCTCCCCTCATATCTGTCCAGTCTTTCTCAGCTGGCTGGGCTGCCTTACCTGTGAGCCTGCCACTGCTCTGGGCTTGGGTGGCTGACCTTAATCACTGTTTCATTGCTACTCCAGTCGTAGTAAAACTCTGTATGGTTTGGTTCATATTTGTAGGGTGTTTTGTTCTAGTTCTGTGCTCTGCTGACCCCTGGATACTTTTAGCTGGACCTAGGAAGAAGGTTGTTTTGGAAGTTGTAATTGTCCTTCATTCGGCACATGTGAGACCACACCTGAAGTACTGTATCTGGTTTTGGGCTCCCCAGTAAGAAAGGCATAGAGGTAGACTGAAGCAAGGCCCCTGGAGAACCACCAAGATGTACAGTGAGCTGGAGCAGAGGATATATGAGAAGAAGTGGAGAGATCTGGGACTGTTCAGATCAAGGGAAGGTCATTGGGGAATCTTATTGCTGTCTAAGACGACCTAATGGGAGGGGATGTATAAGACAGACTCTTTCCAAAGGTGCACGATGATCAGAAAAGAACAGACACAATTTGGAACATTTGAAATCCTGACTGTATATATTTGGAGGGGAAAAAATCATCATATGTGTGATCAAAGACTGACACAAATTGTCCAGAGAGGCTGTGAAATCTCCAACCTCAAAGCTGTAAAAAACTTGACTGGAGAAGACTGAGCAATCTCCTTTAAGAACAAGAGGACCCTCAGTGGTCCCTTCCAATATAAATTATTCTGTGACAACCTTAACCTCCGAGAGAAAGAGCAGATGATACAGGCAGCTTTGAAGGTCTGGATGGGAAGCTCTGGGAATCAGTCTCCAGAGAAATAGGATTTAGGGGATAGCTAGTTACAGAATCATAGAACAGCTCAGATTGGAAGAGACCTTGAAAGATCATCTGTCCAACATTTTGTGGGAAACGAAGCCTAGATGAGATTATCTAGCACCCTGTCCAATTGCATCTGGAAAACCTCCAAAGACAGAAATTCTACCACATGCCTTGGGAGGTTGTTCCAGTGGTTGGCTGTTCCTAGAGTAAAAATTTATTTTTCGCATTGAACTGAAACCTCTTTTGGTACAACTTTCATCCCTTACCCTTTGTCTTTTCCCTGTGTCTCCTTGCAAAGAGAAAGCCTCCATTCTCTTTGTAGCTGCCCTTTAAGTACTGGAATACTGTGATGAGGTCCCCTGAGCCTTCTCTTCTCCAGGGTGAAGAGAGGCAATGAGTGAATGCAATTTTCATCCAAAGTTTTATAAACAGTTCCAGTGAAAGAAAGGAGGGCAAGACAGCTGCAGGAAGGTGAAGGACAGAGACAGTAACTCTAGCCAGTTCTGATGCCTTGAAGTCCCATCCTCCCGGATTGCTCTCCTCACTTCGCTGTTGTTTACACTTCTTGAACCTGAAGCTGCAACAGTGTCCTTGGTTCTTGGGCTAGAAAAGGATTATTTTCTCTAACTAAACTGTGAAGAGAACTTGCTAACACTTTATATGAACTCCAGAGTTATATACTAATGCAGTACAGAACTGAAAAATATAACAGCTAAAACTTAAAGCATCATTCCCTCTTCTATTTTTGGAGGACTTGGAGAGGAACTGGGCGCAGAATACCACTGCTGACCTGCAGCTCATACAGAACTGCTGTGGTTTAATCGCAGCCAGCATATAAATACCGTGCAGCCACTCACTCATGCCATCCCCCAACAGCCCTCCCTGTGGGGAGGAGAAAAAAAGTCAGAGTTGTGGGTTGGGATAAGAGCAGTTTCATAAAGGAAGTAAGATAAAATTTAATATTAATGATAACTATAATAATGCTGCTAATGATGATAATAGAAGTTATTGAGTAATGAAAAAAGGAGAGAAAAAAAACCCAAGAAAAAAAGTGATGCACAACACAGTTGCTCACCACCAAATGAGCAAATGCCCTGCCCATTTCTGAGAGTGATCCCATTGATCAGCTGGGATCATCTGTCCTGGCCATACTCCCTCTCAACTCCTTGATTGGCAATGCATGGGAATGTGAGCAGTCCTTGACTCACTGTAAGCACTACTTAGCAGCAATTAAGACATCAATGTGTTATCAGCCTTATTCTCATACTACATCCAAAACACAGCACTGTACCAGCTAGAAAGAAAATTAACCCTATCCTAGCTGAAACCAGGGTAAGGACACAGCTAATAGACAAATGATGGGGAACACTGGCTGACTCCTGTACTCCTACATGAGGTCAGTAAGCAGGATACTGAACATGAGGCTCACCGTTAGGCAGGGCTGCCTGTCTTCCTTTGCTCCTTGCCTCACTGCCTGCCTGCCTGCCTTCAGTCCTTGGTAACACCCAGGCTGCTGGCAGCACAGCTAGGAGATTGGTAAGTATCGTTGCTTTAGCCATTATTAAAGGCTGCTAGCATTGTGTGCTGTGACATGTACCTGGTATTTGTTACTTTTTCTCTGGATTGCATAGTATCGTCTTGGATGGATGTGAGCCAGTTTCCAAATCCTGCCCTTCCTCTTTGCCTCCCACGTGTTCAAAATCCAGCTGTGTTCAGCAGGTATAAAAGTGCTGACCTAGAGAGCCCATGACAGCCAGCTGCACTCCCCTATTCCCTTTCTCTCCTGTTTCCATCGCTCATTTTTCAAATGAAGCAGTTCTGCTCTTTCTGGTGCTCAAAATGGGAACTGTGCTTCTCAGTGCAGAAACTTTCTGCCCTTGCTGTCAGTCACACAAGGAGTTCACATGCCACCTGCGCCAGTTTAAGAAAAAAGTCACTTGTACATGTGCAGGGAGGGCCAGCTAGTCTTAATTCGGTTTTCAAACATATAGTATGTTTTGCTCAAGCAAATAATTAATTCAATTCACCTTTTGAAGTTTGTTATGAGAAACAGTCTCAGTAAGGCATTGTTCAGCAGCATAAATCCTAGTAAGTCTTTAGAAGTATAAAATTTTGGTGTGGCATCTTCTGATCAGTGAAACAGGTCTTTTGTGTCTGGTCAGCTTTCTTCCATGTCACAGCTGCCTGGGGAAGGGCAAACAGAAGCATTAGACCCTGCATGAGAATATTCATCTTCCTTAGACAGCAAACATCCCCCAAATTGCTATTCATTGATAGCTTCACCCCATGGCCACCTTCCCACAACAGATCCCTGGACCCCTCGGTCCAGGGCCTCAACAGTACAGAGGAATCACCATCTGAATTGCCCTGTGCAGCAAACATGAGGCTGGGTTTCACTCTTTGGGTGCTGGTGGAGCTGGAGATGAGGTCAGACTTTTTGCTCGGATAGTCAGCAGAGGAAAAGACACCTGTCATGCTCAGAGAGTTCGAAAAGTAGAGCAGCCTCTGCACCTGCATTGTAGAAATGTGGGTGAGAAAATACGTGATGAAGTGAGGGTGAAATTTGTTGCAGTGAAAAACTAAACAATAAACAGCACCTGTTGCTTCTGTGCTTTTTGGCTATCATATATGAAATGAGCAGATCCATCAGGCCACTGCTGTTCATTATTTTACTGCATTTGGCAAAGCTGAGTGTGGAGAAGATTCAACTTAGGAACCTCTGGAAACTGAGGGAAGCATGAGGGTTTTTGTTTTTTTTTTCCTCTGAAAACTTTTTTTCTTGAAAAGCAAGTAGGGCAGACAGAAAAGGGAGTATTCCCTTCATTGTCATGAAACTGGTGAATTAAGATATCCTGGGAGAAAGAGTCTAAACAAAGGGATATGCTGGAGTGTAATCATACTGTGTGAATTGGAAGTTGATAACAAAGAGCTGTCTACAAGTAAGCAACTTCACAACATTTCCATCAGTCCAGGGCATTGAGTGTCCCTGCATGCTCCAAGCCAAGTGTTGGCTTATTTGGGGGCTGGGAATTGCACTGTTGGAAATGACAGGCTGCCAAGCTGTTCTCACAGATACAGGCAATTTTTGCAGTGAGCCAAGAATTAAACTTTGTGGCCAAGAGTTAAACCTTGTAAACCTGTGTCAAATAACAACCCTTTTGCAGTTCATATGGTGTTTATGCATTTGTACCATTAAAGAATAAGTCTTATTTGGAAATAAGTCTCAATTTTGAAATCTTTTAAATTTCCCTCTTTACATATTATTCTTGCACTATAAGAAGGCATCATCTGCTGCTTTTACAATGTACTCTAAGCAGTAAGACTTGAATAACAAATGCCACATTAAGCTAATAAACCTCTTTAGACCAGTGGGTCATGGCACTGAAACTGCCTGTTCATGGAAGCTCAAAATTCTTCAGCTTTAGAAATCCATGGAAGCACAAAAATCACTCAAAATAAACCCACAGAGAAATTACCTCCCCTTCCCCACTGCTGTCCTGCTGTGGGAAAGACCTTTTGCTATCTCTGATTTCCCCCTGGAGTGAAATCGCATCCACCATTCAATACAAAATTAATAAAGGTATATAGAGCATGTTGAGCAAACACTGACATATCCCCAATGGTGAATTTACATCCCTCCATTCTGTTTAAAATTAATAAAGGAAGACAAGGCATACAAAACCAACACAGGAGAGTATAAAACCCCTCACGCAAAGCCCACCAAGGCTTGGCACTGAGGGCGAGCTTCTGCCCTGGAGTAAGCAGCTCTAAGTGTGAGGCAAATCTTGGGGTGGAAATGCTGCTTCCCTTTCTTGGGCAGGTTCAGGAGGGCTGCCTGGCAGCATGCCCAGTGGATTTGTCACTCAGGAGTGGGAATTGCCTGAGCTATTTGATGTGTTTGCAACATGTCTTGTGACATTCCCTCCTTCCTGCAGGTGATGTGCAGGATAAAAGATGCTGTTTCAATTGAAGTCTTGCTCAGCTGCACCCCACCTTCCACTTGCCTTCTGCCCTTCCCTCTCCCAAAGGCACACTCTGCTGTTATTAGCATGCAGTTATGGGTCTGTAAAAATTTTCTGTGATCTGAACAGCCAGCCAGAGGCTTTATGGGCTGTTGTGATGGACCAGGGTCTGCTGGAGCAAGGGATTGAAGATATTGTGAATGTCTGTGGCATTCGCCCTCTTCAGAAACTTGCTTGATTTTAGGATAGAAAATAGGTAAGTGTCCTCAAACACTCCTTAGATAATCTGACTCAATGATTATTTGCTTCTCAGGTACCTCTTTATGAACTGGGAGGCCTGGCATAGAGGTCAGGTACTAGCAAGATGGGCTCTCGCAGTTATCCTACAGAAATTAAATATAATCCCTTATACTCAAAGCAGTCAATAACTTCTTTACCAGCACCTGTTACATCTGTACCCTTCAGAGCTGTGCCAGCCCCCTCCACAAGTGCCAGCCATTGATCCAGCTGCAGAAACATCCCATAGCTGATCGTGAACAGTTGGAAGCTGTCAGTTTTCGAAATGTTTATGGCCACACATTTCTGAAGAGATGACCTGTCTTTTGTTGCATGCTGGCTTCAGGTTAAGCTATTTTTTATCACTCTGATGTTTTGTAGACACCGCTGGTTACTCCCAGGTTTGCAGCATCAGCTTCTCCCACCAGCTCATGTGTATTTTATGAGCCCAGAGATGTTTTGGCAGAAAGTGGAGCTGTGCCAAAAAGAGTTGTTTCTGCTTTTCTTCATGCTTGCCTTTTTTTTTTGTACTTGCAGCATCTGAAGAAGGGGAATGCTATAGCTGTGGCAAGAAAAAGCTGCCCAAACTGCTTTGTAGAGTGATGGCTGGTGTACATATTTACAGCTGTCCAGGAGCAGTTGTGTCAACTGTGTGTCTTAGGCTCCTTACCTACCAACTCCTCACACTGCTTCTGAGAGAAATTGTGCCCGTCTGTGGTGGCTGGTGGCCTGTTGGAGGTCTGCAGATGGTACCGGTTGCCACAAAAGTAGGATTTATTTGGGGTCTGCCTTGCAAAGACTCCAGAGATTTTTTCAAGCTTGATGTCCCATGTGGGTTCACAGCAAGGCATCCCCCTTGTGCCCTGTGGGACAGGCCCATAGTGTCCTCCATCTACCAGCACTTCAGTGGGACTTCAATGGGTACAAGGCCAAGCTGCTAATCGACAAATTTCAGAAGCATATTTTGCAAGCAATGCCTTGTAGCTAACTTAAAGGTCAACTGCTCATTTGGATGAGGAACTGTGTTAGGTGGGATGAAGCTGTTGCAAGAAAACATCTTCCTTCCAAGAATATTCCTTTCTGTAGGCGGGTCTTTAGTCATCTTTGTAACCTTTGTCATCCTCTCCTCCCTGGGGAGTTTGCTCTGTGACCTTTGCTATTCTACCACGGCGCCTCATAAATTATTATTCTTTTAAATGGCACTTAGACTGTTGTCGTGACTGCTAGCCTTGAAGATTTGCAGTCTACTCTGTAATTTTGAGGGGGAAAAAATGGTTTAGTGACAGAAGAAATATTGTACTTCACGATAAAACTACTTTTGTGTTTCATTTTCCACTCAAGTCATTCATATCCCTGTCACTAACCTCATTCAGGTCAAGGGCTTGAGGCAGAGAACGGGCATAATATTTTTGGTCAGACTGATGCATCTGAATATTGCAAACATCTGTAATTTTGAATTGAAATGAACATTGTGTTAAATCCTCAGGCAGATATTATCAAGACATAATAGGTTACTGAAGGTTGCATTTCTTTTTGCAGTTCAGACCAAGGCTCTGTTGACTGGTTATTCCAGACATTAATGAACCTGTTTACACAAAGGGAGCTGCTCCTTATGGCTGCAAATTAGATCCTGGATTCTGCAAACTTTGTAGGAAAATCTGTGGGCCAAGTAGTTGAGATAATAATGAAAAAAATTAATCAGGCACACATTAAATGTGAAGCATGGAAGAAAACATCTGCAGCACCCGGTGGACATCTGGGTAACATACTTGCAGTGCGGTTTTGCCAGCTTACATCTGGAGTGGTTCATGAGAAGAGAGCAGATGCTAGTGTGAAATAGGTCATCATAGCAGCAGGGCATCAGAACAGAGGCATTTCTTTTTTTTTTTTTCTTGCAGTAACAGCTATTTCTTTTTATTCACACCAATTATGAAAATGTTAGCCAAGTATGCAACGTGAATGCATGTATTGTGACAAGCCAGTACTCTAAAGGGTGTCAAGGTAGAAAAATAACCTAACGAGGAGGCTTTAGAGAAGCAGCCCTTTTGCATTACGCACTGAATGTTCTTTAACAGACATACTGATTATTTTTTGGTTAAGATTATGACTTTTTTTCCCCCCCATGCTTTATTTTTGTATTTAGTAGAGATTTTACTAAATGCCTTCTAGGTGGCAAATGCCCAGAAGCAAAGATGCTAATTCAGGCGAGTTTCATCAGTCATTTCAAAAGTGAGGTCACACAGATAAGAGAAATGAACAGTACACAGTATGTGAAGCAGTGACATTCAGTGAGCCCTTGTCACTAGCAGCCATTAGCATGGAGGCCTGCTGTTACGTTTCAGTGCTTTATGTGCTTTTCTTGACCAGGCAGGGAGCCTTCAGAGCACTGCAGCAGTTAGTAGCATACAAGTTATTGTTTCTTTCTTGAATGCTTTATATTTTTAGTGCCATTTAGATTTTTTCCGTGTCCCCTTGTGCATCTAAATTTTAAAGAGAATCGAAGAATGCATAATTCATATCTGTCCCAGAGGTAATGGAATGACTCAATGATATCCGTGAAGGAGATGATTTTAAACTTCATGTCTTATGCAAGAGGTCATATTTATACAAAAAGTGCGAAATTGGTCTCAGGGATGCCCAGATAATGATCCTTACAATAATGAGTGTGGATTCCAGGGGGGAGTATCACAGGAAGCTTTAGTGTCTTGTGTGTCACCATCCCTTATTATCACGGTATCATGGTTGTCATGATTGAAAACTGATCTCAGGCTTTGACTTATATTTTGACTTGGAATAGCACTTCCAAGAGGTATGAAAAGACAGGTTTGCTTTGATTCCATTAAAGTATTCATGCAAGATGTGAAGCATTTGTTTACTGCTGAAATGCTTTCCTTCATTTAAAGGAAAAACAATTGTTTATTGATGTTGGGCAGAGCCCACCAGTAGATGCTTTGTCACACAGCACAAGTCCACTAGCCTATTTCTGCTCTCCTTTCCCAAAAGCCTAGAAGTGCCATGGCTAGAAATAAGTGTCTGGTTCTGTGATATGCTATATGTTTGAAAATGCACTTTATGGTCTGTATTACAGACAGTTCAAAGGGAATATAAATTGGTGCAGTATTCTCTCTTTTCTGCTAATCCAGTTCCATATATTCATTGAATTTTTACCCTGAAACATATCTTTGAAAACAATTTACCACTTTGCATTTTATTTAACTTGGACTTTGCTGTATTTGTGTAATTGTTATGATCTAGCTGCTCCTGTAGTGTAAAATGTTTAATATCCTCTAAACCAATTCTACTCTGACTTTTAGCATTGTGTGTCCAAGGAGACAGCTGATTTTCTTTGCTTTTCCTTTGGAAACTTCCTAGTTTCAACTCTACTTTCCACTTTTTGCAGGATTGGCCATGAGAATTTGTAACGTTCCTTTGGAAATACTGTGATGGGGCCACTGAGAAGTTGCCTTCCTGTGTACAGGTCTGTAAAATGTATTGTGTTCTGACTATTTGTCATGGTTTAGGAATGGTATTCTCCAATTTAGTGCTCCCACTGAAACTACTCCAAGCTATTTGTTGCTCACTCCCCTCCTCTATCCCTGCCTCATTCCCTCCTTCCCTTCCCCTTCCTCTCCTCCATGGTGGAATGGTGAGGAGAATGGGAGTCAAAAGAGATAAAGATCACAAATTGAGATAAGAACAATTTACTGGAAACAGCAATAAGGTAAGAAAACGAACAGTAACAGCAACAGTACTAATGAATGGAGTGTGTAAGAGAAAGAAATCTTCTTGCTGACCCCATGGAAACCTCTGACAATACATGGCCACTCCCTCTGCCATGCTACCCCAGTCCAGAAGCAAGCCCTTCCTCCTGTCCCTGGAAGATGACCTGAGGTGGTACAGGATAACCTCTGGGTCCTAGCCATACCCCATCTGGCTACTGCAAAAATTAACCTTGTCCTGGCTGGAACCAGGACAGTATTTCAGCATGTAGACCCCTGTGCTGACTTGTTATCTTTTTTTATCTTGAATGCCTGCAAGCCAAATCTAATTTTATGGTGGAGAAAGTGTTGTGAAAAATTCATTTTGTTTCTCACCAGATGCTTAGGACATAACTCTATTCTGCTACTGTTGTACAGATGTAGAGTAACCCATTCGTCTTTCCTTCGAAGTGAATGATTGCAGTTTATAGAGTTGAACTGCAGAAAGGAATTGGGCCTGTATGTCATTTTCTTCTCACTGCTCTGCCTTTCAGTATGTTTTGGAGCTGCATTACCCTAAAAGGCCCTGCAATCGATTGCTTCCACCCAGGTTGCTCATATGTGAGCAGCTGACCACAGTTACAGCTGTGGATATTTTCAGAAGCACACTTAGCAGACGATCAGCAGAATTACTGAGGCTTTTGGGTCAGGAGGAGCTCAGGTTCATGGAAAGTTTACAAAAATGAAAAAAAAAAAGTTTATATTTAAGAGACTGTAAAAAGACCATAACAATAACGGCTTGACTCCTGTAGTGTCAGCATGGCAAGAAGTGGTGAGAAGCCTGTAGCTAATGCTATGTCCTTGTCAGCTGAAATGATAGTGTGGCCAGAAATCACTCTGATTTAGAGGGTAGAAAACACTCCCCTGCATTTCAATATGTTTTTCTATGCAGCTATATAACAGAGAAAAATTTTTATTTCTTACTGCTTTCACAGCTAGTACTGAACAGCATTTTAATAGAAATCTGCTAAGAAAAACCAATGGGACTCAACTTTTCCATCTGGGTGGTCATACCCTGCTATCGGTCACGCTTGGGGTCTGTAGGAATTGTATGCCCTAAATAATAATTTTCAAAAATGTTCATTTTTGATTATACTGTATTTCGTTTGCTTGGTTTACCTTGGTGTGTTTTGGGTGTTACTGTTTTCCTTGTTGACTCTGTAGCCACATACTGTTTTATTAGTCTGTAGGGATTCTGCAGGGAAAAGTAGCCTGTAAACCTTAAACAAAATCAGATGGATTTAGGAGATGAGAGGTATCCAAAACAACTTTTAATTCATTCTTGGAAATTATTATGATAATACCTTTTAAAGCCAACACAGCTCCAAGACACTTCAGAAACTCTTTGAACCTGGATGTAAACCTCACACAAGGGCACAGCTTCTGTAATGAGCGAAAGCCCTACATCAGACTGGTTGAGATACTGCAGATACAAATCTGATTATACTGCCTTGGGCCTGTGTTGAGTGAAAGCTCTGTGTTCAAAAATAAGTAGCTTTTCACTGTAATTGAACAACTGTTGAATGATCTGTGTCATCCTAAGGCTTTGACTGCACTCCTTTCTTTAATGATGATACCCCTTCAGGAAAAAATTGTGATTTTCTTAGGGGGTGGGGAGAAAGAAGTGTAAAACACTGGAGGACATTTGGAATAGAGGGAGAAAATTAGTTGCAGTTGGCATTTGCATACTTTACTAGTGGCAACAGCAGCTTTATAAAATCTTCCTTTCCAGACCTGTCTATGAGTGTTGTTTGAATCACGCCTCACCTAAGGCTTCCAAGAGTTACTGCTAAAATTGCCAGAGCAAACTGAGGTTGGACCTGCGTTTTAATAACACGATACAAATGCAGTCAACAGCTGCCATGTGGAGAATTTTTAGGCAAGTCATTTGTCTAAAACACATTTTAAAAGTTCCTCGTTCAGCAGTCTAGTTCTTGGAAATTTGTCATGTACATACAAATTAGTATTGTGCCATTTAAAAAGAGGATAAATATGATATTCATTTGATATGCGTACATATTAGATGTATGTATATTAAGAGGCATAAAGTAGTTGGGTAAAGATGTGCTGTACCTTCATTATAATGCAGAAGCAAAGGGAAACCAATTAAATTAAAAGGGAAGACAGTTCTACTGAAAAGGACATAGAAGGTGTAATTTCCCCTTGGAAAGTATTGCCCCAAGGTATTATCAAAAGGTATTGCCAGAAATAGATATTTACATCAATAAGAATGCCATCACAGATATATTTTTCATATTTTATCTTTATAAAGAAGTTACAGTGGTTACACAGCAGTGGCAGAAGGCTGAACTCACTGATCCTCAGCCTAGGGTCTGGGTGAAGCTTCTTCTCCAACTGTGTGGATCTCTTGTATCACTTCTCTGCAGTGTCTGGTATTGATATTGAATGGAAACAGGACAGTGATCTAGCTAAATAATTAGTTTAACCTGGGTCAGCTATTTCCATTTATCCCATGTCTTTCACTGCAAATTTCAAGGGATTTTTTTGTCATTTGTGAGCATCTCCTCCTCTTTTCTTAATCTTTTGTTTATTTCCTGCCTATGATGCCTCTACTCATTCTCCAGAGAGGCCTTTTTTCCCTGAGATCTTTATTACTCGTGCTTGCTTTGTTGGAGTTTTATTAATGTACTGCTCGAGTTTCTGAAGTTTTCGCTTGGGGTCACTAAATACGTCTTGCAGTGTCCTCAAACCTTTGCCCTTGACACTCCTGTGGTGAAACAAGTCTTGGTTTTACAGGGAGCAGAGAAAAACAAAAGTTGTGAAAACAGTTCATGGCCACCCCATGGAATGAGGAGGCTCTGACTCCTGGGGCTAGGCTCCTCTGCCCTGTCCTGCTGTTACAACCTGCTGGGCACACGGTCAGCGTGGGCTGGCTCCTGGGGGAGTTTGGTGGGGGGAGCACTGCTCCGTTGTCTTGCTGCTTCTCAAGTGAAGAATTCACGACTGGCAAAACACAAATCTGTCAAAAAACGTAGGAGGGAAAGGGAGAAGGGAGAGGAATAGTCTAGGGAGGACACTTTTCTACTGTAGCTTGTAATCATGGCTACTATACCCTTGATCTCCATAGCGGTGCTGCACATGGACCTGCTGCTGCACTGGATAAAAATGCAGCCATGCTGCCTGAAAGGCCAAACTCTCTGTGCCACCAGGCTTTGCTCAGGGCTCAGCTGTCCCACCAGAGGCTCCAATGGAGGGTTGCAATGAGAAAGTGGAGGGAGCTGGTGCACAAACCAGGACTGTGTAGGAGCATGGTTATCTTTGTGCATCTTATATGTAAATTACCTGGCTACAAAGTGACAGGAAGGAAAGGGGATGTTACTGCCTGGAAATATGCCATGTGTGCATTGATGCATATATTTGAATTCTTGAAAAGATGAAAACAAAATAGTTTGGTAGCTGGAGAATATCTAGCTAGATGCTTGAAGGAAATATGGGAAGATAAAATGGGAAGGTGGGTGAAGTGAATCTGACAGGGCTGCCATGGAGGGAGAATTGTATTTTATTAGAACAGAAATCCAAACAAGACTGTGGTTTTGTAAAGACTGTGATTTTGTAAAGACTCTTGTATCCAAATCATGAGACTTATGTGCAAACTAATTACAAACATGATGAGCTGGTGCAGGGACTTGAGCACAAGTCTTGTAAGGAGTGACTGGGAGAGCTGGGGGTGTTTGTCTGAAAAAAAAGGAGGTTCAGGGGAGACCTTATCACTCTCTACAACTGCCTGTAAGGAGGGTATAGTGAGGTGGGAGTTTGTCTCTTCTCCCATATAACAAGCAGTGGGGTGAGAGGAAACAGCCTCAAGTTGCACCAGGGAAGGTTTAGATTAGATATTAAGAAAAAATTCTTCATGGAAAGGATTGGAACAGCACTTGAACAGGCTGTCCAGGGAGGTGGAGGAGTCACCATTCCTGGAAGTGTCCAAAAAACATGGGCATGTGGCACTTAGGGACATGGTGGGGAACGTGGCCATGATGGGTTAACAGTTGGACTCAATGGTCTTGGAGGCCTTCTCCAACCTCAACAATTCAATTATTTTATATGCATCTTTTTGAATGGTGGCTCAGAGTGTCTGCTACCATCCAGCTCTGACTTTTGTTGCCCACAGCAAGCCACAGAACAAGTTATTATGAGAAAATTTAGAATGGCAGTGTGCTCACCTGAGTAAGAGATATGGCCAGGGGAACTTCAAGAGTCTGAAATTCATATGTATGCAGGGAAAACAAACCAGCAACCAACCCAGACAACAGATTGACCTTCTGCTGGATTTATGTTTTGAGTTCTTTTCAAGGTATTTCTAGGAATGGTTGCAAGTACCTCCTCTGCTGGAGGAACAGTCTGGAAACATCCTTAACAACATATTTCCATGTTGTTTAATGATAACCACTTCCCAGAAGAATGAGAAACCAGTTGAGAGACTCCTGCAAACTAAGCAAAGTTTTCATAGGCTCAGATTAGGAGTAAGGCTCTTTACTTGCCTCACTTTGGTGCCATCATCTTCTGCTTCAATGTGGCACTTTGACGCTTATCTTTGATGATCTTAATTCCTGAGGCAAAACATAAAAAAGGGATATCTTTAGCGTCAATGGTCAAGAACACCTTAGGGACACCAAAAATAATTTGGCTCATTTGCCATCACTACCATCAGGAGTTGTCTAGATAATCAGAGAGAGATGTTTATCTAATCTTCAGTGAGGAATTTTTTGGTGCCACCCCATGTAGTCTTTTCCAGACCTACACAATACTTGGGTATTTCTAAAATCCACGTCATGCTCTATTTGCTCCGTAAGGGAGCGTTTTGGTGTCTTATTTATAGTGAAACTAGAGAACAGTTGAACGTAACTTTCTTTATGGTAATCTTTCAAATATTAGAAGGGAAAATGACATTACATTGTAGCTGATTTCAGTTGTTCATCTATTTTTAAAATAAGCAATTGCAGATCTTATAAGTCCCATTTAAAATAATTTTCCTGTCTTCACTTTCCATGTGTTGCTAAATTCTTGATACAAGTGCCAGCATTAAGAAGATGAATATAGTCAATACGACTTTCAGATAATACAGATTATGTAAAATAAGCCCAGAATTTAAAAGTTCAATAATTAATTATGGAGCTACATCCTCAGCCAAAGTGACCCCAATCCCTGTTATGCCTCAGCTGTGTGTTAGTGGAGTCACTGCTAGTGTCTTCTCTCTCTTCCATCAGTTAAGCGCTCTCAGTGTGATAGTGGGTAATGAATGATGCTGTTGGAGAAGCACTAAGTGAGCAACTGATGGCTCTCAGCATATGGATAATGGCACATCTTGCACCTTTTCACTGCCCACATTCTGCCTGCGCAGAGATAGCTGAACAATAGATGAGGTGAAATGGTGGCCCTAGCGCATT
This sequence comes from Motacilla alba alba, assembly GCF_015832195.1. Taxonomy (NCBI): domain Eukaryota; kingdom Metazoa; phylum Chordata; class Aves; order Passeriformes; family Motacillidae; genus Motacilla; species Motacilla alba. Next base: position 64,444,339 of record NC_052016.1, read on the forward strand.
TCAGAAACAATAATTGTCCATTAGGTCCCTCTAAAAGGAAGACAGCAAAGAACTGCTAAGTTTTCTATCCCTAAGGCCCTCAGAAGAATCAATCACACATCATGAATAATAATAATAGGAGAGGGAGGACAGCTGTTCAACTGAACACCATCAGTATTGACACCTTCCAGGAGGAGTAATCCCCTTGACCGAAGCAGGTGTCACAATAAGATAAAAGTCATAAGCTACAGCTCCAGTGAGAGTCTGTGGCCATATACAGAAAGACATGAATTGATTTCACTTTTGAAAGGCAGTTAAAACATCTTCTCCAGCTGAGAGGAGAAACATGCTGTCACGACTGTTCAAGTCTCCAGAAACAGCAGTGAAATTTGAAGAGATAGTACTTAAAAAACAAGGATTTTTCATATGGCCAAGCACCAACCAAAATGAACATTTCTCCTGTTTTTTAGCTAAAGTATGAAAAAAGGCTACCTGTTAAAATAGTAAACATTAAAGGATTTTTTGGAATTAGTTTACATGAGAGCAAATCATAGAATCTTAGAATCATTTAGGTTGAAAATGACCTTTAAGATCATCTCCAACCTTACCGCAGCACTGCTGAGTCCACCACTAAATCATGTCCCTAAGTGCCACATCTACACATCTTTTTCGTACCTCCAGGGATGGTAACTCCACTGTTTTCCCTGGGCAACATATTCCAATATTTGACAATTCTTCTAATGAAGAAGTTTCCTCTAATATCTAAGCTAAACCTCCCAGAGTGCAACTTGAGGCCATTTCCTCTTGTCCTGTCACTTGTTATTTGGGAGAAGAGGTTGACCCCACCTCAGAGCAACATTCTTTCAGGCAGTTGTAGAGAGCAATAAGATCTCCCTGAGCCTCCTCCAGGCTAAACAACCCCAGCTCCCTCAGCCACTCGTCATAAGACTTGTGCTCTAGTACCTTCACCATCTTCCTTGCTCTTCTCTGGACATGCACCAGCTCTTGACAGGTCCAGAACTGAACGTAGCACTTGAGGTGTGGCCTCAACAGTGTTGAGTGCAGGGAGATGGTCACTACCCTAATCCTACTGGCCACATAATTTCTGAATGACGGTGAGTTTGATCCTGCAATTAATATACTTACAATTCTATCAGCATTAGAAACTGCCTGTGATAAGTATTCAGTTCCTTTTTGTCAGCCTTGTAAAATCTCTTCAACACCAGCTTAATTTAGGACCAAGCTTTGTTCATCTTCCAAACTCACAGCTGAGGAGAGTCAAATCAATATCATAAGTAATAGTAAGGCAAAATCTTGATTTTGGTAAAGTTCTTCCAGCCTTCTTTCTAGGCTGAAGTGTAGCACATACAGCACTTCAGGGATTGAGAATCCCAAGGTATACTGCTCCAGAATGACTCAGGTTTCTAGCCTCAATAATCCCTTCAGAAAAGTGAAAATACAGAGGAAGGAACTACTAGATGCCACAAGTCAAAAAACTAACCAGAATCTAAAAGCAAAACTTAAAAGCAACCATGTTAACTTTAGTTGACGGTAGGGAAGAAATGACCTAAAAATGGCTGTAGGCAACCATTCAGGAACAAATGTGTTCCTACTTAATGTCATTGATTCCACGTTCAGAAAAAAAACCCGAAAAGACCACTGAATATTGAGTTCAAGAAGTGTTATGAGCATCTGAGGAATCTTGACTAACTTTGCTCAAACAGCAAAAATGAAAGTAGAAAGATGAAAGAATATCTTGGGTCAAGCTACTCTTTAACTCTGGGCCTTCAGAACACTATTAAAAATTAACCAAGGAAAAGGTAATACATACTATTGCTCAAAATATCCTAGAACAAACAACAAAAAAAATGTTCTTCATCTAAGTAGCCACAGGTTTTTTTCCTAGAACTATGCTAGAAAATTAGGAAGTAGCTTAAGGGTCCTGCAGCTGTATCACTTGTACTGACACTTCCCATTAGAGCTGTGGCTGACCCATTTCTGAGGGCCTCCACTGATGGAGATTCTCTGAGCAATTCATTCCAATGCCTAATTTTCCTTCAATAGAAAAATGCTTTTTTTCTTTTCTTGACTTAGGAGTTACTTCTCTCCTACCTGCAGTAAAGAGGAATAGGCTAATCCATTTGTTCTTGAATATTTGAAATTTTCAGCATGTTTTGTCATGTTTCCCCAAGTTTTGTCTTCTTTGCATTAATCAACAAACTATTCCTTCAATTTTTGTCATTTTTTAAGAGTAATCACTGTCAGTCAGTTACATCCTCCTTAAAATGTGGCATCCAACACTTTGCCTAAGGTTATGGTTGTGAACTCTTTCCAAAACAAAGTAATAAAGGAAAATTCCCTCTTGTGTCTTGTAGATAACGTTCTCCTTTATGTTTCTAATATGATATTCATGCATATGTGACAGTGACTATTGAAGCTTGTGATCTACTGGCTAACCTCAGGTCTTGCATAGCAAGACAAGCCTATTTGGTTATTTTCCACTGAGTGTTTGCTAAGTTAACTGTTTCTGACCTCACCTCACAAAGTTAATTGCCAGCAGCTCTAAGATTTTCTCAGTCAGTGATATATGTATTCTAGGGTGAAATTCGTAAGGCCTAGACAATTTAAAAAATTTTAACTTATCTCACTTCTTTCTAATCTATTTTTTCCTATTATGAACTGAATTGCCATTCCTTTGTCTTCAGCGTTCACTTTTGTGGCTCTCTGATCCTGCAAATAGCTTTTCCTCCTGATGTGTGGTAAACCAACTCTCTTCTCCCTCTTGCTAATAGTGGTTTCTTACTATTGCACTTAGTGGTTTTCTTAGGACATTTTCCTACCTTTACAGCCTCCAACAAAAGTACACAAAATGTTACACAGACTAGATGAAGGGCATTGAAAGACAATTTTCATAATATGGGACTTCACAGAGGCACTAGAATTGCAAGAGCAGTTGGAGGTAGTTATGACAGTATTGACAGGTTGCACTCAGATGTCCCTATTCTTACAGTCTCAGAGAAAACCTGACCTGATCTGATTGAAACGAGAACCAGCCCTAAAGAGAATAAAAGAAAACATTTCAGAGGGACCAAGGATCTTGAACGCAAAGGTCAAGTATTAAATCTAGGAGAGGACTGACTGAAATATGGCACCCTGTTTGTAAAATTGACTGATATAATGTGTTTTGCTTAAAGGGGACTTAATTGCTTCATAATGCCATTCTTTAATGTTTTAGGGCCACTAATTCACTTTAGTTAATAATGATGTTCTGTATTCCTATCAGTCCCTGAAAACATCCTGAGTGTTGCTCTCTTCACTCAGCTCTTTTACTCTTTTGAGGTGACAAGGAAACAAGGGGAGAAGAGAGAAGAGATGATTACAGAATAAGAGGTTAAGAACATAGTTTATTCTGCAATGAGTTCCTATGCCATTGCCCAGTATTCTTTTCTTTTTGTGGGGTATTTTGGTGAGGTTTTTTTGGGCGTGGTTTTTTTTTTTTTTTGTTTGTTTTTGTTTGCTTGGTTCATTTTGTTTTTTGGGGTTTTTTTTGTTTTGTTTTTTTTTTTTTTTTTTTTGAGGGTTGTGTGAGCTATTCACCAATATTTCTGAAATCCTGGCCTAAGTTCTGCAGATCAGCTCCTGTCAGGCTCTTGTGTCTGTCACACATGAGTGAGATCGATCAAATGCCCTATCTGTTCCCAATGAAGTGTAAACATATGGAGAGATCTGGTTGTTCTCTTGTTCTGGGGCATGAAACATTTTGAACCTCTGATCTTTCTATAATCTTTCCAGGAACATTCCTCTTTAATGCTAGAGGCTTTTGCCTCCAGATTTTGTGATGGTCACTCCTGCAAACCTTCCACCATTAACACATCTTTGATTTTTCCACGTCTGTGGCTCTGGGTGTAGGTTGAAGTGAGTTGGGATTTCTATCCAGGAAGTTTGTCTCTGTCAAGATCCATACAGTCAGCAGGCAGCTTGCAGTGCCATAGGATGGGCTTTCAGAAAAAAAAGTCAATGTTTGATAGCCAAATGCAATATAGTATTTTAAGGTCTTAAAGTAGTAAAAAATCTCCACAAGTCAACACGGATGTCCTTTATGACAGCATTTTGTTTCTTTGGAGGTGTTTCACTGCATATTCTGAGTGCTGATAGTCTCACCACTGAATGCATTATGGACAGCGGAGCCTAAATCAAAGTAGAGGGTTTTAACTTAGCAGATTGTGGCTCATTCAGAGCTTTTCTTCACTTCCCTAGTTCTCCACTTGTAGTCCACTCTGCAGAATTTCCCCCAAAGTGAAATCTTTGGTTTATATTTCAGTCTACCAGGATTCAGGTGCTCAGTGAGAGCCCATTGGCCTATGGCTAAGGGTTTACCTCTGCACAGTGGAGGAGTTCCCTCTGTCCATTTTCCAAGCCAACCAGAAGCTGTGCAACACAGTTAGCAAGATGCTGAGTACAAGCTCACAAATTGCCATGATTGGCAGTGTTCATTTGCTCTGACTCAGCACAGTCAGCTTGGCCTCAGCACTGCTGGTGAGTTTATGTGGCTTCCAGTTGTCTCCAACCCAGAACAGAACAAACACTCAGCAGGCTCGTGTCATCACCCACACCATGCTACGGTAGACTTTGCACAACATTTAAAGCACCACAGAGCCCTGGAAACAGAGTACTCTGTGAGCAGGGAAGAAGCCTCCTTCAATGGATTGATGTCCCCTGTCCCTTAAAAGTCCCGCCTCAGTTTCCTGGCTACTCCTCAAGTCCCCACGGGCGAGGGGCAGCCCGTGCTGTGAAGGCGCGTCGGTGCCAGCTGGCAGGGCTGCCCACACCTGCCCATCCCATCAGCTGTTCCCATGCACAGCTCACCTTGGCTGCTCTGCCTGCCTCCCTCCCTTTCCCTAGGCTGCAATTTGTGTGCAGCTTCACCATCCGGCTGCTGGTTTTCATTAAACTTCCAGTAATGAAATTACCTCTTGTGACTTGTCTCCAACTTTTATGCTGGCTCAAAAGTGGGTTCAGATTTGCTACTGCCCCTGTTCTGCCCGGAAAGGTGTAATAGATGGACAGGCAGAGGTTCAGTTAAAAATAACCACAGTGAACGAGAATCAGACTTGCTCTTTGTGCTTAGGCTGCATTTTTATATTATTTCGATACTGTATTACACAGATCTGATCTGGGAGCATACTGCCTTCCAGCTCTCATTTCCACACTCATCACCAGAGGCTGCCCTCCCTTTGGCAGAGCTTAAAGGCTCAGCAGATTCTTTGTAAGTGGGAACTGAGAAATGATTCATGTTAAAAGAACCATCTTTTTTTAAGATTTTTTTTAATGATCCTGGTATGGTTTTGGGTATAGCCAGGCAAATGATTGAACTGAGGCAGCTGGGGGGATGTGGTAGAGAGGAACATGGGTCAGAAACAAGGCCCTGTGCTACACACCAACATCGAGAACTTTTTATCCCTCAGTGCAGAGCTGTTACCAGAGGCAGTACCATGCAATACCATGCCCCTCAGTCCCCTTATTTTTTGTTTTGTCTCCACAATGTGGTAGCTTATAGGAGCCAGTCCCAGGAGAGAAATTGAACAATAAAAAAAGTGAATTTGTAAACTGATGGGAATGCTTTTACTAGAAAATTGAAAAATTTTTATGTGCTTGATGTCTTGATGTTCTTCTGTATTTGTGGCATCTCAGCTTTCATGACTGCATGATCTCCCCAGTACTTTGTTGTTCATATTCCTTGTTCAGTATGGGAGATGACCAAAAATTTTCACTTTAGATCTTCCAAAAGGTGAGATAAAAAACAAAAATATTTGATCTCAATAAGATTTAACTGTGTTATGGTCTGTAGCTGAGTCAATTACTTTGGGTATCAATAGTATGACAAAATATTCAAGGCCACTTTGGCTTGGCGGTGGAAAATGATGAGTTTAATGAGTAACATAAATCCCATTGCCTTCATGTTTGTTTTGTTTTCCTTCATGGAAAGAGTTGACTGATGTGACTGGAGCATTTTGCCCTTGGGATTATTACTAGCTTCTTAACCATGGAAATCTGAGTAATTTGACTATGTTGCCAACTCTTCTCTGGTCCTCACTCCAGCTGAGACAGGTTATAGATAGGACAAGATTTGAAACTACATTCCTTTTCAAAGCATTGTTTGCTGAAGAAGCAAAGAATCATTACCGCTTTACGAGAATCTGTCACCTTGTCCTCTAGAAGAAAGGCAGCAACAATCTTTTCCAATAATGCACCCGTTATCTCCCTCCTGGAATTTATCAGGCAAGAAACATATTGATCCAATTTGCAGGTTGCAGCCTGCAGTTCTTTAAACATGTCCAAACCCCTGGCACATGATGATGGCCAGAACTTAGTCTGAATTTAGTTTGCAGATATGTACCCACCCACCCTGCTTTCTCCCTTGTGGATTGCTGTTCTTTTTACAATCCAAGCAACCTATAGTAGAAGAAAATTCGTTTGTTTAAACTCATTAATTTTAACTCAGGTTTTTTAGGAAATTCTCTTACAGTGTTTTTCTCCATGGTTTCTCACCAGCTGTGAATTTGGAGCAAAAAATAGTGCATGGAAATGTTTATATCTAAGCAAAATATGCTTAATTTGAGTTGAAAAAAAATCTAGAAACTTTTTTTGCATTTATTATTTATAAATTGTTGTCATTTCTTAATGAAGACAGTATTTTGTTTACATAGAACTGGCACTTCACTTTTAATCTCTGGGCCTGTTCTTTAGGATTGCTTTTGAAGATAACAGACACGTTACGCTTTTCAGAAAACACTGTTGTAATGATTCACTGTGCTTTACCCATCATTATCAAACAGAAATGAATGTGAAATCATTCATTTTCTGATCAATTTAGAGTGTGACAGATAAATCTTCCTTGTTTGTTAGAAACCACTTACAGAGGCTACTATGGCAACAAAATTAATGACAAAGAAGGAAGCTGTTAATTAATTGTTCAGGCTGACTAGAATAAGAAAATCCTGAATCTTTGCTGAATCCAGGTACTACCATCCCAGTCACTCTTGGTTATTTATTTGAAGAGCTATTCCATCTTTTTACTGTACTGGAAAAAGATTTTTTTTATGATAATAGAATTGAAAGTGCACATGGACTTCATTAGCCTTCCCACTGTGATCCTGTTGGACGTGATCACTGAGGTTTGGGTCATGCTCACAATGATCCCCTCAGCTGCTGATAATTTGAGGAATAAAGCTGATAATGCCTTTAGGCCACTAAGGACATAAACAAATAGGAGTAGTCCCTGCCTCGAGAGGTTTACAGTCCACAAAGCTGATACATGCCAAGCAAAAAGTAGTATTTTGGGATGCTGGCAAAAAGGGTATTTCCTATTGCTTTTTGAAATAGTCCTGGGATGCTACCAGAGAAATTATGTTGATGTGTGTTGGTAGGCATGAGATGAGCTAAGGAACACATGATCTCCTCAGGAAGAGAGGAAGAACTCTTGGGACTCCTGTAGGCAGTAGGTATATGAGCTAGAGCAGTTTCCTTACTACTAAAGTTTGCATATTATGCTCTGTAAAGCAGGATTGATATATTTTCTACAACAGGAGGATCTGCCAACAAACTGATTCGAGGCATAACTTATGGAGACACTGATCTGTTTTTCTTTCTGGAATAAATTACAGTTTGAGAAAATAAATACATCTCTATAGAGAGTTCAGAGCATGAGAAGTTTAGGCACTGTCCATTTTTATACTTACTTTACTGAAAGAGCTGGTCATATGGTGGAAATGCAGATGGCCAGAACCTTGTAAGGTCTATTGCCATATGGCCAAAACTCTGCTTTACCAGAGAATTTTGATAGATGGGTAAGGTGTCTACTGTTTGAAGTGGGGTGAGGAGATATCATGTAGCAACAGGATGTTCCTTCTCCCTTCCTGTTTGGCATTGTTTACTTTCTTGTCAGCTTTCCAGACACATGACAATTGACCTTCTAAAGTATCACATCTATGGAATTAGAAGCTTATGAAATATGAACTGGTGAACCAAAGAGTACCCACTCTGAATTCCACAATGAAATTCCTTCAGCAGATGATTCTTTTACACAAAGGCAACAATTTTGCTTCCAAATAAATTAGGAACAAGCTTCTAAAGCTGTGACAGTAATCAAAAGTAGTGATTGAACAACTGAGAAGCATTTGCTTTTCTGTAATATTCCTTCAATAAAAAGCTAAAACCAGATTACTGAAACAAAAGAATAAACCCAAATGCTGCTTACGACAGTATATTACATTTTTCTCCTGGTGGAACTCATGGGGCTGTTACTCTAGTGGGTCTTTCCCCCCTAGGTAACGTAATTTCTCTATTAGATCAAAAGGTTACATTATAAAACAAAAGTGCTGTGAGTGGGCATTTCCAAAAAAAGGTGCTGGTGGCTGCTCACAAGCAGTGAAGAAGTGTGCTCCATAGAAACATGTAGGTTTGCAACACTGTGAGCCTTGTCTTCTCACAGAAGAAGACATATTTGTGCACATATACATATATATGTTTATGTGTAGGAGGGTTACCTATTGTGCAGGACATGATCGTGCTTTTCGTGGACAAAACTCTGATTTATGTCACGTGGCTAAGAGGGCTTTGTAAGTACATGTGATGATGGCTGTAAGCAATGTCTGGTGAGAGATGTTCCCTTACTTGAAAGTAGCCATTAGAATATTTCTTCCCTTCTCTCAATTATAGTGTTTACAAATCTTAGCTGATTCTTTGCTAGCTAAGGAGGGGAAGAGGAAAAAGCCTCAATGCAAATAACAGCAAGGGGATTCTTTTTCAGTCAATAATAAAGATATCAAAGGCCATCCTGTTTTTCAGGCGCTCTTCTGTTTTTGCCACCTATGATATCTACACCAAACATGGTGCCATCAGTCAGCCACGGTGTGGTGGATTCATGAATATTTACCAATTTGCAAATTATGCGTGGAGAGCTCTTAGCATAGCTGTTTCTTTGTCTTTCTGCTTTTCTTCCTTCACTAATGATTTAAAATGTTTACATGCCTAGCATCAGAGGCTGTATTCTATGCTTGCCGTTTGCCTTTGTACACCAATTAGGTCTTTGTAATTTAAATGATGTTTTATTTGTTGATTTGGAAGCATCCTTGTTGGTAGAATGAGGTTTTCTTCATCCTGCAACTGTTCTTTGATATAATGATTTATTAAGGTACTAGGAGAAATATTGATCCTGCTAATAGCTTCTGCTTTGCCACAGAGTGCCTTACATTTTACTCGCTGAAAGGGCCATATTCCTTTCCTCTTCATCTGATTGACCATAAATGCTTTGGCCTTTCCCCAGCAATTATCAAAGCAGTGGGTAAAAGTCAAGTATTTATAGACTAATTAGAGAATTCAGCATGTCCAAATGTGTACTTTACATAACACAAAGAGTTAGAGGACAGCACTTTGAAATTAGGGAGTGGGTCCATACTGCTCAAAAACGAATTAGCAAATTCAGAGGAGTTATGTATTTATTATCGATTAGGACAATCTTTCTGGGAATTGCTGCATGGAGTTATGTGCTGGGCCTGTGATTTATTAATGGCATTTATGCTTACATTACATTGGTATTTTCACTATATTCTCTGTCATCTATTCTAGCCTCCTTTTTCTTGAGAAAGCTTTCTGATGTTAATGCCTGCAAGGTGGTGGCGAAGGCATCAATTTTGTAACCCATCTGGAGCTGATTCCTTATGTAGTTTTTATTAACCACCTAGGAAAACACATTATTTCTATAGTAACTACAAATGCTGAAAGGCAATAGGTGACAGCTCCATGGAAAATATGGGACAAGGCTTTTAAGGGTTCAGCAAAATGAAGCCAAATGGAGGTGACCTGATCAGCTGTGGATTAGTGTCTCCATTAGGCTGCTTAAGGATGTGGATACAGCATTACAAAAAACAGTTTCCTGTATTTAATCTTATTGGGGCATTTATCCCATTTTGCCCTGTTGGGGCATCTGTAGACTTGTGTTGCAAACTTATAATAGTTAGTGAAAACATATTAGTAGAGGCATGTTCATTTTTATGCTTCACAGTTAGAGCTAATTTCTGGCTATTTCAGGATTAGAAAGACCTTGCCTGCGGGGGGAACACTATGAAAAATCTTTTTTTTTTTGTAGTTCTTTAAAAAATTTCCTCCAGTGAAGACTGCTGAAAACAGAACACAAAACAAATTTTGCTGCTGTTCATAAATGTCACTTGCTCCTGTGCAATTACACACTCCTGAACTCTGGTCAGAAAGCAGAGAGTAGAAGAGTATTTTTGCCTTGCATTAAGATCTGTATCTTGAAATATGCATGTATTAGTTCTGTTCAAGGTTTGTTTTTAGTTAACATTTGGCACTTTAGCCAAAGTTTTATTTTGGTGTTTTATTTTGCTAAGTGTGAGCACTGTTGCTAGTGAAGCTGTCACATAGATGAGAGGACTTTTGTCACCTACATGAGAGCTAGTCACCCTGCATAGCCAGTGGAGACAAACAGGCATTTCTAGGACAAGAATCATCTCAGCTTTAAATAGACAGGCAAAATAAATCAGATTCATCACACCCTGAAAGTGTTTCTATCTGGTAATGGTGAAGGGAGCTGTGAGTGACTAGCTCAGAGGGAGGTGTCCACAGATCACTGAGATGAACCCATGCTACTGTGGTACATGGGATGAGTCACCCCCTGTGAGTCCCCAAAGGAAGGAATATGTTGCTGAGAAAGTCTGGATAGCATGCTCAAACTCAATCCAAATTTTTTAGATTGTCTAAATTAGCTGAGGTCTATTCTGCAGGTCCAGGAAGGATGCTGCTGGTCTGGATCTAATTTGCATGTAGGAGGTGGGTCTTTTGCAGGTGTAGATCTGTACAGCTCCATTGTGCCAGCAGAGCTCTGCTGACTGCACCAGCACAGCATCTGATCAGCAGAAAGGTGGCTCTGCACCTGAGTTACAGCAGCAGTCAGGGGTGAGATTTTATCTTCCTTTAAGCAGGGTAATGTGATCTATGGCTGGGCCTGGTTCCAGCCACAGTAACTGGCTCTAACAGGGGTGGGGGGGACAAGGGGAAGGGAGATCCCCTTTGCAGTAAGTGTGAGGGGATAGGTTGTACCCAGGTGCTGTGTTAAAATTACCATGGCCCAAATGGAGGGAATGGAAAGAATCCCAGCCCATGACCAGCATTGTCAATAGACGCCTTTAAGTAATTTCTCTACAGCAACATATCTTCATCTCTGAATGTTAATTAATAATTGATCTTGTTATGTATGTAGAGGACTCCCTATAATTCAATTCTCTATATTTATGTCTCATAAATGACTCTGCCTTGTCAGATTTTATGGTGAAATAGTAGATCCAAAAATTAACATAATGTAACAACCAAATCACATATATAGCCTTGATCTGCAAACTCTTTTGCCCATGAATAATTTTAGTTATTACAACTGAACTCACTGGGACTTATATATGCTTTTACAGGATGAGAGCCACAATGTTTATTGAATTAATTTCTTTCATACACTACATGTGTTCAAATGAAACTAATTTATCTGTCATGTATCTAGGCATTTTTCAGCATATATTATGTAATTAATTTTTTAAAGCGTGGTTCCAGTGAATCAGAGGCCTAGCTAATATTTCCAGTAGATAGTTAGATAAAACTGAATCTGAGTTCATGGTATGAAAGAGTTATAAAACATTACTTTGTATATGTGTATTTCTAATATGTATTATACTGTTTAATACATGTTATGATGTATGTACGCTGTTATAAATATCTATGTGTAGCTGGGCTTATACAGGCAGATATGCATGCATAGATGCATGTAAGACTTGCTGTCTCCATACATATATCTATATTTATGTTTATATAGCAATGCAGATTCTGCATGTTTGAGAATACTGATGGTTTTTTTACTTGCTAAATATATGCACACCCAGGTATACTCATGCTTGTCTGACTCAAGCCCATCTATCTTCACTTTCAAATAAACAATCTAATTCTCTTTCTGGAGTTTAAAATAAGTTCTCTTCTTGTGAGCTTTGTAACTCTGTGAAGAAGGAAACTCATAAGTTTCAGTTCTAATGCTCATCCAGAGCTTCAGTGTGGACAAATGTCATCTGCTTTGTGTCAGGGTGTTGTGAAGCTGAAGAAATGTTGCACTTTGTAATGACACTGTGCTTATATATTGCTTTGCTGAGAAGAGGGAATGAAAGGAAGGAAAGAACCTTGCCTGTAGTCTGTCAATTAAAAAATACAAAATAAAAGGTTATCCATTGTTTTTGTATTTAAATAAAACAATAAGGAATGTTTAAATTCAAGAATAAGGAAATATACTGAGCTTGTTCTGAGAATGTTGCTTAATGATATACAAATAATCACTCGGATTGCAGTGTTTGAAATGAGTGTGGTTTATGATCTAATGTCTAAAGATCATTAACCGACATCTGCTAGTTTCTGGAAACAGTGCTGAAAAAAGCCCCAAATATAAACTCCTTCAGTTAAATTGCCCTTTTTATATGCTGTAAGTAATGGGGAGAGAACCGCAGGGAAGTCTGGAGGTGCTGCTCACATTTGGGTAAAATGAGTTTATTCTCTGCTATCCAGAATTGACAGGGAAAGATTACTTTGTTTCCCTTGTAAGAGAAAAAGTGGTTGTTTTTCTTTGCTTCTTTTATTTTAAATGGACTCAGGCAGCCATGAAGGCTTTTAGACAGGACATTTGGCCCATGGGGCTGGCAGCACTGACTTTAGTACATTGCTTACTGACCTTAATCCCTGATGGTGTAGATCTCAGGGTGCTCAGCATTTCCTCGTGGAGCTGCTTTCCCATAGCTGTGCTCTCGTGGTGGTGTTCCTTGACACATAAGTTGCCCTGCTCACGTTGGTGCTAAGTATTGCTGGGTACCAATAAAGCTGTCCAGAAGTGGCCCCTCAGGGAGAAATTCTGTGTGAGAGATGTGCTGGTGTGTGGATGTCCCTCCCATCATGTACCTGTTTGTCCTTTTTGGGTAGTGTAGGCGTAGGAGTTTAGATAAATCACATGAGTACTGCTGTGCTTATAGTTTAAGCTCGTAATATATAAACATCCCATCTTCGAAACTTCTGCTCATAAGGTGTCTTGATATTCGGAGGCTTTTACAATGAACTTGTCAGGCTGTGTGTAAGAGGAAGGCTTTTTAAGATTGGTTCCCTTAAAAAAAATGAGATAAAAGTGCATCAGTGCACATTAGAGATGACATTTTCAAAACAAGGGCATCCTATTGAGCTCTGTTTTGCCATTGTTGGCTTATGTGTTCCTTCTTTTGTGTGAAATGCATTACAAACATCTCTGCCAGAGGCCTTTTATTTTGGTGTTGATCTGAATTTAAGGTCAGCCACTTAAAAATGAGATTAAACAAAGGTGATGAGATTATGCTAAGTGAGGCTTTTCGATTACCTTTATTTTTTAAAAGGAAACTACCTGGAAGGGGGCACTTATATTGTTATAGCGGCAAATATGTATCATTATGGAGAATTCAACAAACAAATGTCTACAGGCAAATCCCTACAGACACAAAATGATCTGTGCACAGCATCACCCCCCCTGAAAGCAGTTTGGGTAGCTGGTTCCTCAGTGAAACAGAAAAATGCTTTGTCTTTTCTTTACTGGGGAAAGGAATATACTTTGGGCTGGTAACACAGCAGCCAGTGCACATCTGATTCTCACTGTAACTTTCCCTAATGAGGTTTATTTATGTCCCAGCTCTCTGCATGATCACCAGTCATAAAATACTGTCACTCAGGAGTATTTGTGCTTAGGGTTTTTGCAGAGATGATGATAACGTGTAAACAGGAGTTAGTGGAGCCCAGCAGCATTTGGTTGCATTTTTCAGTTCAGTGTTTTGACATGTGGACCCTTATAGGGGGTTTAATTTTGGTCTACTCCAGTTCTATAAAACAAGGGCAAACAATTACTGTTCACAAAACAGACTTAACCCAGGCGTTAATTTATTGGTGTTTGGGAGCTCCTTGCAATGATACTGGAGGATGTTGAAAACAGTCTAGACTGTACCAATATGTACTTAAAAGAGAAACTCTTTTCAAAACTCTTACTGAAAATTTAAAAGGAAGAGTACAGAAAAAAACCAATGTTTTAGTTTTATTAAGCTAAACTTGAAATATATCAGCCTTCTGAGGAATATACTTCCCTTTGGATATAACAGAAGATGTCCCTGTGTATATCAGGCTGGACTCAGGTGTCATTTTCTCTTAGGCAACTGAGAAATACACTTTCTCTTCCCTGTGATTCAGGGTCCTGCATTCCAAGGAGAAAAAGGGTTTCAGAAAGAGAAATGACAGTTCCTTTAAGTTTATATCAACATTATCACACAACTGAAAAGGTCAGGAAATTTGAGATTGTCTGTAATGATACAGACTGTAATGCTGACTCAGGTGAGCTAACGAGCCTATAGAAGGCAGTGGATTTGTGCTGACATAGCATGAAGAGTCTTTGAGCTATATATTTAGCCATCCTTGGCTAATTAATACTCTAAAATTTCATTTTTATGTACCTTTTGACATGTAATGCTGGGGAAATGTCAAATTGAGCATGGAGGGAGACTGGATTCATCCCTGTGATTTGAAAAGAAGGATAGGAGCTGAGCTTCTCTGCTTGACCGCTTTAGGTGGACATGCAGGGCCAACTAGACATGCCCAGACCACATACTTGGACCAACCTTTGTCTTCATAAATTTCTTGTTCTTCCAGAAGAGTTGGCTTTTTAATTGGTCATCGTCCTGCTACCTGAACAGGATCAGATGAATTTCTCTGTTAGGGAAGCACAGAGCTATGTGCTGTGAATTCTAATGTGGAAAACTCACTGTGCAGGAACCAAAGAAAAAGAAGTGCTAAATTAAAAAAGCTTCTAACCTGATATAAATAATCTTTGTTGCCCGTCACTGCACCATATCATGGATCAAAGTTGTTTTTTTCTAACAGACATTTGGGTAAGCTGCTTAGAATATGTAGATGACATTGGAAATCACTCCTGAGTAGTTTGTTGAGTTGGTTTTATTTCTTCTTCTTTCTGAGGTTCTTATTTTAAATCCACTTATAAGACACCAATGTCATAAGCAAAATATTTCATTATTATATTAAAGGAGGAAAAGTGCCCTTGGCTTGTGATCACATTGACCAAGATTTTATGGTGGAATTTAAAATCCCCTAACCATAGGGATTTGTAATTTGAAATATAGATGCAACCTTGGAATGAACAGTTTCATCTTTGTTGGCTGTGATAAATATGAGCCATAAAGTAAACCTGTGCTCTGAACCAGATTGGATCAAGTATCGTTGCTGAAGCTCCTTTGCCATTTTTCTGTTTCTCTTCCAAGCATCCGGTTCTACAGATCACTGTTCTCCATTTCAAGGTTGTATTTTTTTCTGAGGCTGAGGTTAAGGAATTGTCACATCCCAAGGGGAATCTTTGTTTTATTTTTTAATCTATCTTGCTGTAGCTTTATTTCTACAGCAAGTGGTTTCGGTAATCCATACTGATGAGTTGTCCGCTCTCCAGGTAGGGTTGACAGGTAGATTTATGAACCAGGAGAAGATAATCTGCTTCCACAAGGGGTCACTGGTAGCAGTGCACACAGCAACTAGTTTCTGCCATGCTTCTGTAAAAGGCAGGTTTGGACAAGCCTCTCATCAAACAGAATAAAAAAGGAAAGGGAGTTCTTACTCTTTAGAAGTACACTCTGTGTACTTTATAAAGAAAAGGGGCAAGATAGTTAAATGAGAATGCTTTTAAGAATTCCTTTCCTTTCAGTATTCAGGTAGCCAGGTGTCAGAAGACAGAAGTCGTTTTTGCCCTCCCCATCTGAGATGGGACTTCGCCGTTCCCTGCTGGTAGGGGGTGTTTGGCTGATGTTGCTTCAGAGTCTGAGTTCTAAAGGCTATGAGGATTGCTGGATCTACAGAGAGTGTAACAGGAAATTGTTAATTCATCCACAGTGTCTGTACGAGTAATTAAAACAATTCTCCTGAAATACATATGCCTGCCTGCCTATTTTTAAAAGAGGTTGCCACAGGGTATAATTTTAGGACACTTCTCTCCTGGTTTCTTTGTGTGCAGTCAGCAAAGGTTCCTGGTGTTAGGGGACAAATCTCCTTTTTTAATTTTTCAGTCTGCCTGAAAATCACCTTTGGAGAGAGGCAACCCTGTTAACAGGAGTTAATGGAGCCCTTTCTGTAGGCAGGGTTCTGCCATGAGTGCTGCTGCTTGTAAAAATCAGGACATTTCATGAGCATGTTATTTCTGTGTTCCTAAAGCTTTATTTCAAATCTTATTGTCTCATGGTGCATGTAGCTCTCCAGCACACTGAAAAATACCAAGAATTTTTTGTCTTGTTTTGGCATCCTGTCTGTGTGCAGCTCCCAGTCCCCCAAGGATAAACAGAGGAAAGCTTTGTTCTGCTATCTGGTGATAATTTTTTAAAGGTCAATGTTGTCATCCATTTTACAGGAAATTTTACCTGTCAACAGCTGCCCAAAATGACTAAAAGACATTTCTTTGCATTTCACCTTCAACTGGGTGTTTCCATGTGGAGCATTGGCTAAGCCTTTTTGTATTCAGATATGTTATGTATTAATTTATTTTTTAAACAATATTCTGCCTTTACAATCATTATCTCTGTCTTGTTCCTTCCCTGCCATTCACACCAGTTCTAAAATTCCTGGAATGTACAGCACAGATTCCCAACACAATGCTTTAATTGCTGATATGGTGAGGTATTTTTTTCTTCTCTTTTCTTTTTCCTGGAAGAAGAACAAATTTAGTATTCATGCAAGGTGAAGAGACTGTAACTCCCAACAGCACAGTTTTATCTCTTAGCATTTAGAGATGACTTTTAGAGCTGCTCATTGCAAGGAATAAGTTTCTCGTCAGAGAAAATCCTCACTACCATGAGTTTTGACATATTTCTATGATCTTCCAGGGGGAATCTGTCTGCTTCTGCATTCCCATTCAGCACTGCCCAGTGAGGGGAACAATCTCGCACTGCCTGACATAATGGCAGCTGCCCAGTCCTCTTAGCCAGCTGGGAGCTTCATTCACCTCTCGATTCGTTAGAAACAGATGTTTTCCTCAGAGGAAAGGAAAAAGAGGTGGGAAAACACACAGAACACACCAGCTGCTTTTATTGCGGAAAGATCTATCTAATCCAGGGCGGAATTTCTGGTCACAACCCACGAGTGTTTGTCCTGGGAACTATGGCTCATTTGTACTGGAGTGCACACCACTTACCTGAGGTGTGTGATGGCAGCTGGCAGGATGCAGATTTCAACAAAAGGTTCTTTGCAAAAATCTTGAACAGTTGAAATCAGTAACTTCATCCCAATGCAGATTCCTTTGGTTCTCTTCTAATTAGCATGCTTTTGTGGGACTTGAATATTGCTTTTTGCTCAGTTCTAATCATATACCAGGGTTTGGGCTAGAAGAAGTAATATGTAAGAAACATTTTAATTTGGATTAAATAAACATTTATCTCCTTGAACTGGTCAGAGAGAAATTAATTGTTTTATTCCTCTGATCTACTAATTACATGTACAGGCAAGCCCATGTAAGCTTTTCCTGCATGCTCTATCATTAAAGAATGGATTACATTGGAATTAAATTACTGTATTTCCATCAAAGGTCTCAGTGGGTCAGGGTGGTTGACAAGATTCATAGGCTAAAAAGGAGGAAGCCAATGGATATTGATGCTTAAGAAATATATTGTTCTGATGGGGGAGTTATCCTTTCCTGAGAGTCTGGATTGCTCTTTTTCTCATTGTTCCCATCTTTTTGCACCCTTGCACTGCCTGGACATTAATTCTAAATTCCTGTAGGGTTTTTTTTTTTTGCCAATTCCTACCCTTTCAACCACCAGGAAACATAGAGTCAATTGCATGTTTTCCAAGTCCCAGCCTCACAGGGAAAATGCAAGGGTTCATGATGACAATGCCTCATTTTCTAGGATGAGATCTTTTTGTGGTCCTGTTCTGTCTACAATGGAGCTTTGTGTTTGCTGGCAGTGAATACACACACAATTTCTTTCTCCCTGCCGTAAGTATAGTAACTGTTTTCTGCCTCTTCCTCTGGCTACATAGAAAAACAGATGAGAGTGGAAAAGTGAGAAAAAACTTGACAAAAAAATTTTTTCTTGAAGGTGAGATTCACAGGCAGAAAAGACAGTAGATGTCACTTTTGGGTCAGCAGCACAAAACAGTGATTTAAGAAAGAGGGAACAACTCTATTATTTTAAAAAGTGACAGATAATTTTAGGCATCCAGTTTTTTTTGCACTGTATCATAAGAGGTCTTTTCTCACATTTTGATTTAATAATTAGAAAATATATGTAACTATGGTGCAGCCTGAAAAGCTTCACTAAATGCAGAAAATGGCAGGTGTCAGATTATCTTATCCACTTTGCCATGTACAAAAAGCTTACCTGCACAAAAGAGAAAAAAATACAGAGATGTGAAATGTAAATGGTCACTTAACAAAAAATTAAATACCTAAATACCTACATTTATGCTGATTTCTAATCAACCCTCTGTTTGGACAGCATGCAAAGGAAAAGCAGGAAATCATAAGCGCTATTTGAGACTTGCTTCTCTAAGCCATATTAGTTGCATTATTACCATAATTAACACGTTCTCTAATCGAACCAAATACACCAGAGATTGCTCCACATTCTGGGCTTTGGGACAAATTGCTCCTCTGTATGAAAGCCAGTGAAGTGCAGAGTGCAGAGTTTTTTCTGTCAGTCTCGGGAGTGTTAGCATTCCCAGCGATGGTCAAGGAGCTTTTGCAGGACTGGATCAGAGCCAGGGTTTTATGAGAGGAGCTGCACATCCCTCCCTCAGCGCGGTCCTGACCTGTTCTGCCGCACAGCGGTGCAGGAGGTGCAGAGCTGGTTTCTGTGTCAGCAGTGCAGATTCACCAGACACCTGAGGCGACAGAGTAATAATGAAAACATGTGCACCAAGCAAGCAGGTGAATTTTACTTGGCCAAAACTCAACAGATCTTTCAGAGGGCCCACCAGCCTCTCCTTGCCCGCGTGCAATTTGCCCTTGAGACTCTCCAATTTTCCACCCGGGCCGTTGAGTGGGAAAAATCTCAGTAAGACTTTGGTGACTTGTACAGCTTCATCAAGTTTCACTGAATAGCTATTTACAGAGAGAGTGAATGAGTGAATAGCTGCCAGACAATTTGTAATGTGTGTTGCTGAAAAGCAGAAGATAAGACAGCATTTCCTATCATAATCTACTAGCTCAGACATGTTTAATCTTGCCATGCTTTTTTTCCTGGCAATTGAAGAACATTGTAGGAGAGGATGGAGAGGTGGCAGAGAACACACTTCTGACCTTGAATCTGCAACTATATATTTATTTGAATTTATATTATTTGAGTGCTGTTTTTCCATGTGACTGGTTGCTGTGACAGGAAAGGGGGAGGCAGAAAGCTGCATGACTGGGAATGAGCCATGAAAGGTTCTCTGTTATTATGTTGTCCACATCTTTGGGAATCCTGCTGTTGGGAAATTTTTCTGAATCGCAGATGTCTGCCTGCCCAGGCTGAGCCTCACACAACTATCTGGAGAGAGGAAAAGGAAGGGACTTTTGTAGGAACACAGGAACTGACACATAATTTGGGTGTCCTTGAATTCTAAACTGGCTGTAAAACTAGCTGAGAGAAAGGGTGAAGGAAGTCAGAAAAGAAAGTAAGAAATTTCCCATTAAGTTTCATTGCAAAGGTTTTTTATATTCTGTTTCAAATTATCTTGTCAATATCTTGTCAATATGTTCTTCACAGTCTCATTATGTAATATATACAGTCACAAAATCACACAATCTGGTGGAGGCTGGAAGCCCCTCCGAGATCATGTAGTCCCTGTTAGAGTCCCTCTGCTATAACTGGGCTG
Organism: Motacilla alba alba; assembly: GCF_015832195.1. Classification (NCBI taxonomy): domain Eukaryota; kingdom Metazoa; phylum Chordata; class Aves; order Passeriformes; family Motacillidae; genus Motacilla; species Motacilla alba. Next base: position 64,464,271 of record NC_052016.1, read on the forward strand.
TGTCCAGTCAGGTTTTGAATATCTCCAAGGATTAAGACTCTGTGACATCTCTGAGCTACCTAATGCCAGTGTTCAATCACCTATATAGTAAAAAGGTGGTGGTTTGGTTTTGGTGGTTTGTTGTTTTTTTTTTTTTTTTTTTTTTCCAGGCAGAATTTCCTGTGTTTCAGTCTGTGCCCTTTGCTTTGTATCCTGTTTCTGGGTGCCACTAAGGAGAGTCTGGCACTGTTTGCCTTACCTGCCTCAGATACTTATACACATGGATATAAGATCCCCTTGAGCCTACCCTTCTCTAGACTGAAGAGTTCCAGCTCTCCTCACAAGCTAAATGCCCCATTCTCTTCATCATCTTTCTGGCCTTTTTCTGGACACACTCCAGCAAGTGCATGTCTCTGGGGAGCCCAGAACTAGACATGGTCAGATACACAAAAGACAAACCAGTTGAACGTTTCAGACTTACCTATCTAAAGCATTTTTTAATCTTTTCATCCTAATTCTGTATGATGGGGGTTTACATTTATGTATCTGGCCTGGTGTGGAGAGAAAGTACATCTTGAGGGTCTTGTTCAATGCTGCAGTAAAGCAGACGGTCTCAAAATTAGTTTCAATGTCCCACTGAATTCTGAAACTCTCCAAGAGTGATGATTCCACGGCCGTTCTAGCACTGGCCCTTATGCCAGTGCTGCATCACTCTCATTAGAGAGAAAATTTACTGTATGTCCAGCTGTAATGTCCCTTGGTACAACTTGTGATTGCTCACTTTTGTCTTTTCACTGTGGGCTCCAAAAAGGTGTGGCTTCACTCTTGCTCTAACCCTGCTCCTTTAGCCTCTCCTTGTGTGCCAAGTGCTCCAACTCCTGCTGTCATAGGTGATTTCTACTGTACTCACTGCCAATATCTTTCTTGCACTTTGAGCCTCAAAGCTGGACACATCATCCCAGATGTGGCCTCATGAGGGCTGAATAGAGGGGAACAATCATTTTCCTTGGTCTGAAAGCTGACCCACTTAATGTTTGACCACATAATGTGTGTTGGCACAGACTGTGTCCTCCAGTAATTGTTGCTTGAAATGTCTGTTTTTAGTATGCTGCCTTAGTTTAGGTCTCTCTAAAGCTGTTCTCAAAATTCCCAGCTGATAAATAAAAGTTATCTGCAGCTTTCACTGTCTTGCAGTCCTCCCCACACACATGCTTTTCTCTTCTGTCATATATTTATGAAATGTCATAAGACAAGAGGAAATCTCAAAGGAACTGTTTTTGGTTTTTTTCTTCCAAGATGGAAGCTATCAATTAACCATTATTTCCTTTTTCCTGTATCCTGCCCATTTTTCATCTATGACATTATCCTTCATTCATTCATGGCTGATTAGTTCCTGTATTAGCTTCTTGTGTAACAACCCATCAGAGACCTGTTGGAGGTTGTCTGCTGCAGTACTGTGGGATGTCAGCCATAGACAAGGAAAAGAAACTGGTACACACTGCACAAACAGACAAAGAAAAGCTAGCAACCATCTAAAACAGCTCCATTTTTGGATTAAATGTTATGAGTCAGCATATCTCAATCTGTTCCTGGTTACTTTGGGAAGAGACTTCATGGGGTGTTTCTCTAAGTTTCTGATGCTGCACATGCCCTGTCCTGTAAAATTAGCCTTAACAAAAGGACATCACAGACAGCCACCTGAGCCCAACTCAAGCATATCTGTTGGCAAAATTTTTTTTTTACCAGAAGGTATTCTTATGGACAGGTTGAGAGGCTGCAACAAAGTAGTGTTTTACAGAGACTTTCTCACAAATGTGACAAAGAGTCTCAAGAGACTACAAAGTTGGCAAGTGATGAGTAGAAGCAGGAGCTGTGGACTGTTCAGGTGTGAGAGCTGACCTTTGGAAGCTGAATAGAATGAGCAATACAGTGGAAGAGTCCTTGAAAGTGAAGGCCAGTTGATTGTTTGATATGAAAAGGAGCCAGCAAGATGAGTAAAAAGAAAGCTGGGCTGGGGAATGATCTTTGCAGCAGCATTGTGGATCAATACACCATCAGGGCATGAATGAGTTTGTCAGTGTCCAGGAAAAGGATGTTGGAGTAATTGAGACATGAGGTGATGAGAGCCTAGATAAGGATTTAACAGCAGGAATGGGAGTGAGAGGTGCCTCTGAGATATGTTAATTGGAAGGAATCTGCAAAACCTTTGGTACCTGCACACAGCAGGCAGGGCTCTGACTGCAGTACTGCGCTGGTGGGAATCAGCCTGAAGAAGCTTCCCTCCAGACGGCTCAGCAGCCAGAAGCAGCAAAGGAAGGTTTGGTGACATGGGCTTTGGTGTGGGCTGGCTGTGCTCAAATGGGCTATTATGAGTTCAGTTGTGGCTACCACTGGATTTTTCTACTCTTTTGCTACTTGCTCCACACCTGTTGCAGGTGTAAGCTTCTAAGCTCTGCAAAATTGTTCCTTTCTTTTTTTTTTTTTTCCTCTGAGCTCTTTGACCCCTTGAGTACTTGAAGTTTCCAATTCCTAGGGTTTGGCAGCTTCTCAGATCTCATTGTTTCCTGCACATCCCCTGACACTGAAGTCTGACATGACACTGATAAAAAATTCTTCTAGAATGTTTTCAAATTCTGGAAGAAGACAGAATTTGGCCAGTTGAATAACTGTATGCAGGAAGTTAAAAAGCAAAGCCCAGACAACCTCATCTCCCCAAGGCAAGCAAAAAAAAAAATCAACCAAAAACATTGCCTAAGGTGGAAAAACTGATCTCAGTCCTGCAGGATGTTAGACTGGGAGGTGGGAGGGGGGAGGAAGAACAATATAACATAGACACTATTTCCCAGTAGCTGTAATTTAGCTCCAAGTCTTCTTTCCAAGTCACTTATCTCATTAAAATCTGTCGCATGGCCTTTCCTGAGGCCCATTTGGGGCATTTTCATATGAGCAGCACGGTGCTTTGAGGGGAGGCACAAGCCTGCCCGCATCGAAGCGGGAGCTCTGCAAATGACTTTAAGTCATTTAGCTTCAAGATGCACAGGGCTGAGCTTTACCCACCATGCCAGCTGAAATCATGATCCTCCTCTAAAAGGCAAAAGCTGCCTCTCTTAGGGAACAGCAAAAGATCATAAATACGGCCTCAAGGTTGATACTTGTTTTTGTTTACAGTGACATAGGAATTATTTTATGTTCAGCACATATGTGACGCACCTGCTAAACATGAGGATTCTCACTAAGGTAGAAACTTGAGACATATGAGTAAGACAGTGGATTACTCACAGGGAAAATCAGAGTTCAGAAATTCTTTGTGACATCTGCCATGCATTGTTTTTCAAAGAAGTCTGAAAACTTTGAATTAACCTTGGTACTTTAACTGCAGTTTCTAGGGAGCTGCAGTAAAGCTTGTGCTCTAAAATCCTTTAGAGTGAGCAAGTGGAAAAAAAATCAGTTGGAGCAGAGGGATACAGCAGCATGAGAAATGTCGCCTGTGACATTTAAGCTCAATTTAATCTGCTGTGACACAAGTAACATTTGTTGGTGACTTAGGGGAGAGGATGTTTGCAGTGGTGGGTGGGATCACAAATGTCATCTGATTTGAAGGCCTGTGCCTTGGATGAGCCATCTTTTCATGATGCTGACAGGGGGCTTTTTACTGAAGCACAGAAATCCCAGTAATGCATAGTTTGTCATTTGCATGCTTTAGTGCAGTGTGGTTGATGCAGTATGTATTTTCCATTATTGCTCAGCTACATGTGAAAATCTTGTTCAGGGAAATTCCTTCTCACATGCAGTGATAACCAGATCTCCTGGTTGTTCAGTTCTTTATCCATGACTTGTTTCTATGATACGTGTCAGGGAAAACTAGATAGAGGATGCCAAACAAATTCTCTCATTAATTCTTGCCGGAGTATCTGTCCTATAAGAAACACAATTAAACGTATTCCTAATCCCTGAGCTATGCATTCTGCAGGGCTGATGCAATTTCAGCTGATAACATAAATGGATTGTAATGAAATTCACATGTAGCCAAGGCAGGGCTTTCTGCTTTATAAACAAAGAGACACCAACTGTTTTGGTGGCACAGTGTTTTAGGGAGATGCTTGGTGTTTCTGCTTCAATATACTGTTTCTATATTGCTTCTTTACACTTCTTTTCTTGCCCTACAGTTCTGCAACTTTGCAATAGATGTGGGCTCCACTCTCAACCCTGACATTTTCGTTTTTTAAACCTAAGACTCAGCAGCATTTGGCTTTGTCCGAAGTCTTAAAGAAAAAAAAAAGAAGGAAAATAAAACCTAAACCAAATCCAGGATGAAGTCTGATAAATTCTTTGTAATGTATTATTTCAAATAGAAAAGTCAGATGCCATAATGTGGGATTATTTTTCTTAAACTCTGACAGCTTTACATGTAAGGGAAGAATTCATTCTGCTAGTCTTGGCCTATGCCATTTCATTTAGCAAGCTAGCAAAACAAGTGTATATGGTTGGCTTACACATGCACACATTTTGATGACTGCATGATGTCATTTATTTGCTATGCTGCTTTTGGTAAAATGTGTGTTTGTTGTACTGCTTTTGATATTTTGATTGGGTTTGATATTTTGTTAACAAGGAAAAGTGGAAAGAGTGAGTAAAGCTCTTAGTTCTGTTTGGGAACTGATATGCTGTCTCTGCTTTGAGTTGCTCTGGGAGAATTCATTTGTGTCTGCTGGAACGGAGCCCAAAAGTATCTTTTCAATTACACCAGTACATCACCTGTTCTTTGCTAGCTGGAGTCCCAGCAGGACTTGGCATGGTGAGTTCATCCAGCTGTAGCTCAGACACCACTGCTGTGGGAATCTCCTCAGTGCTTCTGCTGGGGCTGTCTCTCCTAAGGGTATCCCTGTTGCATTACCCTGAAGCTTTTAGTTAGTCTAGAGAAATGGAGTAGGAATCTGATGTAGGTATCTTCTGAGAAGAAACGGTTTTTCACATCTCTTTTCCTTCTGTCTACATCTCTTTTGGGGTCTGCCGTAAGGACAATAAAGTTGACTTTTCAGATGAATCTAACTCTCTCAAAAAAGTGAACCCAGTGCAGGCACTCTGAATAAAGATGGCAGGAATCCTTAGCTGAGGGTCATTTTCCAAGCTAAAGGGAACAAATTTAAACATAAAAAACCAAGCATGACTTAAACCAAACAAAAAAAAAAACCACCCCAAAACCAAAAAACCCACCTGCAAAACCCAGGAGACTGCCAGATTGCAAAAACTCCTTATCTTTTGAGTCCATGCTCATGAGCCAGCCAATTACGTTGAAGAGTATACAGTCCAGAAACCTTTAACTACTAATAACCATGGGCTTTTGTCTGCTGCAATAGATAGCAGCATCACAGATTTGCCAAGCGGTCAGGTTCTTAAACTGGTTTAGTGCCTTGGTAAGGATGGGCTGGAACCTCTATTCCATACTTTAAAAACAGAATTGAAATTAATGTGTAAAACTGTAACTAAGTTAACAAGGGCCCCAAACTGTGTTAACAAGATCCATATAGTCCCAGGGAGGCACATTAAAACCCTGAGGTGCAAGGGCTGACAGAGTAGGACCTTTCCTATATATTTAGAAGTCTGTTACATTTTCATGATTTTTTAAAATTAATAAAAAGGAGATGTATAATTGCATCAGAAAAAGCCATTTATTGCCATGCCTGAGCAGCATGACAAAGGATCAGGTTTGCAGGATTGCAGCTCTGGCATGCCTGACTTACGCAGGGTGGTCACTGCATGCTTGGAGCCAGGACCATGACACTGTGCTACAGTTGTGGTAGGGGCTTTTAAAAATCACACTCAGCAATCTCTGCTCCCACCTGCCATCTCGGCTCCTAGACAAAACCCTGTGAGTTTGGGCACAGATAATAAATACATCATTCACTGAGACATTCAAAGCAGGGCTTGGCCACTCTGCAGCTGATTGCATAGGGATTGAATGTGAGCACAGACACGGATCCTACTGACAGGCTTGAATTACACAAGGAAAGACTCAGCAAAGCCTGGAATTCTTATGGTTTTAGTCAGTGGTACTCCCCAAAATGCTGAGAGCAGGTGTGTAATTGAAGACACATGATCTAGTATAGTGAGTACAGAGGTCCTGTTCTCCAGAAATTACTTGTGTCTGGGGAGGAAAAACAGCAAAGAGCTGCATTTCCCTCCTTACTGACCCAGCAGCCTGGGCAGGACACAAAGTAAATGTGACACAATTGCAAGGAGCAAACCACCATCCCTGCCCGAGGTTGTTCCAGTCTGCATGAACGGTTGCAGTTCTCTCTCCAGCACGTTCCAGGGCAGTGGCATTGCCTTGCTGGTGCAAGGCACATGATAGCAGGGACTAAGCTAACCCAAACATCTCTCCTGTCTCTGCTGGTCCCTTTCAGTCCAGGTTCAAGCTGTGCTTCCCCACACACCTCTCCAGAGCTGAGGAGCTGTCCACGAATCCCCAGCTCTGCCTGTGGTCTTGCATCCCCTAGGAATCCAGCCACAATTCCAAATGTCTCTGAGAGACATTTGCTCTGGATGAAGAAGGTGGTACAGTTTTATCCGCTTTGCAGGAGCTTGTATTTTTGGTAAGAATCCTTTACTTTTAGAATCTTTTTATTTTTTGTCCCTCTCTTCTCTATGCCTCATTCCTGCCTAAGCCAAAAGAAGCTGCATTATATCTGAGTTCTACTCTGCAGAGCATGGATTTGAAATTAGCAGAATGAGTTAGTCCACTCCTAGTTTATTAAAAACTGTTTTTCTGGAACTGATAAGGAAACCAATTAAAAGCCATGAAGTCTATTTTCATAATAATGCTAAATGGGGCACTTCATAAATTGAAGATTCACCATGCAAAGAAAAAGTGATGCATTTTAGTTTAATAAAATGAGTCCAGAATTCTTTAAAGAGTAGGGTAGTAACTTTTTTTCCGCTTGTTTTGAATTTCATCCTTAATTCTTGCCCCTTATTTAAACAAACTTCCTGCACACAGCCAGGAGGCAGTGCAACAGCTGTTCTGTGGACTGAAAGCAATGGGATATTTGCTTGAGGACATGGCAGAAGAGGGTCAATTGTATGCAGTGAACAAATAATTTATTAGGTTGGCCTCATTTCTTCTTTGTCATTTATCTGTGAACAGAACATAATTTCAGCAGTGCTGTTTGTTTTTCAGAGTTTGACACATGGAAACATAAATAAACAAATGTGACTGCTGAATTTCTCATGAACATTAATCGCTTATACAACTAAATATTCGAACATATTGGTTTTGCTCTTTTAATTGGATATGTGGTACTGGTTTCAATCTCCTAGCTGAACAGGAGTTACTGAACTCTGGGATAAATTAATGTGCAAAAATCAAAATGTATTTTCTATAAGATTGGAAATGCTGAATCATTTTAGAATTCCAGTCACAGAATTATTTTTCAAAGATTTGGGGAACAGGAAGCAGAGTGGAAAGAAATCCGCAAAATAAAAAAAAATAGTCAAAATAAGTTCCCCACTTTAGACAAATGTGTGAAGAAAGTTAGTTATTTTGTCTATTCTATTAGGGATTTAGCCCTCTTAGTTAGCAGATATGATCACAGCTTTACAGGAGTTTAAAGTTAAAAACAAGAGGGCTTTATTGATACTGTCAGTTAGCAGCGTTATAACTTTTCACTCGTATCTAAATGCAGTGTGCATATTAAGTGCCTATTCTTGTAGCAATAAATATGGTTGAGCAAAATTTATATTTTGATATATATGGAAGTAAATCAGCAGAAGATTGGGTGAACTGAAATGTGTAAACTTTTCTAGCTGAAGGAACTGAATTACTGAAATGCAAAACTAGTTACCTGCTTCATTAAGAACTATGAGTAGAGACGATTTCTATGGAAAAAAAGTGATGGGAAGCAATTGGCTAGAGAGTGATTGCAGAGATAGTGTCGGTGCTAATTGACTTGTTCAGGATGTACACAAAATTGGATTTGCCAATCATATGCGCTTTTTGTAAATGATAATATTATGGCAATTAAAGGATAAATCACTTTTCCATGATGTTGCTGTATTAACTTAAAGTGATCATCTGGGTTTAATTCAGATCTGAGAAGAAACAATTTATTTTAAAGTGTTACCTTTCAAGTCTTATTTCTTCGTGTGCGCTCTGAGTGCTTTTTGTCTACTATATATTGACGGTTCTCATGCTCAGACTGCTGATCCTAAGGGTGTTCATATAAACAGATGTTCCTCATATCCTGTCTGGGTTATTTTTTTCCCCTTCTTTATAGAAGTCATAATTCTACTGTATGTAGTGCTGTAGACATTTTCATGGTAGAAAGCCACAGTGTCTTTCATAAATGTTGTTTCCCATGATAGACCAAAAAGCACGCGGATCCCATGGTGATGGATGTTCATTGGAGGCAGCCTGGGCTGCAGCAGGGGAAAACAGATACACAAAACACCAAGGCAGTGTCTCACATGGGCAGGACATAGTTAACCTTAGGGGGAAACAGCCTAAAATGTAAAAATGAACTTATTAAGCGATATTTTACTCAGTAGGTTGGAGAGAAAACTTAAATTCTCATCTGTAAATGTTTTGTGGGGTTTTTTTTTTGTTTTTTTTTTTTTTTTACGCTGCGCTTCAGCTATTTCACTTTCAATTTGCTGAAATTCCTCTGCACACAGAACAATTATTTCTCGCATGTCTACATGACAAACCAGGAGGGTTTAGCTAAAAAGGAGGCTTCTCCTTGGCTTCAGACCCTGAGGGTCAGCTGTGCAGGCTAGCTCTGAGGAGTTCAGGCTAATAGCTGCAGGAAGAAGGGGTCTGAAATCTCCAAATCAAGAGATCACTCATATTGAATGAGAACCACAGAACTCTCTCCTTGGAAGTGGGTTGAGGATTTATGGATTTTTGGAAAAATTTTTTTCTTTACTCTTGCAGCAGGTGGAGGAGTGATGGATTTTGTTTTAATCCAGCCCTGTAGGATGAGAGAAAATGGAGTTATGTTGAACTGGCTACAGGAAAAAAAATTCTCTGAGTTTGCTACAAATAGATAAAATGTATCTCACAGTTTGTAAAAATTACAGTGAAAACCGAACTACAACATGGAGACAGCATGACTTCTGTTTATAAATATTTGTATTTCATGCTGAGAATTCCTTTATCTGAGTAGATGCCTTTAAAAAGTATCTGAAGTTTAGAAAATCTGACTCCAAAAAAGATAATTTAATGGATTAAATGTATAAGAATTAAATTATTCTTCACACGTAACAGAGTGGAATTGCTCATTGGACGGCTGTTCATGAAGTTTCCATGTTGTTCTTGAGCCTGGTACCCTCTGAACCCATATTCACAAGTTGACACTGTATTTTGCAAACTGGTCATTAACACTTGCTTTTGTCACCCTGGATGGGTGAGCCGTGCAGTGAGCTAAGCTGGCTGCAGGATGAACAAGTGTTTCTACAAGCCTTTTTTTCAGTGATTCAGGTTCTCCAACAGCAGGGGAGGGGAAAAACAACCCAAAATATTAACATTGTATCATTTTTCTGAACTATTGACCAAACCACATGTTTTGATCTTCAGTAACATGTTTTCATCCACTTTTCATTCATTTTCCCTCTTCCCTTCATCCTTCTCCCCTTTTTATGTGAAGTCCCCCTGACAAGCTTCTTGCCCCTTGTCCCCCTAGCTTGTATCCACTTTGTATATTCTCCTTCTGATGTTCTCCTCCTAAACATTAACTGTTTCTGTTAGTAGGATGTTACAGAAACTAAGCAGCATAGATTATAATGTATCCAGTGCTTTACACTGTATATCAAAACTGGTTGCAGATAGCTGTTAAAATCATTTGCCTTCCATATCTTACCTCCACAGGAAGAGATGGCAGTGGTTTCCTTGGCTTTGATGAGGGGATACCTCATCATTCCCCCATTTTCAAATGTGCCCAGGGGTCGCAGCAGGAGGCATCGTCCAGAAAGGTTCAGATTCTAGCCCAAGCCCTGAGTGCACACCTAGGGTTTCAGTAGGATATGAAAGAGAAGGTTCAGCTACCCAGAAATCCTCTCTGTAAATAGTGGTGAGGGAACTGTGAGGTGCTCTGCTGTGTTAGAAGATGCCACTTTAATGTGGAAAATGCACTGAGAGAGGAGCTGACCTTTTTTGAAAACCTGTGTTTGGAGGTGCCAAGCACCTGAAAACATGATGCTGAGTAGTGAATTGCTTTATCAATATTTTGATGGAGATGAAGCCTCCATGGAAGGAGAAAAGTATAGAGTAGAGGTAGCTTTGTGCCTCTCGGGTTTATTTTGAAGGATTTCTAGTCATTCTAACAATCTCACTATCTCCTGGCACCTCTCGGTGTGTGCTGCTGACAGTCTTTGTGCTTCAGCAAGATTGAAGCCATAGATGATCAGTTGTATTGGCAGCTCTCAGTGTAAAGGGAACCTGAGGAAGATCCTGTGCAGCTTTCTCAAGGCAAAGTGAGTTCAGGAGCCACAAGGAGCATTATCTCCAGCTGAATATTGAAATATTTGTCTCTGTTCAGGAGTTTATCTTAACATTACTGAATTGTATCTTCAGCCTGAACTAGCAACATCTACTGCACTGAATAGAAGACTCTTGATTGTTCTGAGCAACTTATCTGTGTTTGTTCTCTTCAAAAATGTGTTGTTAGCAGAGTCACTTCTTAGAGCCGAGCAACACCGGGCAAGGAAGCCAGAGTGTACTTTGCTGAAGGAAAGGTGATCCTTGCTTGTACCTCTTAGACCTAGAGGGTCCAGTGGTCACTGACAAATGTGTGCAACCCCCTTCTGCACTGGGCAGGCGTGGTTTTCCCTGCTCTTGAGTAAGGAACTAAAAAAATTGCAAATTCCAAGTGGCTTTCCAAGCCATAGACGTTCCATGATGCTGTTTTGTCTGTACTGTAAGATCTGTCTCACCCTTTGAACTAATGTGTTTGGACTGGCATTCCAAAGCCGAAGGAACAACTGGGACCTTCCAGAGATAAGAAAATTACATAGATTCATAAAATATTTAGTTTACAATTAACACATGAAAACACTATGTATTCCTATTACTTGACACAAACAAGACGCCATGCATAGGGAATAAATCTCTGACAATATTACACTATGTTTTTTTTTTTTAATTTTGGATTTTCACTTCAGAAGAAACATTTCCTTTAAGGTTACAATATTTTTTTATATATCTTGGGGTTCAGTTTTCCTTTTTGACATGCTTTGCCTATTACAGTCCCCCAGTGATGCCAAAGTGTTTGTCTTCTGAAGGTTGTTCCCAACCTGTGAAAAAAATGTGTGTCTTTTGTGTATATAATGGATATGATCTCTCTTTCAAATGTGTGCTACTCCTGACACATAGAGCAGACTGCATAGGTGCAGATGGAAAATGTGGTGCCAGTGGAGGTGGAGATGGAAAATGTGGTGCCAGTGAGCTCTCTCCTCACTAGGCTCTAGGCCTGTAGGTGACCCTCTCCATCCTGATCCTGCCTGAGAGCAGATGGTGCCAGCACCGGGACTGGACCTGTCCAGGGAAAAGGCACAAGTCCATTCCATCTCTGGTGAGGAAGAGGAGGTTTGGGACACATTTTCACAGGTTTTAGTGAGGAGAAAACATTATCAATGTGTTATCATTATCATCCTCTCCACTTCTGTCTGTTATGTTTTGCAGTAGTCTCATCCCTCATCCCAAGTCTGTTTGGTATTTTCACATTTTTCTGACACCTCTAAAGGAAAAGTGACATTTCTCTTTTCTTCACTTTAGAGAAAAATTCAGAAAACACCCTGCACACAAAAATGTCCAAGATTACATTATTCTGCATAATTTTCAGCATTCTGAAGATTTGTGTCTCATGGTGGCTGTTGAAGCCCGCATTCAAAACATTTCTCCAGAGAGCATGCTCAGGTTGTGATATGGTTAAACGCTAACTAAAAATTAAGAACATTTTGAATATCTGCTTGAGAAATTTAATTTTGTCATGATTTGAAATTTGTAGGCTTCAGTGTCTGTAAGAATGCTACTTAATTTCCTGGAATGCTATTAGACTTAAGCTCCGATCAGCTGGAATATTTTATTCATAATCATGTGGCACTCAGTGCCCATAATTAACAATTGTGTGTCCATTTGTCAAGCACATAAAAGACAAATGGGAAGGCAAACTGTACTCTCACTTTTGCTTTTTCAGCAAATATTTTTCATTATAAATCCCATTTTCTAGAGTAGTTCTGAGATTACTTTGGTATTTTAGTCATTTAAAAACAAACAGTAGCCAGTTTGCAATTACATGCATTTCTGACTGGAAACACTTCTGGATACAGTATTGCAGTTTATCTTATTGTTTGTCAGTAACAGAGAGGAATGTTCCTTCTGTAAGCTGTCAGAAATATATGGAAGGTAACTAAATTGTCCTTTTCGGTTTTGGGTAGATGCTGATCTGCTGTGCTGCCTCTGCTCCTGGTCTGTCACACACAGCATTGCAAGGTGCACAACTCCTCAGAAAATCAGGGTCTGCTCCCTTTATCTTTCTTTTCCCCTTTTCTCTTTTGTTTCTCAGTTCATTCTAGTGATGGTAACTATGTTAGTGAGGGTAGGAAATGATAATTTTATTAATTTCTCAGTACCTTGACAGTAAATCACCATCAGACATCTGAAGGATGAAAATTAATATGAACAAACAAAATCAATTGGTGGTTCCAGCACCAGTTGCACAATCCCTGGTAGTGGCTGTCACCTCACCACTTTTCTTCAGAAGGTAAAAAAACTCCTGTTCTGTGCAGGCAGAAATCAGACTTCAACAGAGGCAAGTATTGATAGGGCTAAGGCATTTATTCTAATATGCTTCATTAGACAGTCTGGATTCCTATCCTGCCTGCTGAATCTGCCCATCTCAATACACATCTGTGGTTTCTGTAGGGAACAGGTTTGTAAGCAGAGTTTAGCAATTTTCTGAATTCATTTTGTATGCCTGTCTTTTTTTTTTCCCCCCAGAAATCCCAGTACATAAATGGTGGTTTAGAAGCAGAGGTTCATTTTTCCTTATTTATAGTAGGTAGTACTCCTATAGGACCTATACACATAATAAATGTAAACAAACAACCAAAACCTCTTAAAATGGTGAAAATCGAGTAGCTTGTGCTTGTTCTAGCATTGTGGGGTTTTGGTTTCCTGGTTGCTTTTTTTTTTCAAATTATTTTTCTTATTAACTTGTGTTCATTGGTTACCCCATAAAACTTCCAGTCACAGCTGTTGCTGGTTGGTCACCAAGTCCAGTGCCAGGAGATGGAGAGACTGATGCTTCTGCTTCCACAGACAAGACTAATATCATGCTAATCCTGTCTGATGACTCTCTGTAACTATTTTTCATGCCTATAGAACAAAGAAAATATGGAATAACCTATTTTAGTGGGGGCGGGGGGGGGAAGGTGGAAATTCTTTCGGCTGCTTGAGTGCCTTGAAAGTGGGGTTTAAGATTTAGTAAGTCACGGAATTCAAACCATAGCAATGGAAGACCAAGGGATTTATCTGGGTAACCTGGAATTAATTTTATTACATTTAAGTTTTATGCATGACCTGTAGTCACTTCCTGGAGCAGAAAGCAAATGCAACAGAAGGGGCAGGAGGATGTGAGCAAATTTTTCTTGACTGTGAAATGGTTCACCTCAAACCTGCTTTGAAAGACCCCCTTGCTGGGCGTGGAGTAGCCGCATGGAGTAGCCATGATTGCAAGGCTCTTTCTGACTATAGGAGGCTTTTGAAAATGCTGTTACATAAATGCCACATATTGGCTCATTCTGTGGATCCTTTTCTCATGAGGAACTGTACTGAAACTTCTAAGAGGTTTATGAAACGGGTATTAGACAGAAATATTTTTTCAAAATGGGATTAAGTCCAAGATTCAGTCTTTAAAGTTCCCTTACATTCCTTAAACTACCGCAGTCCATTTCCCATGTGTCTATACCCACATTTATTTTCTTAACATTCTTTTTTAAAATTATTGGTGCAAACTTGACTTTTCTTATTGATCTCTTTTTTTTTTGATCCTTCTGGTGTACTTCCCCTTCTATTTCAAATGTCTTTGACTTTTCTACTCTGTCTTTTGCTTTTCACATGGAATTTAAATGCTGTACCAACAAAGCACTGAAGTAAAAGCCTATATTTTGATGTGATGATATTCCCCAGTGCCTTTGACCCACCATTCATAGTAAAGCCTTACTCCTTGCTGGATGACTCATCTCAGGAGATAACTTTTTGTAATGGATGTGTTTTGTGTAAATATCCAGTGCCACCTCCGTATTAAAGAGATCAGTTGTTTATGAGAGAACACTGGCCTATATCTTTCAATAGGCAAGCTTGTCAGTGTAGTACTACAGTTGAGATTTGAACCATTTTGCCTGGAAATCTTCATTTGGAGCATCTCCCACATCTCTTTTTATACTTCTGGTGGTGGATCCATGTGTTTGAGGTGGATCTTAGGAGAGTTGTGCAGTTATATATACTGAAGATGAACTTCTGACTGTTCTAGTTTAAAGACAGGCCAGGGTGGTAGCTGTGGAGTGCCATACACATCTGGCAGCAAGGCAGATGACCACATAGTGGTTTCATCCCCCCGCCCCCCCAGTGGACTTCATCAGGTAAAATAAAAATAGCACTTATCAAAACCCTCTGATATGGGGGTTTTTCCCCTGTACCTAGAAAATACTGACTTTCTCTTTGCCTAAGATTTAGGAAAGGACATTGGAAACTAGGTTTTAGCATCTTCTTTCAGAAGTGAGATGAAAGAACAGATTTGGGCTAGAGGGCTTGAACCCTCTCTTGGCACATGGAGTTCAGGAACATAAGTCTCTTGAAAGAGGTGTCATCTTAGGAGTGTTTGAGAACTTTTCCTTCTACTTTTCCCATTGGAAGGCTGATTCCAAACCCAATTAATGGTTAGGAACTTTATTTGCATTCCCAGACTAAATATATTCATGAACAACTTTTATCCATTTGTTTTGTGACACCATTACCTTTTATCTTGGATAGTTCTTTATTAATAATTAATAGGGTATTAATTAATATTTAATTGAGAGCAAACACATCCTCCCTTACCTTTCCCCTTAGCTGTTTCACTTCATTTTGCTAGACTAAACAATCTAAGCTCCTCTAATCTTCCTTGAAGAAAAAAACCTCTCTCTCCAAAATTATTTTTGCAGACATTTTCTACACCTGGTCTATTTTCATTTTTTGATGACGATGGCCAAACTCCAACTTGCAAAATGCATGTGGCTCATAAGCTGTTACACTGTGTCTCTTTTGCTGATTATTCAATGTTAGAGCTGCTGCCCAAAATGCAAAAGTGTATTGCCAGCGCTGCAAGGTAAGAAAATGGAATAAATAGACACAGGATCAATGTACAATGCTCTGGTACACGTGATGCTTCTAGTACGAAGAAGCAGCTTCCAGCTCTTCTGTGTATTCCACTGTGCTGGCAGGAGTCTGGACCAAAGATGCAGGAACAAGGTAGGACATGGTATTTCACTGGGGAGATGTGCAAAAGTGGGGAGGCTGATAAGGTGGGAGCAATAATTTTTAGAGATGTGCAGGGCACAAAAAGCAAAGCTGAGGAGGATGCGTCCTTTGGGCTCCAACCAACCATTTTGCAATGGGCTTAGGGACCATTGCTCAGATGAAGTGTTAATGCAGGTGGTCTGGAGCCCAGCTCAGCTTTATCACCCTAGGTTGTGTCTCTGTGGCAGGCTGCAGTAGCACCTGAGCTGTGTAAACACACCAGCCACGGCACTGGAAGGCTGCTTTAGCGTGATATTCCACCTGGGCTGATTAGCCCTTCTCACACAGCCAGGCTGCTCCCAGCATCCAGGCTGGCACTTATGGGCAGCCTGACTTTGGATATCACGGCCAAACATTGTAGGCTTAGACGACTGGCATATAAACAGCAGAAAAATCTCCCAGAGTCTGGAGTGTTTGTCAGGTACGTAAATATCTCAGATTATTTTTCCCTAAATTATCCCTATGGGGATCATTTATGCAGCAGTTTTATAACTAGTTTTTGCATAAAATATAGTCCTGGTACTCAGGTTATCTTTTATGTAGTCAAACATTTTATTGTTTGCATGCTAATCTAAACTCTTCATCACTGCTGAATGCCTTCAGCAGCCATAGTCTGGTTTTCCTATGGTGCTTTGCTTTGGAAAAGAAAATGAATGTGTCTGCTTCTCTTAATCATAAATTCGGTCTCCTGTTTCTTTGTTATAATTCTTTTGATGTGAAAAAAACTCCAAATCAATTTTTTTGTGAAGTTTAAGAAGCTAGTATGTTTAAGAATGCATATGTGCTAACAATGAACCCTCTGCATCTGGATGCTTAGTAAAAGCTGGGGCAATGTCTGTGTTGAAAGACTTCTTTCAGTTTTAATACTTTACTCTTGATTGTGTCGGAGATACCATTTCCAGCCTTGAAGTAAGTGCAGGATTTATTGTTCCAAAGTGGTACAATGATCAGTTCAGACCTGTAGTTTGCTTTTTTCAGGAGCCTGTTTTTAATGTCTCATAGAAAAGTTTAACCCTGTTAAGTTAAACTAACTTAAAGTTAGAAGAGCCCAGATGACAAAGGGAGCCTGAGTAACCTCATATTTCCATTTTGCTGGGGTATGTTGGGGTGTACCAAAGTTTAGGATGTAAGTCTGTCTCACTGCAGAGTTCATGGCAATGAAGAGTAACACTGCTGTATAGGGCGCACCCACTCTAAAATGTGAGGGCTAAAACAAATCTCTAAGTGCTTAACCTGCAGCTCTCATTTTATCTGCATCTATGTATGTGCCGTATGTATAGCACTGCACATTCCTGAGGCTTTGTCAGCCCAGATATCCAAACCCAATTGCCACCTGCTTGCATTTTATTACAGCTCCCAAACTAACCTATGCTTAATTTGCCACCATTTGAAGCTTCCATGCCCTCAGGGTAAGGAATGGGTGCCTGCTTCTTGGCCAGTGAGAAGAGAGATCCTTGAACCCACAGACCTCAGCTCTTGAGGTGAAAAGGAGTTAAGTCACTGGTACAGTGTCACTGTAAGGATTGTTTGGACCCAAACCATTTCTTTGCACTGAGTCAGTTGTAGGAGGGATGCTGAAGATAAAATAATAGTAATTTTCATATGCAGGCTACAATGAGCAAGGCAAGTGCCGTGCCACCCCCCCCCCCCCCGCAGAGACTCTGCCTAAGGAATGCCTCAAGGAGTAAGGAAAGGACTTCACTGTGGCACAAGACACCTTTGGGGCCAGAAACAGAAACCTCTGGCACAGCATCATTTCATAGTCCAGTAGTAATCCAAAACCAAAGTCTATCTGATTTTTTTTTCCATATTTTCCTCTTTTCTTTTCTTCCTATAAAGATTGAATTCAAGATTGAAAAAAAAAAAATGAAGTCACTGCAGTAGAACGATACCTGGAACAATAATTGGATCAAATGAATAATGTGCATTTTTACTCATAGTCTGAAGTGTCCTAGTTTGTGCGATGGATTAATCACCATTTCCTTGTGAATTATGTCATCACTTTCAAAATGATATCTTAGTTTCCATGGAGTGGCTGAAGCCGTAGACATCTGCCTTATTAACTGCTTGTTCATATCAGCTCTGTGAAACTAGAGTTTTAGTTAGTGGTAATGGTTAAAGAAGGTGGGGGAAAAATTCCCAGGAGGTCACAGTTTACATGAAATAACAACTTTCATCAAGATGCAGTTGTCAGTTTTAAGTTGTGTGTTGCTGGTTTGTGTCTGGGGCTTGTTGAATAAAGTAATCAGAGTCACAGTTAATCAGGACACATGATTTCCCCTCAAAACCAGGGAAGCCCAGTAGTGGCAGATATAGGATATTATTTCAGCTGTATCCTGTATTTAAATCAACAGCTGGGAGCAATAGTTACTAGCATTAGTGACACTCCGCCAACATATGCAGCATTTGAGGCTCTATTATAAATAGGAAAAAAATCACAGTTCATGAAATGTAGGGACCAAATTTTTTCATAATAACTCATCCATTTGTCTTTTTTTTTTTTTTTAAGCTGTAAATGACCACATTGCAAAACTGGATAATTGCAGATTAGGATAATTACCATGTAGGTTTTAAGAGGTGGGGGAAAAACAGCACTTTTGCAGCGTGTTCCCAAATATACCTTTTACAGGAGAAAGGAAAAGGGAAACACCCCAAAGAGAGATGGATGGATGGATGGATGGATGGATGGATGGATGGATGGATGGGTGGAAGGAAGGGAGGAAGGAAGGAAGGAAGTGAAATGGAGTAAATACTATTAAATGTTTGCTGTAGTAAAAGTATTTGGTTGTGCTCTCTGAGGTATAATAAATATTGTCCAAACTGCAAAATGTGCAATTCTGTAAGACAGACTCAAAACACTACAATCAAATCCTCCAGCCTGCTGAGAGTGTTCAGCCTGTCATAATTTAGAGTTTGTCATTAATAACTGGCATGCTTTGCAGACATATTTGGTATTCCATCATGTATTAGAAATTTTAATGAAATTGGTCTTAGCATGCTAAAAACATGATCATTTGCTAGGAAATTTTATTGGTCAGCAATAAATACATTGAGAAATAATAATTCTAAATGCTGCAAGTCAACTTTGATCTTTCTGTTACAGTTTTCCATCATCTTGGTGTAGGACTGTGATGTGTAAAGTCTTTTCCCAGCACAAATCTAAGTTATAAATCTAAGTCTCCAATATCGTGTTCCAGCATAAATAAAAATAATCAAATTCGTTGAGTCAGCTTTTTTTCCCCCTGTTCAAAATCAACTTCTGATTTTTGATTTATTAGATTATTCCATTGACTAGCGACTGAAAGGCTAAGGCAGGAACAGCAACACTGGGTCAAATCAAAAGTTGGTCTAACTCAATATTCAGTCTTCAGCTCTGAAATTAAAGCCTAGTAAAGAGTACAAGAGGTCAGGCAGGTATAGCTATTTCCAAGAAATACTTTGTGCTGCTTCGCTTCATTGCTCAAAGACTACCTGAGCCAGAGGTGATACCACCTATGATTCCTATGGATTGGTCCAGTTAGTTTTTCAGAGCATGTGAACTTCTAGCAGTTACAGCTTCCCATGGCAAGGACTTACACACAGTTAAATGATGTGCTGTATGAAGAACCACATCTTTTTGCTGGTTCTGTAGCATGCTACTTTCATGTGATATGCCCCTGTTCTTCTCTGTATCTTGAGATAGGATGAACAGATTCCTTTCCATCCTCTTTATTAATCTGATGATTCTGTAAATGTCTGTCACATCCCATCTTTAGTCGTTGCTTTCCCAGGCTGAAAATAACTAACTCTGTGTAGTTATTTTCATCTGGAAACTGCTCCATACCATTGAGTGTATTTGCCACCTTCCTACTTGTCGATTAATTTTTTCCACATCTTTTTTGGGTAGAGAAACCTGGCGATAAGGATGGAACTTTTGCAATGAGAGAATTATACTTCTGTTTGTTTTCCCTTCCTTTCCTAGTAATTTGATTTATTGTTGTGGTTTAACACCAGACACCATCTAGGCACTACACAGCTGCTCACTCACTTTCCCCTGGTGGGATGGGAAAGAGAATCAGAACATTAAAGTCAGAAACCTCATGGGTTGACTTCAACAGGTAAAACCAAAGCCATGCACAAAAGCAAAGCAGAACAAGGATTTCATTCACCACTTCCCATGGGCAAGCAGGCATGTGTTCTGTCATCCAGGAAGGCAAGGCTCAGTCATACATAAAGTGACTGGGAAAACAAAGACTATACCTTTGAAGGCCCTTCTCCTTCTTCCCCCAGCTTTACATGATGAGCGTGATGCCATATGGTCTGGAGTATCCCTTTGGTCAGTTGGGGTCAGCCGTTGTGACTGTGTCCCCTCCCAGCTTCTTGTGCACCCCCAGCCCTCTCTCTCGTGGGGTGGGAAGCAGAAAAGGCCCTGACTCAGTGTCAGCCTTGCTCAGCTGTAACAAACACATCCCTGCATTACCAACACTGTTTTGGTCACGAATCCAAAACACAGCCCCATACAGTGAAGAAAATTAACTCTATCCCAGCAAAACCTAGCACATTTACTTTCATGAGCACTGAGCTGAGCTGTTTGAAGGGCTGACTGTTGACTGTTTCAGATTGTGTCTGAAATCTCATTTGTGCCTGATAATAGCCTACCACAGACTTCATCACCCCATGTACAAAGTCATGGTTGTTGGCTTTTTCCATATGTCCACTACTTTTCTACTACTGTGCCTGATATTTTGAGTTTTTCTTTTTTTGAGTTTGAGGGAATGGTAAATTCTTTAAAATTGGCATACTTGATAACTGATCTTCAGCATTTGATTTCATGGGAAACAAAACCAGGGACTAGTCTTGAATGAATATGTTGTTTAGGGATGATGAACAAGCTGGTGTAGTTAATATAAATTGTCTCACTAACCTTGTGGTCACAGCCATGGTTATGCTATAAAACCTTTTTAACTTGCAGGATTATCACATTTTGCAGTGCTCTGTCTTTCTGTTTCAATAGGCAAAAGTTCACTTATTGGCGCATTTGATTGTGGGTCTGAAGGAACCAATTTTCTGCTCCTTTTGAGATGGAAACTCATCTTGCTGGACTTCCATTTATGACCTCTTGACAATGCTTATATTTTATTTAGGAAATTGTTTTCATTACTTCAGTTTGCTCAACCAAAAACCTCCAGGCACTTCATTCAACTTTAGATGCACAGAATAGGATAAATGCAAAAATTGATGGAGTGCAATGATTTATGATTAATTTAACCTTCTGCTGTTTTGATGTCTAGTTTTTTCCATCTATCACACTTGGGATTGAAGTAGCCATGGTGAAGGAGTCAAAAAAGGCATATGAAGTGCCCTAGTCAACCGTCTATGAAACAGGGGTCTGAGAGCTTCTTCCATGAAACTTCTCAGTACTGTGAAGCCATAACTGACCTCATAAATATAGCAGGTGTCTGATCTCTTAAGTATGGTGTGAAATTCACCTTAAGATTAGAAGCAAACAGTCTGATCCGGACAATTTTTCAGGCAGGTATTTTTTGAATAGTTAAAAGAAAAGAAACCTAGTAATGTTATTATATTGAATAACAGCCTGCCCTTTGTAAAATGACAAACGTGCTTCAAAACTGCAATCTTCTTTGCAGTTGTTCTGCCAAAACTGCTAATAAACTAAATCCTTATTGTTAGGCATATTTATGAAATATTTGTTTCATTCCTGAGCTACGTGCCCTTTTTTCAGTACATTTACAGAACTAACATGCTTCTGTTGCATATTTATAAATCTTAAATATCGTTAACTTCGAATCACAGAATTAAGTGGTAACTCTGATTATTCTTTTATTGTGAGAATGGAACAGGCATCTGTTCATTGAGTTTACAAGATAACATCTGGTGCAGAGGGTGCCAAACAGCCAGCTATTCTGCAAATTGAGTGCCAGAAGATGACTTTTAAAGCAAAGTCTGTGCTGCAAAGACAATGGTGCAATGCTTGGACAGCATTCAGAGGATGTGTGCTGCAAGGGGATCTCAGCCATGCTGTTCAGCCAGCAGGAGAAACGCTCCCCTCACGTCTCTTGCTATACAAACAGGGTTAGTCACCTGCTATTCTCTGGGCTCTTCTTGTAGATATTAATAGAGCAGTTGAGACAGGACTGCACTGATTTTCTGACGCCTTCAAGTGACTGCCACATCTGCCCCACTACCAGGGGTGTCAATGGGTGAATTTTTCTGCTTACACCCTGCTTGCATGAGGGGTGGCCCTGGCTCAGTGAGGCTGAGGAAACTGAGTCTGTGTCTGCTGTGCTCCCCTCTCAGTCCACCACAGGTTGCGCTCTTTCTTAGCAACTTGGGAGGATCTAAGTGTGTCCAGTCTGAACAGTTCTACAGCAACAAAGCAGCATGCATAATTTACATATATTCATTTTGTGAGAAAAGAACTTACATAGCCAACTAACAATGTGATCTGCTGATGAACAGTTTTCTTATAGGTATATCATGTAATGAAAGCCATGCAAGAAATGAAGCAACAGTAAATCATAAAGCAATTAGATGCAATCAAACAAGGAGCTAGTTAAAAGCCTAGAGAAGTGGAAACACTGTAAACACTGTCCCTCCAGATGGGACAGTGCAGACCTACTTAAAGCCTTATCATGACCGCATTAATACTAGCATAAACTTCAATTTAATCTATTTTATTTGTTTTCAGATTATTTGAAATAATCTCTTTTACTTAAAAATCTTTCCTCTCTCCTGCCATGTCATTTGTCTTTCTTTACCTAGTTAAGCTATTCAGAAAAAAACCTATATTTTTGGGTTTTTTTAATGATCTGAAGCAGAATTCTTGAGTTTGTACTGCTTATTCTTCAAGCACTCTTTTTTTGGCCCAGAGAGGTTTTATGTAATTCATGTTGCCACAGTGTTGGAAAATATTATTGGGAAAGGAAAAGAGACGTTTCGGTTGTATTAGAGCATTAAAAAATTGCTTTCACACTGCATCTTTGAAAAAAATAATGTATTTCTAACAACGCTGCATGGGATCTCAGCTGGAGGTGACTGTATAGCAGTATGTACCTCATGTTAGATCTAAATTTAATCCAACTGTAGTCAACCAAAAGCAGATGCAGCATTAGTTGTATAAGCTGAATATAAAGGCAGTCATTTTGCCTAGACAGTCTTCAACAAAACACTTCTTTTCAATTCAATTTTCAGATTGTTATGTTGCTCTAAGGGACTGATGACAAGTGATCATCCTGTTTTGATGGGGTTCCTGATTGACATTGGATTTTATTAGTGGCATCAGTATTGAAGGGAAGGGTCACAGGTTGGTTACGGTTCATTCTACCTGCCTGTCTCACTCTGCAACAACCAGGAAATGCCCAGTAATTTTCTGGTTTTCTGCTTCTTTTAACATTTTAATATTTCAGATGGGTAAAGTGCAAGTTAATCATGTTTATGTATTAATAAAAGGTACATAAAGCGTTTCAGTTAGTGAGTTGAATGAAATTATTTCAGAGATGTGGTAATAACCTTAAGTGATGTTTTGAATACACTTCATATAAATTAGATCCATTAGATGGGATAAAAGTGATGTTTTCTAGGCATCCAGTCCTTGTCATGTTCACTAATTCCTGCAGCCAGTCTGAGCAGATGCTGGTAGCTTTCCTTCATTTTCCAAAGTTTTTCTGTGTTGTATGTATGAATTGCATCCTTGTGTTGTGTGTAGCTCACCTACTCCAATTTTCCCTTCTCAGTCAAGACCATAGATTGAAAAAATATAATTCCATAGCCTTAAGGATCATTCAGCTCCTTTCAGAGGATGATGGTGTAATTGCCTGCATGGATTTCTGACTGGAGTCCATCAGGTGCACAGAGAGGAGAGGTATCTTCTTCCATTACTGTTCCTGCTTGCTCCACCTCAGTGCAGAGCGATTTTCAGTCTTACAGGTGGTTGTAGGGATAAAACTGAACAAAGTGATTCTTTCTGCCCTTTTGACATGCCTCTAATGGTAGAGAAGAGGAAAGAATGCATTACCCTGTCTTCTGTCATTTGCATCAGAATTACACATGTTGAATATTGGACCATGCACTCAGGCATTGCATCCATAAATGAAACAGGCAGAAGAAGGACTAAAGGGAAGGGGCTAACTCAGAGGAAGAGCCATTTAATTCTGTGGTGGATTTTGAGCTGTGTTTTTGTGGAAAATTAAGGGCATAATCAGTTTGAATAAACTAATCTTTATCTGTCATAGCAGTCTTCTTCCCCCGAATTAGTGTTAAACCCCATCTATAGTAACTAATGCTATCATCTTTCATAAATATTTGGACTCTTGTTCTTCCTCAATAAATGATGATTGCATTAAGTAAATATTTAGCAATCAGATAGCATATCTATTTTGGCTTTCTTCTCCACTTGTGTCTTTGAGCATGCCACAAAAAGACTCAAAACTCTTTTTGGCTCCTCCATGCTTTCCACTTTTTCTCTGTGTAAATATGCAGTTGAAATTTCCTGTTGTATATTTCTAAACTCAGCAGTGAAAAGGCAGTTTAAAAGCCAGGCTATGCAGCTTAGGAAGGATAAAGGAAATGAGGAACAAAACCAGTCTATACCAGCTCCAGTATAAATGTGATTACACAGCAGAACAGGATAGTTGCACTTTGCAAGTCAGATTTTGTGCACTTCTTCTATCAGCAGACCCATGGGAAAAGAAAAATAAAAATCTAATATGATCCTAATATGCTGGAATTTTAGATGGACATTAAAGAGTGCAGGGTCTGTTTTGAGAGGTGAGAAATGCATTGGCTTTCATTGTTTATGTTCTTTGGTACAGAACTCCTTGCAGAACTGAGGACACAAATAAAATTATTCTGTTTGTCATGTACATCTTTAGTGTGTCCATTATTTCAGGCAGAAAAATCTCCATGTTCCTGCATTTTAAAAGCTTCAGGCACAGGGTGAATAAATACATACTTGATAGTATAGTACAAAAAATCACAAATTTTGGTTTAAATGTAAAAAAAAAAATTATATTCCCTTTTGTCATCTGAAAGTAACACATCTTACATAGATAGTCATTATTTTATTTAATCTAGACTAGCAGCAGCTCCTATTTTAGCCTCTACCTTCAACAATACATCTTGTTCTCTAAAAAGTGTCTTCTCTCTCCAGCGAGAACTCTTTTTGTTCCTAAACAAAGCCCTGAAAAGGTCACATTGGAAATCTAAGTCCAGGTAATTCAAATGTGAGCCTAAGTTAAAAAATGATGTGTCTGCAGCTTGCCAAGTGCTATTAGAATCTAGAGTGTTAGTTTAGATTCAAGTCGAATAGAGCAGTATCCATTGGGAAATTATGCTTTCCTGAGAAGCATGTATGGATTTTTTCTTTCTGTATACCTTTCCAATAAATATTATGATAGCAAGATTCTGTTTCCCATGAATTCTTTATTTAGGTTAAGTATTATGTGTGAACTCTGATTTCATGGTTTAGTCCTGATCAAAGTAGCTGATTTTTTAAAATTTTTTATTTATCTGGTAGAGAATTGTGTTAAAACACTCAGCAAACTCACATGGCAGTCCAAATAAATGTGATTTGTAGTAACACAAGTCCAGTTATATAGTAAGGAATAGAAATGAAAATACTTGAAACTGCAAGGGAGGAAGAATTTTGTTTTTTCTGTTCAGATGCACAGTTGAGAACTGAAGGTACAAAAGTGGAGTTCATGGGTTGAGATAAGAACAGTTTACTAGGAACAGCAGTGAGATAAGAAAATGAACAGTAATAGCAAATATATTAGTAAAAAAAAGTGTACAAAAGAAGGAATGATTTATATGCAAAATGCTCCTGCAGACCCTGGGTGACAATGAACAAAGGCAAATGGCTTCATCCTCCTGCCACATTTCCTCTGCTGAAACCCCTGCTCCTCTTCCAGGAAACCAGAGAATCCCTCACTCCCACCCAGTGTGATGTGAAATGGTACAGAATAACCTCCTGGCCATGCTCCCTCAGACACACCCCTCTCTCTGTTTTCTGCAAGATTAAACTTCATGCTCCTTGTTCTGTTTCTGAAGTCTGGTGCACACTTAATCCTTCCTAAGAGACTTTGATCAGCATAGCTCTGTCTGCTTCTGTGGGATACACGGATGCAGAACTTCTCATAGGCTGTGGTTCGTCCTGGTCTTTGCAAGGTGGTTGCCCATCCTTCAGCAGTCTGACAGTTTCTGGACAGTGTAAGCTAATAGAGGACTGAAAATCACATCCATATAAAGGTGACTGACATCAATTGTTAGTTTGGAAGGCTTGGAGTTTTGGTCCGGACAGATTTTGAGTGCAATGTCAGTTACAGAAGGGCTGCATATGCCTATCCATCTGAACATACTGGTATTCAGAGCATGAATGAAATTTTTCTTGTGTATTTTTCACTCAAAACAAAAAACAAACATGGAAGTGTTAAAACTAATAGAATAGAATGGAGAATGCTGTTGCTAAGCATCACTTAAAAGGTAATTCTTCTCTAAAAATGTTGGTAAATACAGTTCTATTTGACTCAGGAGATATAATCCCAGAGTGTATTCAGAATGCTATCTTCAAATGCTAACAATAAAAATAAAGGGTTTTTCCCCCCTTATATTTTACTTGTGTTAGCACAGCAGAGTCAGCATCTCCAAACATGAGCTCTTTATTCCTTTTCACCTGTCAGTAGAATGGTTCTGAATGTTCTGCTTACAAACCCCAAATCATCCCCTGTGCTGAGTGCCAATGCAGTGGCCATTGCACAACCAAGGTAGGGTGAAGGATGAATCTGGGAAGGACACCAGTGGGCAAACTGGACTCACATAGTTCCTGTTTACTGTTAGAACTTCCAGAAGTTTTTCAACCAATCTGGAAAATGCCTATTTTATGAACTGGAAATATTTCACCTATGAGACATGGAGTTTGAACAGCGTTAGGAGTAGTGATCCTCAGTCCAGCTGAGAACATCAGTTCTGTCAGGAGTTGGGGCTATCGTGCCATAATATGCAGCAGGATTTCCACATTTCCTGGACAAGAAGTGGAGAATCAATGAACTCAGATATGTGTCGTGCTTTTTCGCTCCACTACAGAGACTTGGAGGCCAGGCAGAACCCACCTCGTTCCAAAACTCTCCTGGTAAGGCTAGACTGAATCACATACATCCCAGGAAACTGAAGACTTTTAGGGGCAGGCAAGGGTAGACGATTCCATTTTCAAGATGCAGGTACACAAATTCCTGAATTGCCCAGGCATGTTGTCCTAATCAAAACATGGTACGTGCTACCACTAATACCAGAAGCATGAAAAGTTTTTAACCCAGCTTGCATTAATGGGGATGAATAAAGGCTTCTTCAACAGGAGGAAAGATCAATAGAAAAAGTAAAGACAATTCTGAACTGAAGCCAGTTGGCAGGAAAAAAACAATTGCACTGGTATCTTCAAATAAAGATATTGAACCGTGCTTAATGGTGAAATATGATTTTATTAATTGGGGCTCCCTGTCAAAATGCATTGAAAAACCATCTGAGTACTGAGAGAAAAGTTCATGTCCCTTGCTGCTAAGGTCACTTTGTAGCTGGAGTATCCCTGTGGGCATCCTGGAACACAGCAGCGTAGCCCCAGGCCTTGAGCAACATCCATTGCAATGCCCAGATCCTCTTGGCTTTACTCCTCTGAAACCCCTGAAGAATTGCACAACTGTCAATTTTTGGCCTCCCAGATTGTTCAGTGATATGCAAGTGAGTGACTGAAAGACATCTCAGTCATCTCAGAGTAGCCTTCAGGTTTTTGGGGCTGTATATATACCTGCTCTCTTGCAGAAACATTATACACCAAAATCTCACTATCATTTTTACAGGGCAGCAGACCTAGTGTCATCCATCCCCTATGGCTTCCAAGCATCAGATTTGACTGCTCATCTAAATACAAAGATGAGCTCTGCCATCTTACATTTATCTCTTCCCCAACGTCTGTTGCCCTTTTACTCTGAATGTCAAATCTTTCTTGAAAATACATCTGTCATTATGTGGTTCTTCTTGTTCATAAGCTTTCCTGGCACCTTGAAATTTTGCAACATGTCCCCAACCTCTCTTAAAAATGGGTAGATTTGGCAACTGAAGAACGCAACATGAAGTGCCTTTTTCATTATTCAGAATATGCTGTAAGCTGGCTGGTACAACCCCAGAATCAAGGAGAAAGTTTGATAAGATTGAAGCCTGCTTGAGTAGTTTCTCTCAGAAATGTGCCTGGTGGTAACAAATCCATTGTAGTGGAGCTCTTCCATTTACCTGTTAGTATGATAGTGTATCAGAGAGAGAGGTGAAGTGGGGCCCTGCTGCAGTGCTGACACAAATAAATAGCATTTCTAGCAGGGATTTTCTGCTGGAAAGCTGCAAGCTCTAGTGTATGAGCTGTAGTGCATGGGTGTGTATATGTGCATGGCTGTACACGCACAGACATGCAGAAGTCTGTCCTGTTTGCAGAGCAGGTGCAGTTCTTTCACCTGTGCCGGACACATGTATCCTCTGTGGCCTCTTGGTTCAGTTCTGCACCGAGCTGGAGCTGGATGATGCTTGGATTTTGTGTGGATGGTGTGGTGAATCCAGCTTTGTGCACTGCCAGTTTAGAAACCCAAAAGCATGAAGGACTTCACTGCAGTGGGCAGTGCTCATCCTGAGACTCTGGCACAGTAACTGAGGAGATAGTCACACAATATTTCTTTAGGAACTGCAGTCACTGAACAGGTAAGTAACTATTTTACTGTCAGTTGCATTAAGGAAATCAATTTTCTTACATTTTAAATCTTGCCTCCATGCTTTTCCCTAATGCTTTTGAAGAACGGTGGTCATCCTCAGTTGTTGTAGCCTGACAAGGTGTGTATTAGCAAGAGGCCAAATGTGGAACACAATGCTGTGATGAATTTTATGTTTCAGCTCCTT
Organism: Motacilla alba alba; assembly: GCF_015832195.1. Classification (NCBI taxonomy): domain Eukaryota; kingdom Metazoa; phylum Chordata; class Aves; order Passeriformes; family Motacillidae; genus Motacilla; species Motacilla alba. Next base: position 64,492,727 of record NC_052016.1, read on the forward strand.
TTCAGAAGGAACTTATAAACCAGATAAATTTTGTCTGCAAACAAAGAAACTATAAAGCACTCACAGATGTTTCTTTTTAAGCACAGTGTAAATAAGAGTACTCATAAAACTTTTATGGACTGTATCTATACCTTTTTGCTGCAATGTTATAGAAAAAAATTAATAACTCCCTTCTATCATCAAAACAAAAATAGAATTTTGCCCTACTTTCGTGGTGAAAAAAAATTCTAAGTGTATTTCTGTACACGCATTACTATACAACTCTTGGTAGCCTGTAAAAATAAATGTTGAGTCTTCCATCACCATGTAATTAGTTAGGCTAGCATCAGAGAAAATATAAAAACTGTACATCACACATATAGTGACTACAGCTCAGTGACACACATGTTCAGTGACACACAAGATCCTTTTCTCCTGTGAGTACCTTTTATGTAGGTGCATCGTGTTTGCATAGCCATAAATTAGCACAATGAAGCCTTGTGGTACTCAAATTTATTTTTTACTGCAGGGACTAGCATTTTTAAAAATTTTGAATTTATTTCAGCTTTAACTCAAAATATTTTATAATCTTGCTGAATCTTTTCTAGTTAAGAATTTGACAGTGGTTAGATTAGAATTTGACTTCTGCAAATTTGTAACAATAATTTATAAACATGTAACAGAGTATCAGATACATGCAGTTACTGCTTCAATTATCGTGAATGGAAGAGCAGTGTCTAAGTGTAATACATATATTCTATGAGAATTAAAAAGGTAATATTAAACTGGAAAAAGAGCTATTTTCTACAATCTGATGGAAGTGTCTTTAGAAAATAAAGACCCTTGGTGTTCATGAGCAGTAGCTGTGTATGTAGTTGTGTTTAGTACCTGATTCATCTTCAGCTAAGCAGAAGATTGGCTGTGAACTAAAATTAAAGATATTATATCAGAAAATTTAAAGTATTTCCAGTTTGCTAGAATTTTTCCTTCTTATCTCAGGAAAGGCTTCTGCTATAGAGCTAAAAAAATACAAAGAATATATGAAATAAAATTTCCATCAGTCAGATCAGCACTCTCTAAACATGCCCATATTGTGTGTAAACTGTACACAGTTTTCGGGCTATCCCTTTATGGCAGCTCTTTGCAGAGGTCCTGCAGCAGGAGAAGCCACGAGGGTGCTGTTCAGCAGAAACCAAGGAATGTCTCCTCTCAGTTTTGCATTGTACAGGGCTCTCTGCTTGAAGTTCTAAGTCTCAATAAAAAGCACGATACAAAAGTAAGTTCTGGGTGAAAAGCTCCTTCATAAGTCGGCCCATAAGTGTCCCACCTGTAGCTCTCTCAGCAGATAACAGTGACTGAAAAAAGAAATAAGAGACCTTCTTCATTCAGAAGGTAAAGTGAAAGATTGAGAACATTCTGCATTTATATGTCCTTGGAAGTTTAGAAAAATTGGGGTGCTGCCAAATCAAAACAGCATCCTGGGGATACACCTATCCTTCTTTTGTTATTTTTGGCATTGAGTTAATGCCAAGGTTTTACGCTTGGATCACCTTTCTTTCTTCCTTGTTTCCTTTCTTTCTTTTCCACCCCAGGTCCCCTTAAGAAGCAGAAAAAACTGTAAATGCTTTAATGATGCCTTTGTAATACTAAACCACTTTCGAAGCACCTTTAAAGCTGTTCCTAAATACCTCACCCTTGCTAAATCACTTTAACAGCACATTCTTATCTGTGTATCTGTCAAAGTAGGTAGTCATGGAGGCTTATCTGTGCATGTTCAATATCCTAAATCTGTCCAAGATAAGGACAACATGGAAAAAGTAATAGAAAACTGTAAGGTGTATGAAAATATTTAAAATGTTGAGAGAAATTTACTTTAACATGAACCCACTTAATTTTAGTGATTTTGGCCTCTCTGTTTGAAAGGTTAAGTGGCAGGTGGATTTTATTTTGCTGACATTTGAACCTCTCCAATGCAGATGTGTACAGCAGTGGTACTTGCCTGAAGGTGGTATAGCTAGACAAGAAAAACAGGCATGTCTAAAATAGGTCAGATGAACCAGCTGCCAAAACTCAGCCATTTCTCTCTTGTGCCTGTAAAAACAGCCTCAAACGTTAAATACCTGCTTTGCAAATGTCCAGTGTTCAGCAAGATGAACCACACTCATACTGTCTCACAGATATTGATTAGCAAAATAGATTGAGCAATAGGAGAGGTGTTAACTGCTGTTGAGATAGAAAGGTCCTGTTTTTAAAAAAAAAATCATTGTCAGATCAGACATGGAAGAAAAAGAATGGAACAAAGGGAAGATTTCATATGTTTTTTGGGAAGTAGAGGCATGGCTAACAGCTTAAACCAGTTTCAATCATCTGGAAATTAACCATCCCTGCGGTTAATGGAAAAGCTGAATTTCCCAAGAGATATTTGTCCCAGTTGAGCTTTATCAAATACATTGACCTATTTTTTAGTGTCCAGGCTGGGATATTGATTTTTCAAGATATTTCATAGCATTTTATATGTTCCAGACAAAATGGATAATGATTTCAATCTATAGCTGTGCTCCTGCCATGTCACCTCCAACCCAAAATGAAGTTGTCTGATTAGCATGCTCAGCCAGTACTCCCAAAATAATTTATAACTGGCAAATGAAGAAACTGGCTCTCACCACTGAAATCCCACTGCCTGTACATATGGCCTTTTTTTCTCCAATTTCCCCTTCTACTCCCGAAATATCATCAGCCTTCTGCAACTGAATGGCTGTGAGTCCTGCAAGAAAATAAAGTAATCTTCACTTTTCACCCTAAACCTAGTCAATAAAAATAACCAATACTGAACTGCTGAATGAAGCAAACATTAATGTAGAGTCCCGTGCCTAATCTGTATCCTGTTTAAAGGGGATATAATAAAAAATACCTAGATTGGGATATTGCTTGCCTCCTGAGAATTTGACTTCAGAGCCCAGTAGTGTCTCTTCTTTTAAAACTAAGAAACTAGAAATGGTATCTTACATGCTACCACTCACAGGCTAACTGCAGGTTAAGATGTCTGGATTCATAGTTCAAACCTCTCCCATTTGAGTTAGTTGAACAACTGACCATAATAATAAGCTGCCTGCCCTCTGTGGACATCAGAAATTAAAGGAGGGCTAAGACAGTAATTTTCCTTGTGAATTTCAGAGGTGTTTTGTTAAAACCAAGGAATGTGAGAAATGAAGCTCTCTAGGATCGATTCCACCTTCTGAAGAGAGACATGTAACCATTACTTACAGACTAGTTTGACTTTTATACCTTCCAAGCTGATGGTTATTCTGCCACTCATGTTTTCTCCCCACACTCTGTCCCTTTTTTTTTTTTTTCTTCTCTTTTTTCTTTCTGTCTCTTCCTACATCATTTATTCACCTTGGTATCTTTTCTGTCCACTGTTTACTTCTTCGCACAAAATCAGAATGGGTAAGTTTAGTTTATCCTTTTTGAGCCAGCTGAAGCATAGACATTGACATTTGAACCAGCCTCTCAGAGCTTCCTCTGTTTTCTCTGTAAAGAAATAAACCTTTCCAGGGACAGCTCATACCATCATCAAATACACAAGTAACATCATATATAGCTAAAATATAGTGTCTAAGATCAGTTACCCCTCATGAAAAACCTCATTTTTGCATTGACTCCTAACAGTCTATTCCAGATCCTAATGTCTTCCTTTCTAGGAGGCAAAAGGTAGGGCCCATGAATCCTCCCTGGAGCTTTCTCTTCTCCTTTGTCAATAAGACATTAGTTCAGGGGAAAGAGTGGCCACAGAGAAAAAGATTCTTTGTAGTGTTAGAGATAGCACCCAGGATCAACAGGAGTAGTCCTGGAATAAGGTCACTTTAATGTGTGAAGGTACAGCTGGGGTGCAGCTTCATGGGCTGGGCTGCACTCAAGTGCAGGCATCATCTACAGAGAATTTGGTGCTACCAGAAGTTGGATGTATGAGGATGTGTGAATTCTGTGCTGAGGACAGGCAATAACCATTTCGCAGATCAGAGGTCTATGCAGACATGGTTGAATTGGCACTCACAAATTCAGCCTTGCTTGACCCTGCTCAATATGTGTGTTTTCCTGGGGACTGTAGAATGTTAAAAAAAAAATGCACAGAAAGAATATCTGTGTCAACCATGTTCTTAGAAACAACCCAGTTGTTTAGATGAACTAGCACAAGTTGATTTTAATTTTTGATCTTCCGGGAGCAGGGTGATGGGAGAGGATAGGTGAGGGAGGAGAGTCTGAGGCAGACGCTGACGTCAAATAGAAACCTTCAGCCTTCGTGGCTGATGAAGCTCTAAACTACAACTACAGATCTACAGGATTATTCAATCAAAAATGTGCATGTTGTTCAAGTTGTTTAAGGTCAATGTTTTATGTATAGTCTTCTTTCATTGCCATTCAAGGGGAAAGAATACAATCCATATTTTCAGTTGGGATTGTTTTTATCAGTTTAAACCAGGCCAGTGTCATAACTTACTTTTCCCGTATTCTTCATATCTTGATGTACTGGAAGCTGTTTCTAAGGGGAGACTAGCAGAAATGTCAGGCTTTTCAACCTGCTTCCATTTTCAATCCAGCCTGCTTTGCTCTTAAAATACCAAACCTTCTGGGAGCCTCTCTACATGACATGGACTATAAAAGGTATCAATAACAACAGCAGTTCCTGCTGTGGAAGGGACTGTAATTGCAAATGCCTAGGATCTGGAGCTTCATTATTAAGAAGGCAAATATTCTGCAGTCTGGTTCTCTTGGGTATATTCTGTCTTTCCCTAACAAATCACCACTTCAAGAGTGAGTTTTCTTTTTATTTATTTACTTATTTATTTACTTAAAAAAGAATTTAGCACAAACCAGTGCACCTCTACAAGCAGCAGAATATTGAAAGTGAAAAAAAATGCTACTGAAAACCAATTTAAGAAATAATAATAGTAATAATAGAAGAGTAAATGTTTTACTTGCATTTTCATGTTAGTCTCTGATTTAAAGCTTGATGACCACACACTTGGACTGAATTCCCAACAAGACATATTTCTCCTTGTGTACATAAATAAGATGTGTTTGTATAGCTGTAAGTCCCGAGTTTGCAGTGTAGCTTGGTGCTTATAATAGAGGAATAAATATTAGTTTTATGCTTGATAATTTTAACAGCATTTGAAAAATAGGACGTAATAAAATATAAACATAATATTTTAAAATATAGGCATGTATTTTCTTTACTCGCAGGTTTATATTTCACCTCTGTACACAGTGACAGCTTGCTAAGGAAAAGCACATTTGCAACGTAACTTGCCTGCAGTCATTAGCTTCTTTCTACTTTTTAAGCTATTCCTTTTAAATTACTGCAGAGTAATCTCACCAGAAAAATGTTTCTGTCCATTGTTTTTGGCACTGTGCCTTATTAAGATATTTTTAGTTGTCTGTTCTCATTTTACAGTTCATATGAATATATGAACACCAAAACTAACTGCCCAAAGCACTATTTCCTGCCTTCTGCAGGTGTTTAACTTCCACATATCAGCACTGAAGTTTTTGAGATTTGCAGGTTATGGGCACCTCTTTGAAGACTGTGCTACTAACTTGTTATTCTACAAACTTAAATCAAATATTCCCGCTCATTAGTGCATCTGTAAATATCCTGCACCAAGTCACACATTAATGATGAAGCACTATGTTAGTGTGGATTTTTTTTAAATAGAATAACTACATTAAAAATAGTAGTCTCTGAAGGCTTTGAAGAGCCCTTGTTTGACTGTTCAGATGTAGACCTCTGTAAGTCCATGCATTGCATGTGATTTCTCCTGTGTTTGTACCATTTCTCATAACAAAAGAACACATTCCCAGATGAGCCCCTTCTGTTACGAGTATTAAATAAAACTCAATACAGCCTAGCTATAAAATGTAACATTTAAATGCTGTTATTTTATATAGAATATTAAGAAAGCTCTGTTCTATTAAGAAAGCTGTTTCTCCTAAAGCTTGTAAAAATTGTTACTGAAGTAACAAACCTCAGAATGCTGTTGGAGTTCCTGAATATCTGGGCATTTTAATTCATTTCAGTATAGCTGTGCTCCAGTTTATTCCAGCCTTGGCACTGTTTGCAAAAACACTCCTGCCAACCCTGAACAAACCACCTAATCCAGTCCAACCTCCCCAGAGAGATTAATCCTTCATGTGACACTGCAAAGCACTGAAAAGCACTGAAAAGTCACAGACATCCTTTTAGAAGCTTGACTCTTTCAAAGCGCATGACTGCCAGCTCTTCCAAAATACTCCTCAGACATGCTGCTTCTGTACTGAGAGACAGTTCTTACCCTTAAAGCACCAACTAGGTATTCCACTACCAGCCACTAGAGAATCCACTAGGGCACAGAAACACCTTCTGTGCAAGGTGTTTACCTTTAACCATGTGCATCTGTCCTTCTAGACATCAAGGCTGTCCCAGAACCCAAGAGCTGTTTCAGAAACTCAAAAAACTCTCATCCATCCATCCATCCATCCATCCATCCATCCATCCATCCATCCATCCATCCATCCACCCACCCACCCACCCACCCACCCATCCACCCATCCACCCACCCATCCATCCACCCATCCATCCATCCATCCATCCATCCATCCATCCATCCATCCATCCATCCATCCATCCATCCATCCATCCACCCACCCATTTATCCATCCATCCATCCATCCATCCATCCATCCATCCATCCATCCATCCATCCATCCATCCACTTTCCAACACTTGCACTGTAGAGTCAGAATGATCTGAAGGACTGCAGGTATCTGGTGGTAGTTGTGGGTTCTCCATGCTGCTAGAGCCCTCTCTAGTATCACATTTTCCTCTTGATGACAACCAGCTTTGTGCATGCTTGTCCATCTGCCTAAGTGCAAACCCAAGTGCACGTGGGTACTTTCCATAGTTGCAGGCTCTCTGTGTCACAGCAGAATTTTTACACTTTGTTAAAAAGTCAGCCTTACAAAAGGGTCCAGAGTTCCAGCCTTACAGTCAGGCTGTGCTCTAGTATTTGCAAAAATATTGAATTACTGCTTGGTAATTCAAGAGTAATTTCCTGAGGCTGCTGCCTGAGAAGTGAAGAGCAGCAGAAGAGGGATCATATGCTTACACCTGCCAAGCCCCAACAGAGGTTGGCATTTTAGATTGAACCAAACTGGTTATGTGATATTATGGGTAGGAGTAAATGGAATATAGGCATGTCCTCTTCTGCTACCTCTGCCACAGAGGCAGGGAGGAAGAAGGGACAGTTAACAGCACTAATATACATGGAATTGACCACCTTTTTGTATGCAACAGCTGGAGGTATGGATATCAATTTGTTTTCGCATGCCAAAGAGTGAAATGGTATATCTTTTGAGAGGTCCTTTCCCTGTTTCTGTAGAGTTACATCCACTCCTCTTCAGTGTCTACAGTGGATTCAGGCTTTTTGTTCTGAGTGTGTAGGAGAGTGCAACAACGGGAGAGGAAACTGGGTTTTCTTCCCTTTTTACTGCCACAGCAGCAAAGTCATTCTTTACATTTAAGTGATTGTCACCAATGCAAATGTGCTGAAGACATAAAGTCTGTGCAGCTGTGGAAGAGACTACAGGTTTTGAAATCAGCAGGGTAACAGAACTATAAACAGTGGCCTAACATTGTTTGCCAGTCTTTTGATACTAGTAAAGATGTAGGTAGAAGAATGTACCTCTCCTTTTCAGATCCCAGTCTGATTAGTCAGAGCTGAGAATTAATTCTGTCACCATTTTTTCTGCATTTAACTTAAGACAATTCACATGAAGTCACTGGTGGACAGCAGGGGTGAGCTCAACACAGACCATAGTGTCCCTTTCTTAGGATTAAAAATGTATTGAAATAGGTTTGTCGATGCAGATTAGCAAAGCAATGGGCTGAAATGATGAGGGCTATTTTTCTCTGGTGTCATCTCTCCTATACACCTTTATAACCTATGCATTGCCAAAGGACTATATGCTAAAGAGTGTGCTAAAACATTCTTTACATCTCTATTGGAGAACAGGAATAGCTTTGGAAAGCCTCACATATAAAAAGAACTGTAAATATTCTGTTCAAAAATAACAAGTCAAACCCTTAGGTTTATTTATTATTATTTATTTAATTTTATTTAATTAGTCAAACCCTTTGTTTATTTTTTAACTGAGTTCGCCTTCAGAATACCCCAAGAGATTTGACTGCACAGTTCTATGGATTTATCGCTTGCCAAGTTTCGAATTTTTAAAAATCAAAGCCCTTTTTTTTGAAGACCACTAACAAGCACAGAAAATGTCCTTTGCACTGCTAACTACATAAAAATGACCCAGATTTAATTTGTTTTGAAAATTATTTGTGGCAAGAAAATACTCCCAGGCTGACGTGTTCTTTGCCAAATGTAGTCTGCAGTGAGAGTCTGCAGGCCAAATTGTGAAACCACTGAAAAACAGGGCATTTAGGGGGAATCCTGACTTCACCTCTGCCCATCTCCATGTTCACAGAAAACAAGTAATGTTTGCTATTTCATTGCATTCAAAATCAATGTATTTACTTAGTAGATCCATCATTTTATGAGAGTTTTAAAAATTCATCCTTAAACTCATTTTATGCTTCCCCAAATCGATATTTTTTATTGATAGTGAAAATAAGATAAATTCATTGGAAGCAGACAATAAAACCTGTATGCGTAAGGCAGTTTACTTACTGCTTATGCAGGAGAACGTATGTTTATTATACTTTTGGTGAACTGTCCAGGCTCTATTTTTAAAGCTGAATTTTTTTTTATTCTGCAGTGGTCATGTAGTACTTCACTGAATGTTTCTTATCTGAAACCTGGGGTAGTCTATAATACTCGAATCTGAAAGAAGAGGCATGTCAGACATAAAACAGGAAATGTGGAGGTTTTGAGGAGTATTTCAGGTGATTTTGAAAAGTATATCATAGCTAATAAGAAGAAATGCTGCTCTAGGGTAAAGAAGAAATTTCAGGAGTGAGGAGTGAAGATATTCTTTAAAAGAGGTTTTAGCTAGGAGACAAGAAACAGGTGCACAATGAAGCTGCTATTATGCTTGTGAATAATGATGAAGTTACATTTGTGTAATGAATGTTAAGAAATCTATGTTTCTGTGAGAATGGATTCAGAGAGGTGACAGAAATCAAACTGAATAATGGAAATCAGACTATCGGGTTTTCAATAGCTGTGTCGGAGAAGAATCTCTTCCTGTAAGTCTTATCCTATACTAATGATGGGAAAAGAGCAGAGAGTGCAGCAGAGTAATGGAAGAGGAGACTATCAAGTGCATATTCAGAGCTTTTTAATCTATTACTTGTTATTCAGCTCTGACTGGGGCATTAGAGCTGTAGTGATGATGGGATGTGAGCTTCGCAATGCATTTTGAGAAACAAAATTTTCCTTTTCTGTCATTAGATTTTTATTCATATTTTATTTAATGGAAACCATGCCATTGATGGCCGGGAGGCTGTGACTGTGTACTTGTGAAAATGCCCTTTTTTACAGAGTTTTGAAAAGGATCAACTTGTAATTTAAACTTTGTGCATTATAATTTTGGGAATCTGGTGCATTTGGCAGACCTTATGAAATTGCACCTCAGAATAGCTTACTCTTTGGCATGTGAATGCTCCAGAAGAGTATGATGAAAACTGTCCAGTCTTTCCTTATTTTATGTTTTTCTTTAAGTGAGAGAGATGCAGTAAATTCTTGGAAGAGCTACGGAGTCAAACCAGATTTCCTATATTTTAGCTGCTAAAAACTTCCTGTCTCTGCTGCCTTTACTGACTAGATTTAGAATATAGACCTGTATCTACACAGAGACTTTTCTTTGTCACAGTCAGGTTTTCCCAACTGTACTTTAAATACGTCTATAAATATCTAATATTACTTTATATTTTTTCATCATGGGTAACTGAAAAGGACAGAAAATGTAATGTGTGAGAACATCCTGCCTTTGGACAGCTGCATCATCACAAGCGCGCATTTTCATCCAAAACATTATTCTAATGGAAATAAACAGACATGCGGAAATTCTGCTTGTCTGCTGCAGACCATTCTTACGGCTTTTCCTAAAAGCCTGGCCTGAAGACGACTTGTCTGAAACAGATTGAGCACTGTCTCACTCAGAAGTGGTGGGGGAAACTGTGTGGGGGAAGAAAGCAGAAATGAATACAGCTCCACAAGCAGCACAACTACACATGTTCATGCCCGATAAAGACACAACAGTTGGTTGCATTTCCAAGCTTCTGAATATATGTATAATTGAATAGTCATAGCATACTCTGAATGCAGGGCTGGTCATTTGTATTTTAGATTGCCTTCAAAGTGGTGAAGCCTTTCTCCTTCAAAACGTAATTGATACTCGTTGCCCATAGTGCTAACTTTTCGTTCCAGTGTGACTTCAATCATGTGACATGCTTTGACTTTGGGAATTCTATCAAAATCCTGGGAGTTCTCTTAGTAAGATTCAGTAAGTTCTGTTTGAAAATAGACTGATTTTTTTCTGCTTGGGACTCAACTCCAGTGTCTCAGAGAACAGAAGGAATTTTTTTTTTTACTATTGGGACTTTAAAGGGGAGCAGGAAACTGAAAAAATCACATTAATTTTTACATAGATATGTGTGTATAAATGTGCGCATGTATACATCATTTACTTTTCGAAAAACATTTTTTTAGCCTCACTCCCGCTTTCACACCTAAGAGAAGGAGCCCCTGCTTTGTGCAGTTCAGAGCCATGGCAGTAGCCCCATCCATGATGGTGCACTTTAGGACATCCTGTTCATCCAGTGGACTGGCCATGCCACTGATGGGTGTGATGAGAGCAGTAAGACAGAAAGGTACATTTTGAAACAGCACTGCCGTGAATGATTTTCTTAAGAGGTCTGTTGAGCACTGCCATCACATATTAGTTTTAGGCATATTATTTTTACAGGTCATATTAACATTTTCAGGCGAAGGGTGTGATGCTGAATGCCTCTGTCATGACTGATGTCCTCTGTACCAGAATTGTCACAGACAATAGTTACAGGAAGCACAGCAAAGGAGCTGTGTTTTCCACATCTGAGTTAAAGGAGTTCCTACTTAAAACACTTCTTAACCAGTGAGTGCCTACACGTTTCCTAGCAAGTGATTCTTGAAGCAGCAAGCTTTAGAGAAAATAAATGAGAACTACAGTGTTATTTTTTTAAGTCTGCAATTGTCTGAAGTTGTTGTCAATAGAAATAGTTGCATACATTTGTCTTCATTAATCATTTCAAGGTGCTGCTTTTTGATGCAGCCAGCCCTAGCAGTTCACAGGCACTTTAATTTTCCAATTATTGTACCTGTGGCTCAGAACAGATACTGATTAGTTTCACATTTTGGTCTGTGGGCAGCTTAATGTTCTTGTCACCTTACATTGAGTTTTAAATGTGCAGAGTGTAAGAGAATGTCAGATGTGCTCCCAAGTCTTCCGGTCAGGTTCAGCAACTTATGATATTTCCAAGTACTGTACTGATGGGTTTCTGAAAGATGGATGAGAGAACAAAAATATGGGTTTAGGATCCTGTCACAAAAGTAATGATTCTTCGTGTAAAGCGCATGTGAGCGATTTTGTGTTGTATTCTTTTTCACACAAATTTTCAGCTGGACATGAGGTGATGCTGCTGGCTGCTATAGCAGCAGTAGGAAAGGAAGTTACGATAGCAGCAAGGCAACAGCAATGCCTTCCAATATTTGCACACAATTACAAAACCTTTTCAAACTGTATTTATGAAACTAAAGGAGAAAATAAATTTTGAAAAGCTCTAAACACAAAGATTAATTCTATAACAAATAGAAATGTTGCCTGTCTCCTCTTTATCAATTGTGTACCAGCTATGACTCATCCATCCATGCTTTTTTCTTTCCAAAAACTGACATGGAAGAAATCCCCTCCAAAACACAAAACTACGCTGAACATCTGCTGTCTAGGTATTCATTAGTTCTGTCTGCTCTGCTTTTGGCTAATTGCCTGGGAGTGAAGTTGAATCATTTATGGGGACTTAACTTGGTGGCAGTTATAGTGGTAAAGATCATGTAACATTTGATAAAACCTAGGAAATGTCAAACATGTAGCCTCCCAAACATAAAATTTATTTACTGTTTTCCCATGCACTTTGTTTGCTACAATACTGCCTGCACAACTGATAACAGAAAATGTATTTAATAACTACTCAGTGCTAATATGCTGTAGTATGCATGACTGACTAATTTAATTTATCTCTGATTAAGCCTATTATGTTTGAGATCACTTTACAGAAGAGACTTTTTTTGCCAGCTGTAAGCTTATTTGAATTGTAATATAAGTTAATAATGTGTGAAATAACTACTGGTGCCTGCTTCTAAATGTTAATTTTACCAAATCACTTCCTGAGTTAGAGTGTACACAGCTCATCCATTGCAGTGTCGTTAGTGGCGTGTTTGGGTGTAAGATTGGACAGGTAAAAAGGCAGGTGCATGGCAAGGGGATCAATGGCTGTTGTTTCTACTGAGAAAAAGCAAAATAAATAAAATCACAGCCCAGCCAGGGATGGCACACCATCTGTATAATGACAGTGTCAGCTGAGAAGGAGCCCTCAGGATGTTCTGCATCTTGAAGCGTTTGTTTCCTACCAGGTGCAAAGAGAAACAGGGACTCCTCAGGAAAACAGAGAGAGGAACACCTTAAACCAAAGCTTGTGAGAAAGGCATTAGTAAGGCATTAGTGTGTCATTAGTATGTTTAAACAGGAAAGTAGCCATTTGGGTGGAATTTTAGATTTTTCTCAGACTGAGGGTAGAGCTGGAAAAGAATTGAGGGAAAAAAAACAACAAACATCCAAAACAAACCCCAAACAATTAAAACCTGGTAAATGTGAGGCGGAAAAAGTTCTGCCAAGGAAAGCTAAACATTTTTTCTTTAGGGACAAAGAAAAAATGGACTGTTTCTTGTTTCCCCTCCACTTTTTTCTGTGGTCTAATTTTTAGAGTAGGCAGACCCCTAATGGAGAGGGAAGCAAAGCTTTTTCTGTGCACAAGCTATATCCCAGAGCAGTTGATCCCTGGCAGATGAAACTTTGCAATGTCTGTGCTTTAGCCACTTGTTTCTCTGAGAGACTGCAAAATACTCTCAATTGCTGATTTGGAAAAAGCTCTGTGTTCATCCATTGTTCTTTAATGAAAAAACATAATTATATATAGTCTTGCTTTAATATATGTTTACTTTCAATCAGCTGAGAAAATTCAGGTGGAGAGAATGAAGTCTTCTACCTTGTTTAGAGAAACAAGTGTGATGGCCTGGGGTTTAGTCTATGAGATTATTTACCAGCAGTTGTTTAAATTATGTGTACTTTGCATTTAAATATAGGCAACTTCAACTGGAATAAAAGGAAGTCAAATCTTTCCTCTGTCGGATTAGTGTATCTCTTCTAAATAGAAAATATATAGGATAATGTACTTACAGCATCAGACTGAACTGCCAAAACAATGTCACTTAACTAGCATGGAAAGAAAAGTATGCTGCACATAATTTCTTTTTATGTCATTCTGTTCCACCCTCCAAACATTTCTGGCATGTGATAGCATGTGGGATGTCAAGCATCGTTGTTCACATTTTGTCATGCTATCTCATATAGATCAGTTATCAGCAAGTCGAGCTGCACAGCAGCTCAGATTTCAAGGTCTCTTTTCACAGCATGTCAAATCCTAGCTGGCAGGACAGGACTTTGGCAGGCCCACTGCGACAGTGGGGATGCAGGAACACGTGCAGCTAGAATGTTTGATGGCTGTGCTGTGCAGAGTGAATTTCCAGCATTATATAATCACAAAAAGGATGGTATTTCTACAAAAATTTCTGATGTGGTGGTTTCAAGGTTTGAAATGGCATTGCCAAGGCTCTTCCCCTTGTTTGCTCAGACCAGTGGATCAGTGAGTGTTGGAGGGACAGATATGTCTGTTTTAGCATCAGACAGAGACAGGACTGATACTGTTAGAGTCTTCTGGCAAGGTGAAATGTGAACATAGTATCATGTGGAGGGTATGTGGTACACTGGCTTCCCATTCTTTGTATATTCTTCCAGGTGTAATCCAGGACAGAGTGTGATACCCAGAGATCTGAAAGTGTGGTGCTGTATGTAATTCAGACCTAGCTCTGCATGCTAGCACAGACTGCAAAAGTGCCAGTTGCACTCTTACTGGTCCTAGTTCTCAGGCCTGGAGACAAGGCGTTATTGGGGGGAATTTTCAGTTTTGGGAGTTGCATCTTCACTGTCCTGAGAGCACTCAGGTTTGCCCCAGGTGTGAAGGCTTCATCTATATTCTCTACTTCTCACCTGGGCAGCTAAGGGTAGAGAGATTATTTAGTTTACTGGCTTTTCTTTTATAACAAGCAGGATTCTTTTAAAAAGTATAAATGAGCACATTTCTCCTTTTTTTAAAATTTCTTGCTAAGAGTAGCAGACTGAGCTTCTTCACCTGACAAAGAGGATCAAAGTAATTCAATTTGTAGATCAGTCAATGCTGAAACATTTTTTCTCTTTCTACAGATTATAAATGCTTAGGGATAGGAAAGTAGAATATGATGTTTCATATTCCCTATCTGTAAGAGAGAAGTTCCGAAGAATAATTAAAGAAAGAAGGTAAAATATTTGGTTATAAATAATCTAAATTTTTTGTGACTTTCACAGTCATGAGGCAGTCTCTTAGATGCTTTGAATGTATTAATTACATTAATAACAAATTAATTAATTTGAATGTATTAATTGTATTGTATTGCATTATTGCCTGCAAGTGTCTGTGATGTACATGGTTAATCCCTCCCTGTTCTCCTCATGCAAGGCTTTTGGCCCAGTTCAAGACAGAAACCATCAGTGGATCAGGAATTGTTGTGCTTTACAGAGGGCCAAGTGAAGACTAGGATTGCCTTCTCTCCATCCTCTTTCATCTTTCCTTTCCCCCCAATGCCTAAATGGAGATTGATCATTTAGCAGGAAAAAAAGACACTATGAGCAGCGAAGCGGAACTCGATACAATACTAAAAGCTGCTTAGCTGTCGTATCAGACTCAACTTACTCTTAAGCAAAGATTAGTGAGGATAACTTCTCTGCAAGCCTGTAAATCTGCTTAGCGATCTGTGACTCTTATGGGCAAATAATGCTTCCTAAACACAGCCTATGGACGTGTCGAGAGTCCCCTTTTTGAATGACTGATATATAGAAGCCAGATTATTTCTTCAGGGAAAGAAAATATTGTTTGTTGTAGCATCAGACAGATGTTGTAAGGCACTACAACATAGGAAGCCAGAAGTTGATTCATACCTTAGCAAATTGTGTTATGGTCTATCTTAACCTACATATATGTTGCAAAATATATGTCAGTGACACCCCATAAATATTTGTTCTTAGGAAGTTTCCTTTCTTGCAACAGTGATTTTCTCACCTTTTCTTAAAAAAATCACCGAAGAAATATGACATTATAGACCTCAAAACATTTGAAATCTCAAAACTCTATTTTAAAGCTCACCATTTCTGTTTGCCTTCATTGCACTGATATTTCTTTAGCTCATTAGATTAATATGAACTGTGTACAAAAAATATATAAAATCAATCCGCAAGGAAACATCAATGTAATTTATGCTTAAAGGCTCTGGACTCCATGAAGACTTAACGTTCAATAAACAGCAGGCTTTCTTCCATGTGTTTTTAAATTTTACTTCTTGATCTGGAAAAAAAAAAAAGGCAACACAAAGATGTATAACGGATTCAGACATATTTAAAAAATAAAAACATAGTGTTCTAGAAGATACCCTAATACATCAAATGGGACTTTTATTTTTGCTATGTAATTATTCGGCCTAACTTCTTTACTGCTTTTGTGTTCTTAAATTTAAATGAAAACAGCCCTGTAAAGTTGGGGAGACATACAAGACACCTGGTAAAGATTAATACCATCTGGGTTTTTAATTTTTTTTTTAATTTTCAATGACTGTTTCCCCCTTTTTTCCCCAAATCAGTCCAAGTTCCAGGACACTTTTTGCTTCAACCAATTCCATTAGGTTTATTTTGTGGTCTTGTTCAGGAAACCCCTGTCATCAGTGAAGCTTGTTTGGACAAGATTAACAATAGCTTTATGGCAAGAAATCTGATAGCAAGCACTCTGGGTTTTTTGTCTGGATTGATGAAGGGATTATAGGTCTGTTTAGACCTTGGTCATCCTATTTACCTTTTACAAAACTGACATAGTTTTAGCATTCTTCCACTGCTCTGGAATTTCTCTGTTTGTCTAAGATTAATTAAAAATCAATGCTGGTGGTTCAAAACCTCCTTATTTAGCTTTTTATAAAAAGTGCTGATACAGCTGCTGTTTGATATGCTTCCAAGCTACTTTACAAGCAAAGAAAGTATTTATCATAGATGAGTTTGAATTAGAATATCAAAGTAGCTAAGTAAACTGCACCTATGTATCATGCCAGGGGTGGGTCGAGGACAGTGATGGAAGGATTGTAGGCATCTCCTGAGAATGTCCCAGTCTTTACTTTGTAGAGTCATTTCAGGTTCACTTACCAAATGGTGACACAGAGAAGAAAAGCTCAATCTGAGGAAGCACTGTAGAAGACAATCAAAAAAAGGAATACTTGACCATCAAAACACTTGAAAATCCAAATGAACCAGCATGAAACTAGAATTAAAAAAATGCATTTGGCAGAGGGGCACACTTAGTGTGAAAAAGTAAACTTCAGGGAAGCTTCTTCTCACCAGCAAAAGCAGAAGTGATCTATTTCTTGAGCGTGTTTAACTTTCCTGCATCTTTCTTGGCATTACTGTAACTTCTGTCCAGAAAAGCACTAATGTCATTGCTGACATTCCTCTTTTGTTTGTCATACTTAGAAAGTTGATGATGTCCTTTAGTCTACATAATATTGATTTCCTTTCCTTCTTTCATTTTTTTCTTAATTACCTAATGTATATTAATTGCAATCCATTTCCCTATGTTCCCGGATGTGGATTATTTTTTATATCTATTTTTACTTCACTAGGCCATTGTGATGATTTAGGCAAGTATTCTTTTTTTTTCTTTGTTAATGGTTTTTTTTTAGTGTCTGATAAAATGTTCTTAAACAGGTCCCAGCTTTCATCTTTTTTCCAAATAAACTCTTTCTCCCAGCTGAATTTGCTCATAATTGTTCTCAGGATTGCAAAATGAATCCTTTTAACACATCAGGTATGTTTGTTTTCATGTTATCCTGTTTGTGATTAAGAAACATAATGAGCAAAAGGTGGCATTCATAAGGAAGCAACTGCTAATTTTTAGTTCTGTGTTAAATTTTATGTTATCATTCAGGATTAGGTATAATATAAAATTTCCGCAAGCTAAATGCTTACTGAGTTCAGAAAACATCCTTATGTGGAATTTTTAAAAATATTTTTATTTATTTCAACACAGCACAAAGCCTCCAGCATGTGCTACTAAGTCCTTTGTAGTAACTCAGATTTCTCTTCAAGACGGTGTAAACAGATGCTTGAGGAATCCCTCGTCAGCATTTTCCTCAGTGTATTCATGGTCTGGATCAGGTATCACCCTGCTTTTCTTGCACAGCCTTACTTTCAAAAGCATTTCAGCCTCTGAATGTCTCACTCCCCCCAGCATGGACTGTGAGAACAATCAGTTGTTTGTGTCCAGCAAACACTTCTCCATCCTGAAGGCCATGGCTGCAGCCTGTCTTTATTGCTCAGCCAGCCCGGGGAAATCAAAGATTTCACTGGATTGTGGTCAGTGTGTAAAAGCACCTAATTCAAGAGATCTGGTGTTTTTCATAGAACCATAGAATCTTCTGAGTTGGAAGGGACCCCCATGGTTCATTTAGTCCAACTCCTGGCCCTGTGCAGCGCACCCCAAGAGTCACACCACGTGCCTGAGAGCATTGTCCAAATGCCCCTTGAACTCTGTCAGGCTGGTGCTGTGACCACTTTTCTGGGGAGCTGTTCCTGTGCCCAACCACCCTCTGGGTGAAAAACCTTTTCCTGATATCCATCCTGAACCTCCCCTGACATAGCTTCAGGCCATTCCCTTGGGTCCTGTCACTGGTAATGAGAGAAAAGAGATCAGTGCCTGCCCCTCCTCCTCCTCACGAGAAAGCTGAAGACCACAATGAAGTCTCCCCACAGTCTCCTCCAGGCTGAGCAATTCGACTTACAAGAAGTGCCAGTCTTACAGGAAATGTCAGGCTGATAAAGCTCTGGCCTTTATCAAGGTGGCCATGCTGGGTTAGAGTTTAATGATGGAACTCAATGATCTTGAAGGTCTTTTTCTACCCAAATGACTCTATGATTCTATTAAAAAAGAGTAGAGCACCTTTCTAAGAAATTAGGGGATAATATGGGAAATACAGGATGTCTCCACACACCCCTGTGTCAGTGCTGCTTCTAAGGGCCAGGGAAGCTATGAGGGTGGCAGTGCAGGAGCAGGAGCAGTGGCCTTCCTGGCCAGGGCTGGGACCAGGAAGACACAGGGCCAGCTACACAGCACAGCTAAAGCACAGTGTAGGCAGGGAGAGAGGAGCAGCCTGAGCACAAACAGCTGCTGAGCTGTGGGGGAAAAGGGTCCCGGCAAGGCATCTCACAGCTCCATCCCACACTGCAGCTCATCTACACCACATTCAGCTGGCATGGGTCAAGCAGGACAGGAATGGCTGCTGATCATTCTCAAAGGGTTATTGCTTCTCATTACATCAACGAAATAAGCAATGCTTCAGGGTACACTGGTGGTGCTTGCTGATAGTAAACACGGCATCAACTTTCCCTGCCCATGGTGAGTTTAAAAAGAATATAATCTGAATTTAGCATGCGTTTCACTTGACTTTCTCACCAGACCTAGATACAAATTGTACAAGAATTTCTTTTAGTCTTATTTCTGAAGTGGTAAAAGACCCTCAGAACAGCCCTTCAGATCCCAAAGTAGAGAAAGCTATTAGGTACGTTATTGTTTTAAATTTTAATCTGTTCTGATGTTCCTGAAATGCTCTGTCTGTAATGTCTTTTGTATTAATCATCATAAATATTTTATCTTTTCTGGAGAGGGTATGCTGACGTAATGTCTAAGTGAGTGAGGCAACTTATCTCAGCTACTTTATCATACTTGCTAGACTTAAAATGAATATTAAGAAGTTCCAACAAACATGTTGTGCAGATAATGAAGGCAAAAAAAAAAAAAAATAATAAAGATACAAAATGGTAACCACATGTAGCAATTTTCTTGCTTGCTGTTCTCAAATTCACAGAAACCAGAGGTCCTTTGTGGTGCAACAGTTCCTATTACAAAAGTGGTGGGCTCGGGGGATGTGGAAAGTCCCCTAAAGGTGTAATAAAGGTTTAAAAAGCAGATGCTTGTTGACTTCTTGTATTATTTTCTTTTCTATGCTGCTCTCTAAAGAATGGTCAGCTTTGATAGGAGTAGGTTAGTTGCTTCATGTCTGTGCTTGGTCTCTGAAAAAAAATTCAGGGACATGATGCTAGAGAAGATGAAGCAGTGGCCTGAGTGATGCGAACATCTCCCTTCTCACGGCTCATCTCATCTCGCAGCTCATCTGGTGGTGGGCAGGTATGAGCTTGGGTGCATAGTTTATTCCTATTTTCCACATGCAAAGAAGTGTATTTCAGGCATTACCTCAGGTTTTGTCACCATATTCACTTTACAATGAGAACTATCTTGGATAAAACTGCGCTATGGTTTTCAGTGGTTCGTGTCGTGTAGGGTAATGCACAGAATTTATCTATTACCCTTCAAAATACCTGGATCAAACTTTATTGCTATGGAACTGATCTGTGTTCAAAGCTTGACAAAGACTTTGGTGTAGCCTTCCATATTGACATATAATGCACTTGCACTCATCATCACCCTTCTGTAAAAGTACCGAGCGCTTCCCATCTCGAACATTCCTGGAATATGTGCCCAGGCTCTGTTTCAGAATCAGATGGACCGGTACTGCACACCTGAATAATTAATGGCTGTTTATCCAGGTAGTAGCAATGCTTTCTGGTTTGTTCTTTTAATTGCAGCCTATGAAGAGTGTTACTTGGCTTACTTCTTGGCCAAGAGTAAAGTGTGATCAGAACAAGACAGCCAGAGAAATGCATATTTTAGAGCATCAAATAAATTTAAAGGAGAGCAGCGAGGGTGGTGAGGGGCTTGGAACACAAGCCGTATGAAGAACGACTGAGGGAGCTGGGGTTATTTAGCCTGGAGAAAAGCAGACTCAGAGGTGACCTTACCACTCTCTTCAACTTCCTGAAGGGTGGCTGTGGTGAGCTGGGGGTTGGTCTCTTTCTCCGGGCAACAACAGACAGAAGAAGAGGACACAGTCTCAAGCTGCGCCAAGGGAGATACAGGCTAGAATTAAGGAGGAAGTTTTTCACAGAAAGAGTGGTCAAATACTGGAATCATCTGCCCAGGGAGGTGGTGGAGTCACCATCCCTGGATGTGTTTAAAAAAAGACTGGATGTGGCACTTGGTGCCATGGTCTAGTTGAGGTGTTAGAACATGGGTTGGACTCGATGATCTTAAAGGTCTCTTCCAACCTAGAAATTCTGTGATTCTGTGATATACTCTTCCTTCTGGAAGCCACTCCTGTCCCCCAAATTGTGGGTATGTTTGCTTCTCATTATTATCAGTCATTTGAAGGAGAAAATTAACAAGGGAGCAAAACATTTGGGATGAGACTGCCAAACACACAGCAGAGCCCTTGGGTAGGAGGGTGTGGATTTAATGCATGGTGCTGGTTGTGAAAGCATTTTGTACATCTGGTTTGGTGCATGGACTGGATCCATTTGTGGAGGGGAGCCTTGGCTATTATTGTTTGGTCCCTCTGTCTTATTTTAGCTTCACATTACTCAATGTCTGATTATGTTGGACAATACTCACTGTTGCTGCTGAGAACATTTTGGACTGCAGTGACAAAATGCCAGGGATTATGTCCATATCATTCTATCACAGCTTAGGAAACCTGTGAGAGTTAGCCAAAGCAGGCACTGGATGCTTTGCAGAAGGAGGGCTGCCAGCCTAGGATAAATTAACTAAGTTTGTCTCCCATCTTTTCTCCCATCCTGACTGTCTGTATAACAAGATGATGAACTGCTAGCCCTCAAACCCATTGAGTGATAGACCCAAGTCTAAAAAAGTGTAAGAGGGAAAAGGAAACCTGCTTTGATACAGCAGGGTGGGAATTTTGCAGATCCTGGGAATTCTGTCATCCTGTTAAGAGCTGAGATCATTACTGGGCATGCTGTTCAGCAAAGGATTTCTGTCCATATTTTCTTTTCAAGTTTATCCAGCCTGTTTTACAGCTGTGATAACTTGTGGCACGGCACAGTCCAAAGGCTGGCATGTCTATGTATACATATATAGGCATAAAATCAGTTATTCATGCTTGCTATCTAAAATTGTGAGTTGATGCTTTGAAAAGAATGGATACCTGAATTTTGGGTTGTTATGTGAACCAAACAAAACCAGACAGAATATTTGGCACATAAGGAAGTATTATATTTCATTTCATTGTAATGTTTTCTGTGGATCTAAAATTCACTAGCTATCCTAAATTCACAAGTTTTTTCAATGCTGCATATCATCTTTTTATCTTAGGTTTTTCTGGAACAAGTATCTATGTCAACCAAACCAGAGATTTCAGGAGTACTGATTATTTCACCAAGGTTAATATTATCTTACAATAAAACCTATTCTTTATGGATTCACTTACTTTGGGCAATACTGCTTGCATATAGCAGGTGATACTAAAATCTCTATGAATGTTTTTGTAAGTAACTGAAATTACTGTGACGTTTATGGTATTCCCTTCTCTTAGATTAGGGAACAAAGCAGTTACTTAAATTACTTTCAAAGCAAAATTATGGAAATTTCCATTTAGGATTTACACTGAAAAAATGAAAGTGTGAAGTGCCATTTTGGGTGGTACGACTATATTTTAGTATCCCCCCTGCCCAGTGGCATGTCACTGCAAGGGCTTGAAAACTGGTGTGATGGCATGTTGCCTTCTTGTGTCTCTTTGCCCAGCTGAAGGGGTGACACGTGTCACAAGAGGGACGCATGTGCCATTCAGATGTTCAACTCTATGAGGGACCAGTGC
Organism: Motacilla alba alba; assembly: GCF_015832195.1. Lineage (NCBI taxonomy): Eukaryota > Metazoa > Chordata > Aves > Passeriformes > Motacillidae > Motacilla > Motacilla alba. The sequence goes on from NC_052016.1 coordinate 64,514,869, forward strand.
AAGGTTTTCTGCCTATGTAGACAGAGCCTGAGGCAGGGTGAACTTAGGATGCAGAGAATAAGGGAAAGGGCTTTGAGATAGTAGCTGAGCTGCTGGAGATGTCCTAAACAGACAAGAAGTCAGCTGTGTGTGGAGAAAGTTAACTTGCCCCATCAATTCTCTAAGACCAGCTGGAGAAAAGGAGTGAGGCTTTGCAAACACAGTGGGGCTCAGGGGGAGGTGCAGGGGGCTGTAGCAGGCACTGGAACAGGTTACCCAGAGGAGCTGTGGATGCCCCATCCCAGGAAGTGTTCAAGGCCAGGTTGGATGGGGCTTTGAGCAACCTGGTCTAGGGAAAGGCATCACTGCCCATGGCAGCAGGCTTGTAACTAGATGTTCTTTAAGGTACTTTCCAACCCAAGCCATTCTATGATTAGTGAGTGCTCTTTTCTCCCTAGAAAATTCCTTTCCCTCTGCATCCTCCTTTCTTTGGAATATGAGACTCTGAGCTCATATTTCCTAGAACTTGCAGCCTTGTCACCATCCAGCATCATATTGTCACTCCAGCTCATAAAAGCCTGTCTGCCCTCCCCATTCATCTCCAATGATGCTTCCTCACCTTCTTAGTGCTCTGAAGGAGGAAAAGGAAAAAAAGATTGAGAAAAAGAAAAAACAGAAGAGTCCTCCTAGAGAAGACACTGCAGTTGTTGCCAGAATTAGGTGTGAAGATGGTGACTTCTGAAATGTAAGGAGTTTCCTTCTCTTCTCCAGGAGATTTGCAGTGCCAAGACATAGAGTGAGACTTCTCAGCTCATCCCTACCTGTGCAAGCACTGACAGTGCATATCAATAACTAATGAAGTACATACGGCCCATCTCTGGGCAATGTCTACCTGCCTGTGTTTGAAGTTTTACCTTAAAAAACTGCCTTGACCTTTCAATCATTTTCTCTCTGTTTTTTTTTTTTTCTTTTCTTTCTGGTAGCTTCATGAAGTTATGAGGAGTTTTTTTTTTTTTTTTAAAAAAAAAGGAGGAAACTTATCCTCAGTACTTAACTCAGCAGTGGAACAAAAGTAGTGCAAAAATACTGCAATAGGTGTTGAGTAAAAATGTCTGTTGTGGTAACTATTCTGGGTATAGCTGCTCTTTCATGACAACTCCTTTGAATTATTTCCATGTGGAACAGAGCAGCTCTGACAGCAGCTCTTTTTCAGAGGGAGGCAATTTCCCTCATATATGACTTGTCAGCTGCTAACTGTGGGTGTGTAAATATAGCTGAAATTTGGAAATAGTGCCGATCTGGCAGAGGTTTTGGGCAGTTATTTATGGCAGAGTGGATGAGTTTTACCAAGTTCAGATTGATGGTAAATGTTGCAGGGCAGGTACATTACCCAAACTTGTGTTTGTGTGGAGCACTTTGACAGTTTTATATTGATTTCAATAATATAATTCTTCTTTAAACAGCTAAGTGGTGGATAAAATATGTAATTCATATAATAACTATAAGAGTATTCAGGAGCATCTCAGTTGATTTTGCTTCAGTCTTACTGACCTTTTCTTCTCCCTTTGCTTTTGTGCTTGTGTCCTTCTTCCCTCATCATTCTCTCATCTCATTTGAGGTTTCTCCTCTTCCCACTTCATCTTTCAGCTGAACTCCCACAAGACATGGGAACCTCCCTCCATTCCTCCAGCATCAGTAACCTCATTTGTTTGTGAAGCATCTGCTTTATCTCTGCAGTTTTAACTCACAAATTTATTTCGTCTTGCTTAGTTTGTCTTGCGCCATCCAGTGCCACGTTTCTGGTTTGCATTCTGTCTCCACTAAGCAATCTTCCTGAGTGTAATCCCTTCCCTGATTTGCCTTGGTATGCTCTCTGTGTGTCAGCTTTTAATTTCTGTCTACACAAAGAACAGAGAGTCTGCTACAGTCTTCCCAGGTCAGCTGTGCCATAAAGCCACTAATTTCAGAATAATTTCAAGCTCATGGGGCCTTAACTAAGAAAGGTCTTAAGAGATTTTAGAGGGCTAAGAATATGTCTGTCATTTCCAGCCAACTAAAGATGCCAGTACTATAATTACATCTCTCAACTTCTGTAAACGTCCTCTTTGACTGGAAGCTCTCCTCCTGAGAAATCAAATGAAGACTTTTCTATCTTACTTTCAAGGTGTTATCTCCCTTTTGATCTGGCTATTTATGAGATCTTCTCATCCACATAGTGCAGAGAGAGTACTATAGAGTACAAAGCACCTTTTCTGTTGTCATCTCCATGTCTGAAGTGCCAGACCCTCTGTTTCCTAAAATTCAATAAATCCACTTTTTATTCTTCATTGTACCTAAATGTATCAAAATAAAAGAACCTCTTCCTTTTTTTCAGGAGATTTTCAAATGCTATTACTAGTCAAAGTTTCACTCCATCGCAGTATTGCAGAAGGTGCAACAAACTCAAGGAATAATTAGTAAAAGAAATAGAGAAATCAGCAGATGAGAACTTCCTCTTTCAAGAACAGCAGCTTGTTTTAGTTGTGTCTAATATGATCTCTAGGACAGTGTGTTGCGTTTATTTGTGCTGAGTCTTTGCTGCTTACAGCAGCAAGCTTATATTGAAACTTGAAGTTCGTAATTTAGCTCGAGTTGTCTGAAAGCTGAAATTTTGTATGGGTTCACATTTCTTGCAGATGTCTGTCACATACAGCAAATGTTGCTGGCTGATTGCCCTCAAAAACACAGGAGAAAAAATAAGATCCTTGAAAAAGTGAAATACTAATGACTTACAACCACTTCATATCTAATAGCTAGTGAATGCACTTCATGCTTGAGAGGAATGGGAACAGGGAAGCTTGGAGTTGGCTTAGTGGTGGGAGGCTTTGTGTTGTTTTTGAAGGAATACTTGCAAATTCTCTATTTGGTAGCTGACTTTTTAAAATGCAGTCAAATCAGTATGTGATGATGACAGAAATAATTATATTATTCTATGTTTGACTCAAAATATGTATTTCATTGGACAAAAAATAACAAATTATTCAGAAAATATACTCTAATATGCTCTGCTGAGTTTCAGTGTCTCCAGGGAACTTCATTTTATGACTATGAGCTTGCCTTAAAGTCCCGGAATATGTGATTCACAACCTCACCATCCTATTAGTTCATGTTTCTGTTTGGAAAGTGAATCAATTTCTAGATCTGATGTGTGTATAAACAGCTTCTTTTTCCTTAGAGTCTCAAGGGAAATCATGAAATGTCAGAGAATAAAGGTACACAGAGATATAGATGAATTCCAGTGCTGAAAGCTGAAAGTTAAGATGTATCTAAACATTAGAACTTTAATAAGAATTCAATGATCAGTGCTTTGCCAGCAATGTGACAATGTGCTCTCTCCCACTTACCAGCTATTTGTACACACTGTACTTTGGTCACTGGGTGTAGTAACCAGGTAAGAACAAAATACTTGGTAAATTAAATCTAAAGATTTCCACTCCTGCTGTAGAACAGATAGATGTAATGTACCATTTCATCTTAAACCAAATTACATACCAGGACATTTAGATACTTATTTCTGAAGACATCAGTGTATAATGCCTGATATCATAAGGACTGAAATGCTTAAATTCCCATTATGAAAAAATCTTTTAACTGAAAGCAGAGATACCTGAACTAAACAGCTCTGTGATATACCTAATCTTTCCCCTCCTGCTGCCTTTCTTACTGCTCATTCAAGTACACATGTAAAAGAAGGACTTGATCAAAAGCCCTTTGAAGTAGATGACAATCTGTCAGCTGGCTTGGCCACTGCTTGGACATCACCTGTATGTTCTGTCTTTGTAACAAACACTTCAGAGATTTCTTGAGTGGTGATAGAGCGTATGCTATGCATGATGGAACTGAGACAATGGAGTCTGTTTGCTGTTTGTTATCTTCAGCTGTTATCTTCCACACATTCCTGGAGCTACGTCTTTTGCACAGCATGCCTTTGCAATAGCTGTGCCACAAAAGGTTTTTGACAAAAAGAATTTTGAGGAAAAGTGTAAATGTTGTCTTCAGGATCTAAATGTTGTCTTCAGCTGTCTAATGGGGATGTAAGGAAGCCCCCCAGCAGATGTTTCTTGCAAGGGGAAAGTGATAGGAGAGGGAATGGGCACAAATTGTCATGTGGGAAATCCCACTTGGATAGTAGGGGGAGAAAAACCCAACCAAAAAAAACCCAAATCACAGTAATGTAATCAAGCATTAGAGCATGTTGCACTTGGAGATATTCAAACCTGACAGTCTTGAGCAACCAGATGTGACTTGGTAACACCTGGAACAGGGAATTGTACCAAGTGACTGCAAAAGATGCCCCCCAGCCTATGTTGTTCTCTGCTTCTATGAATTCTGTTATTTTTATGTAGTTTGCTGTTTTCGTCTAACTCTTAAATAAAGGAGAAATGTTCTGTCTCTTTTCAAAACCTACTGGGTTTGCTCTCATTTGCCTACACAGATGAGAAATGGAAAGGTTGCTAAAGAAATGATTCAGTGAGCTGCAAAAACACATACTTCTCTCTGGAACCATGCATTTTATACATTTGGTTTATAATACCCAGTAGAAAACATGTGCTGAGAGCTCACTGATTTTATGAGCTGAGATATCTGTATCCATGAATGAGATTTATTTGCAGTGTTTTCCTCTCTTTTCTTTTTAATGAACAAAACAAATGAAAGTATCTGTGGTTGTTTGGAATATTAAAACATGCCTGCTTTCATAGTGAAAATAAGATCAAGTCTAATAAATGTAATTATTACCACAGATAGGTCTGCTTTTCCATATAAATGCAAGCATTTCTTCTTGCTGTTTCTAGTAATCTACATCTTACAAGATGCATGTCTTTTGCACAGTGTGCTTTTGCAATACTTCCACCCCAGAAGATTTTCCTTGTGAAGTTATTAAAGTCAAGACTTTTAAAAACTCTTGTCAAAAACTAAGAATTAAAACTGGTTCTGTTTTAAATACACCTATGTTTTAAGCAATTTTTCAATGAAATAACCCAAGAGTGCCTTTGCAAATTAAGAAGTTACACGTTTCTCCTTGAAATTTCTTTTTTTCCATTTTTAAGTAGAGAATTTATAAACTTTTTAAAAAGCTGCAACATGAAATGTATTATGAGCTGAAGCTCTGGTCAATCAATTTGGCTTGATTTAGGGTGGTTAAAAAGACTTTGTATGTCAGAATTTCTTATAGCATGGAAGAATGATGTCTTATTTAGCACACAATATATTTTATAGTACATTACAGCAAAGGATAGGATATGTTTATGGAATATGTACATATAGACTATGAAAGCTAGGTCTTGTAGGGATGCTGTGTTTTAATTAATCTGGCTGCTAGGCCCCACACATCCCCTCACTCTTTCTCCTTCTGGGATGAGGGAGAAACTAGGATAGGTTAAAGTGAGAAAATCCTGCAGTGGGATAATGGCAGTTTAATAGGTAAAGCAAAAGCTGAGCACACAAGCAAACCTGAACAGGAATCCATTCACCACTTCCCATGGGCAGGCAGGTGTTCAGCCATCCCCGAGCAGGGCTCATCACATGTAATGGTGACTTGGGAAGACAAATGCCATCACTCCTAACATTCCCTGCTTCCTTCTCCTTCTCCCAGCTTTATATGCTGAGCATGATGTTGTATGTTAGGGGACATCCCTTTGGTCAGTTGGGGTCAGCTGTCCCAGTTGTGTCCCCTCCCAGCTCCTTGCACACTCCTGACCACTCTCTTTTGGGGTGAGAAAAGGCCTTGACTCAGTGTCAGCCTTGCTCAGCTGTTACCAACACATCCCTGTGTTATCAACACTGTCTTTGCAGCACAAGTACACAACACAGCCCCATACCTGCTACTGCGAAGAAAAATGGAAATTAACTCTATTCCAGCCAAAACCAGCTCAATGGACTTCAGTATATCTCTTCTGTAATAAAAGTCTGGAAACAGGACAAACCTCTCTCATGAAGGAAAATAAGAAAAAGATGATCCCTGATTTGTTAGATCCAACTGGGTTGCAGTCATGACAGACACTACAGTAGCACTGCTTCTAGGTATGAAGCAACCTGGGAAGTGAATGAGGGTGCAAAACTTCAAACTGCAAAAGAAGTTTACATTTTTTTGTAAAGCTGGTTATATCTCAATAAGTGTTTCTGTCCTTCTTTGAAAAACAGAGTAGAAACTAGCACAGAACCAGAGTAGTTTAACACAAATATCGTGTACGTGGTTTTTCTGCATAGCGTATCATCTTATGGTTATTGTCGAAACATCTGGCTTTACAGCTAGTGTTGTTTTCCTTTTCATTTGGGACAGGTCTGGCACAGCTCTGCCTTCTTGGGAATAAGGAAAGAAATCCTGTGAAAACTGATGTTTCTTGCAAGAAATATATACAGTAAAGACCAGATGGGTTTCATCAGTATTATTTACTTAGCTAGCAAGGGCTGTTTATCAGTACAATATACAGATCATTGTAAGCTTATAAAAGACAATGAAATAGTTGCGACCAAATCAGTTAAGTTTCACTCTTACTTTCTGAACATTGGCTTTCTTGGCTACTGAATAAAGATTCTGAGGAATAAAGCTTTGGCTTCACAAACCAAAATGTATTGTATAGTTTAATGGTAAGCAGACAAGACTGTAATTTTTGAGAGACCAAAACAATTTGTCTTCTTCCATGAAAGTTTCCTGAAGCATTTCCATGACAAAAGCATTGATGTTTTACACATGCAGGCTACTCTCAGGCAAAGATTGCTTTAAACTGTATTTCATTTTCAATAGTTTTTCCATTACCTAGTAGTTGAGCAAAAAATAGGCACAATTAATTTTTTTGCTTAGAAATATCTAATACCCTGAGTATCTATATGCTTTAATCTCCAAGAAACCATTGCAGACAATTACAATATTCTCAAAATGTTGCCGTTAGGATAGATGATGATTGGCACTTATTCATTAAGACATAATTGACTTCCAAAAGCAGTGGATTTAGATTCCCTTTGAAAGGCTTTTTTTTGGGCCCCATATTAATGAGCAGGAAACTTCAGAAGAGATGCACTTGTGCAAGCTTTTGTGCAAGCATATGTTCTGTGTGAGTTTAAGTAATGCTTGTATAGATGTGTATGCCTCCTGAAGAGACAAGCAGAGAGAATCTTTACATGTGAAGTGGAAACATAAAACAATAGCTAGGAAAACACCATCTAATTTAATGCACAGTGAGGCTGGGAAATTACTGTTGAGTAAGTGTCGTGTAAGCTTGAAATGCGGAGCTAAACCTTGCAGAAATGTGTGAAGAGCACTCAGATACAAAATCAAGATAAATATCTCACTTCTATCCCTGGTTTGCTTGTCAGGTTGTTCTCCTTTCCCTTTTCTTGCTGCTATTTTACAAGAAGCAGCTGCTTTCTAGAGGATGGGGGAAGTTCAGCTATAGTGAGTGTGGGATTTTAGCCACTTTTTTTTTTAAATTTACTAATTCTGTGGATTTGATAATCATCTCTCTGTTATCTGGTCTTTGCTTTTCTATAGAGTTAAATTCATTCTCCTGCTTGTTCTTCAGCTGCCATGCAGGATGGCAGTCTGTCCTCAGCACACACCTCATTAGCACACCCGTGGTTCAGGAGTACCCTTCCAAAACCACATGCATGTGGTGTATTTATATGACTTGTGTCACATGCCATGGAATTCCTTCTGGGGTCCAACACTGCCTTTCAGGAGGAAGACAGCCACTGATTCTTATTCTGGGGCTGTAGTTTCACCATGGCAAGTGGCTGCTGTGGTGTTAGGAGCACTTGGCTTGTTAGAGATGAGTGCTTTGTAACAAGAAATTACACTGCCGGAGAGCAAATTAGTGACTGATGTAAAATGGAGACTTCTAGATTGTAATTGTTCTAGCAAGATATGAGATGAAGCTTAAAGTATAATTTTAACAGTATTTAATTAAGTGGAACAGTAGATTAACAACCACAATCCTAACTAAACACATATAGAAGAATTGCAAAGTATAAATGCTCATTTTTGCTAAGTTGCCTCTGCCATCAGTGACTGGCTTAGACAGGGTGTGATTGACTTCAAGCTGATTTAAAATGGCTCAATTGAAAAACTAAATTTTAAATCTTTTCCAATTGTTCTCCTTTAATGCAGGCAGGGAATGGTGACTCATCTGTTCAGCATTTCATGGTTCACTGGGTGGGGAGAAAATGACATATTTTATCTGGTCACTGAGATCTTACTGTGTCATTTCACTTGTGTGTAGCAATTAAAGCAAAGCGAATCACTTACCTGACAAATTTAGTCTGTTGTTCTTTCAATGGCAGTGTTATTACCTCTAGTTTATATTTGTTTGAGTTGCCTGATGGCAGGTTTCTCTCATCACCCCAGTTGCTGACAAACTGTAATTAGGTATCCTCGTGCACGGTGCTAGATGAAGAAGTTGCAGGTAACCGGTGCAGTTCCTTTACAGTGTGTTTAATTAACTTTGTGTGCTGGATCCAAAAGATTTGGGGAGCCTGGCCTCCCTTGCTTTGTCAAGCTGTGTAAATCCCGTATCAATTATACCCCCTATTCTGGAAACAAACAGTGGAGCATACAAGCTTTGAATTTGCATGACTCTTTGTAGGAAGCAAACATAAAAGGAGCTTGTATTCAGCCACAGTACATTCATTGTTAATTTGAAGAGAATATTTATAACTTTCTTTTTACTATTAGCCTAACACTATGAGCAATTATAGCAGTATTCAGCTAAATCTGCCCAGCCTGTGCCTGGTCAGAATTTTCTTTCCCTGTGTTTCTAATACATTTCCTACGCACTATTTTGTCCTTAATGCCTTTATAGCTTGTTTATTGGAAACAGGTTTTTAATTATTTTTCAGCAGTACTGGAGACCTGATTTAATGAGCAATTGTTAGATATACTAGGGAGACACATTCACCTGATTAATGTGATAGTTAACTGAGCAACAAAATTGCCTCATGAAGAAGCAGCTGTACACAGAGTTGAAGCAGTAAAAAAGTTTGAGGGGATGTGGAGAAAATATTTGAGGAGAGATAATTTAAAATAGGATACTGACCAAGTTGGAGGCTAAGTATACACAGTGATGGCTTGCTTGTTAGTTGGTTGGTGGGTCTGTTAGTACATGCACACACATGCCCATATGTGTTAGGAGACAATTTATATAGGCTTGACTGAAAGATACTGCATTGGAATGCTGGGATGTTCAAGGGCTGTAGAAAAAAATGAGGAGGATGGATCCTTCAGGTGTGTGTTGGAGATGAAACTGTGCTGCAGCCAATGCTTTAATGGCATGCAGTGTTGTCCAGCTTCAGTGCTAATGTGTGCTTTTAGAAACAAGTCTGTCCTTTGAGAAACAGATCTTTTCTCAGAGAGAGGAAGGCAAGAGAGAAGAAGTTTGACATCCTTTGGTTGTCAGAGCTCACACTGGGGTATTTCTTGTGTCACTAATTTGCTCCTATCATCAGCACTTACATTCTCAGTTTGGAAGCTTGTGGTCAGCTTAAAGGATCAGACTAACATGATCACCATGGAATTTTAGTACAAGATCGTTCCACTCATGCATTTCAGTGTCATCTTCCCTCCTCTTTGCAAGCAGCATTTGCAAAGGACAGTGATCCAGTGGTAACCCAGTAGAATCTCATGACTAGGTCATCAGGTGTCATTCCTGCAGAGGCCTATAGCATCCATGGAGAGAAGGGTCCACAGGGTGGACACAGGGTGCACTGAGGCCAAAAAGTGGTAGCAGACAGGTGGAAGAGGAGAATTAAGTATGGATGCTAGAGGAAACACAGCCCAACTAGTTTCTCTTATGTAGTTCCCAACTTGGCTTGTATGCTGGGTATCACTTTACAAGCCTGAAAATACAGAATGTTTCAAAGTCATGGTATATTATAAACCATCCCACTCACAAACTGACTGGACCCCTTATGGCCTAACATAACCCCTCTGGTTTCAAGTTAGGGCTGGTGGCTTTGTGTTCCTGCTCACTCATACACTAGTGAGGGCAGGAACTTTTTTTTTTCCAAAAGGAAAAGTGAGCTTTTTGTATGGGATGTTGTATTCTTTTTCACATGATTTAAACAGATGAGAGTTGTATAGATTATAAAGAACTCACTCTGGGAAAATGAGCTGACTTTCCGTGCAGTTACTGTGGGAGCACGGATTAGGGAGAAGACTGATAAGATACTTTGCCAAGATCAAATCTAAGTGAAAGTGGGCCAGACACATTACTGGGATTATGGGAGATTTGAAGAAAATAGAGAAAAATGAGAAGGCAATTAACACACACCTGTTTGGAAGAGAAAAATGCTCCTATGAGTGTCAAACTCTCTGCCCCACTTTAACTGTTTCAGCCCGTCTCAGCTGAGACAAGTAACTTGGACAATTCTTTGCAAAACATTTTTACTTCTTTGCCATGATAATATGACAGAAATATAAATTGATTTACTTATGATTTGAATGCTTCCTTTAAAGCCAGGAGGGTTGCTGATCTGATGGTTGGAGAATCAGAGTAGAATTCAGCAGATCTGGATTAATTTCAAATTCTTGTCATAGCTTTGCCTTAGAAGATTTTTAGCAGATTTTAACTTCTGGGGTTTTTGTCTGCACCTCATTTTTTTCATGTTGTCTGCAAAAAGGAGAGAATGATCCTTATGTTCCACCCATGCTATCATGCCTTACCAGTTTAGCTGGTGGGATTTTTGGGGCTCTGCGTGTCTGTGCCCTGGGTCAGCAGTCCTCCATCCCTCTCAGACCACACCTCTGCTTAAGAAGTTTTTGTCTGTCCTGGCTTGAAAGGAAAGTTCCCAGTGATCCTTTGATTTGGCTGTACTTGCCTTTTGCTATTTTTATATGGTGTGATCTTCAGACCTCTTGTGTGGAGGACCCATGGTGTTGCAGGAGCCAGCGGGGTGGCTGTGCAGGGCAGCTCTGAGCATGGCAGTGTCTTGTGTGAAACAGGTCACAGCTCCACAGACTGACTGGGCACCTGCCTCATCTCTGCCTGTTCAGCAAATGCTTTAAACATGAACTTGTTCCACAGTGTTTTGCTACAGATGGGTGATCTCCAAAATGTGCTGATGTGCTCTGCTAGATAAGGATCAGGATTTCTTTCTGGAAGAACTCCTTACAGGACAGACACACTGGCCTTGCCTGCATTTCTAGGTAAAAGGCTTGACACTTTGCCATTTATTTTTCAGCCAAAGTAGACAAAAGCAGAACATGCTTTTAAAATTGTTTCCTGGCATAGAAATAGAGATTATGTAGTGTTATAATTTGCACATGTATGAAATTTTACTGCTATCAAACTAAACTATATGATGGCAACCACTCCTGCTAATCTTGTATTCTTTATTCTTCAAACCCAACAAAAGTCATCTGTTGAACTCTACACTCAATTGTTGAGTCCAATTTTAGGTTGTTTTATTGTGTTTTGTTTGATTGATTGTTTTGGGTTTTGGGATTTTTTTTTGTTTGGTTTAATTTTCTTTATTTAAAAAGCAATCAGCGTAAGAGATTTGGTGTGATCATGTGTTCCAACAGAACAGAGTTGTTATCCTATTTCTCTGCAGAGTGTTCTCATATTTTTTGTGAAAACCATCCTAAAAACTGCTGATTAAAAAAAAGGCAAATAATATATTATACTATCACCTTCGAAAAATTCAGGCGTTTAATTTAATTTAACAGCTGGCCATTTATATGTCTCTGAAACTTGTCACAAATCTAACACTGTGCTGCTAATAAACAGCAACAGGAAAAGTGGCCAATCCAAAGCACATGCAGTCAGAGCATCTTGGCCTGCCTGTATCAGCTTCTGTATAACCACGTATGAAAAACTATCAAGTCTGGACTTCTAAAATGCCTGAGATATAACAGCTTTTGAAGCAAAAGCAGCAGCCACAGTTTGTAAAAGCAACTGTCTAATTCACACGTGTTCATACACACATGAATATATGACACAGATACAGTCCTGAGGAGTCCCTTAAAGGGAGTTGGATCCCTCACTACCACTGTCATCCCTTGTGTTTTGTCCAGGTGCACACACTGCAACTGTCTCAACAAAGTGGGTTCTTTTGTTTGTTATTCTTTTCTTCCCAAGACCAAAATATTAACAGTTCTGGTGGGAGGCACGTAACAGAAATGTATTTGCCAAATGGTGCTACCTCTTTCCTTGGATATGGGAAAGCATTTTGTGGAAATGGGAAAACCAAATGAAAAAAGCCTGCCAGTTCCACACGCCTCCTGTCTGCGAGCATCCCCACCCTGGGTACGTGGGCTGTGTTAGTGACTCAGGGGAATGGGTTTAGAGGAGCCCTTTGTTGGAATATTGGCAGCACATCACTGGACTTGCCGTTGTTGCAGATGGAGCGACTTGCCGAACAGATGGATTCTCAGTTTTCTCAAAGAAAGGGAAGGTACTTGATGTACCACGGTGGGAAAGAAGGGAGGGTATTCCAGGCAGATGGAGAGGCAGGAAAGAAGGCACGTTCTGTGCTTTTTTGGGGCACTTGGAGCCTAGCAATCTCTTTCTGGCAGACTTGGGAAAGCATAAGCACAGCACTCTGTGAGAGGGCAAAGGGACTGTAGCAGATGTGGAGGAAGTTATTTGCACAGAAGCAATGAAAATGGAGGCTGAGACTAGGAAAAGCCAGAGTGTATAACTGAGTATGATGTGCTAGGTATGGAAAGGGCTCCTGCCTTGCACCATCAGGAGTGCACTCTATTGAGGCACCGGACTAGTGCCAGAAGAGTATAACTGGAAGAGAGGACTGATTAATATTTTAAGGTCTATTGTTTTGTGAAAGGGGCTAGAGATAAATGTCATCTGCACTGTGAAGCCAGGGATCCCCTTGTTTCTGCAGTGTGTTTTGGCACAGTTTGTTCAGTGGTACTGCTCAGATACCACGTGGCTTTTTTTCTTCTGCTGTTCTTTCTCCCCTCCCCATCTTACCTCACTTCCATCTTAATTGTTAGGGCAAGATCAGACCTGTGCAGCACCCAAGAGCCTGTAAATCTGACTTGGAATCATGTTGCCTGATCAAATATTTATTGCTAAAATGTTCATGTAATTGCCAAATGCAGCAGGCATGAACAGAAAGAAGTGACCATATTTTGGTGTTTTGTGTTAACTCCCTACAACTTTTCAGTCACTTCATACACAGACACCAGACTTAGCAGAAATATACTTTACCATAGTATCATTTGTGATTTAATTAAAATGGACTTTTATCTTTATTTTTAACCCTTAGCTTAATTAGACAATTTCAGCATCTTAGAATGCAGACATTAAAGCTGTTTAGCTATAGTAAGGATGCCAAAGGCCTTGGAAATCCAGATTTTCTGGGAAATGAATGTGATAAAGGGCAAAATGTTATTTCCAAGTGTGATTCACTGCTGAAAGCAGCTATGCAAAATTATCACTTTCTTAAATAATGGCTTTGGCTTTTGTTCATAAGCAGGGTTGTGTCTACAGCAAAAGAAACGTCTGAAGTATTTTTATGAAAAATAAAATTGCCTGAATTACATACTCACTTTTGCATCAATTGTGCTTGATTTTGCAGGACTGAATTATCAGGGAGGCTCTGAGATTAAATGAACAAGGAATCCCATCACTGAATTTTAGTATGAACATTTTTCAGATTGTTGTGTCTGGATCTCTGCCAAGTTTCAGCCCCATAATAAATTAAGTCCAACCCACACAAAGTAAGGAAATAAAAAAGAAGGGAAAACAATCCACCAACTTCTACAAGGCAAAAAGCCTAGGCATTTTTTTATTGGGAAACAAGTGGCTAAGAATAATTTATTGGAAAAGTAATTATCTAAAGGGACAGTGGGCTCTTCTCTCTAATTGGAAATGATAACATTTTCCAGCCTTACTAAACACAGCAGAGGATCATCATTTTGCTTCACCAACCTGGTTAAATTAAAGTTGAGAAGTTGCTTTCTGCTAGTTTTATTTCTCCTGACACCCAATACTGCAATTGAGCCCACTTCCCTTTCTTTATGACAAAAGCTAATCTGCCTGCCGCAGGACCTGTGAAAATCATGGAGGTGATGAGCCAGGATCTGCTTTCTGCATTGTATGTCTGGCTTATTTAATCTCTAGTCCCCCTCAGATAATTAATATTTCATATGTTGGACAGGTGAAAGGTTTCATTCAGCTACAGATCTGCTTCCACGGCAACTGATTCTTCTCATTTGAACAGTTTAAATGTGTTGAAAACAGAGCTTGCTTTTTATTTTTTCTCCACTGAGTTTTTATGTGTAATGCATTATTTGTTTTCTCCCTCCTGTCCCTCCTACAAGCAGATACAGAAAAGCCGACAGCATTAACAAGTAATTCTAAACAATTTATAATCCAAACAAATTCTCTCTTCCAGTCAAAATGGGATGAAAAATGCCATTTCATTTGACAAGCAGAGAGTAAATATCTAGAGATATGAAATTGCCCAGGTTAGCATCTATAAATACTCTGTATGCAAAAAATGCATGCAATCACAGTACTACTTTATGCTTTACAGTATGTTTCTCCATTGCTACTGGGTGTTTCCTCAATTCCATTGTCCACCAGTTCAGTTAATAGAGTTGGGTTTGATTTTGGGGTTTTTTGGAAGAGGGGGAGGCGGTATCCCAGGTCTTTCTCTAAAAAAGTTTTCCTTCTCTATGAAAAGCTGCTGGGAAAAAGCCAAAATGTCTGCAACCATATCTGATTTCTGCCAGTGTTGGTGCTTGTGACGGATCTTCTGGAGCATGTCTGCTGCATCCTTTGCATCTTGCAGCAGAAGGAGCTCTTTGGAAGCATAGCTTAGCTCATTCTTCCTCTGCAGATTTCACATGTAGTGGGAAGCTGCTGTCCCTCTTCCTCTCAAGCCATCCCCACATCTGGACTGTCTGACGCATGCTGTGCCCCATGGCCACCTCCATACCTCTGTCTGCATACATGGCTGGTGGCTTCACAAAGCACTTCACTTTCCTGCCTGCTGAGTCAATTGTGACTTGGTGCAGTGGTGAAGTTTTGGTAGATAGGCTTCAAGGAAAGGGCTTTTACCTCTACCATCTCCTGTCAGGCTCAGAAACATTTTTACTTGCACCTGACCATCTGTGAGGATGTTCCCTTGATGCAGTTGTGGCAGAATGGGGACATTATTTCATCAAAGAGTTGTCTTAGGAAATAAGTTAGAGAACACATCTCAGGGTGTGATTTAGGAGTTTTAGATTTGATGGAGAACCATGCAGAGGTGGCTTACTTGATCTCTCTGTCTTCTCCTTCTATTTACTGTATAGCTTCCTAGTGATGCTATATTTGGGAATTAGGACGTTCTAGATCAGTTTGGAAAAACTGACATGACATGATGCACAACTGCTATTTTGTGTTTAGGGGGAGATGGGAAACGGGTACAGATTTTGATAGGTGTCTGTGTCTGTGCCTGGTAGCTCTGTGGCTCTATTAGAAACAATTGAACTATATCTGACCTTGCAGCCCTCTCCCTTCCATTTCCAGGCATATAGATTTTAGCCAGCAGGTCTCTGGTTAACCCCTCCTCACTGTTGTTTATTTCCTGCCACTCCACAGACACACCACTGAGCATTAAGTACGTGAACTCAAAGACGCTCCCTCTCTCCTGAACAGTCTTAATAGCAAACAGTCGTGAGCTGGGCTTCTCCAGGCAGAATTTCTACCTAAGAGACATAGGTTTCAAGAGTATATGCCCTTTCTCTCACCCTTTTCAGATTTCATTAAAAGCATCCACTTCAAGAAACTACAACTGTGTTTATTCAAGCTTTGAATTTGGAAGTCGTGCCGGGATCCCTGCCACGGCACGCTTGAACCGTGAAACCCAGGTCAGTTCCATTTTTTGGTTTTCATGTACTGGCACTGCGCTGCAGCTGTTTGAGCTACCAGGTCTCTGTGGAAGCAATACTTCTTTTAACATGCAGAAAACATCATATTTGATTTTATAACCTTACCTCTTGTTGTAGGTTTCGGGTTTTTTTGTACTACTAAACAAAATGTCAGGGTGGCATGTCAGTGAACATAATGCATTCAAAAAGAATCATGCTGACAGGCTCAAAAACTAAATGCTCTCTTTTAAACAAGCAGGAACAGCTCTGATTTTCCTTCCTGCCCACCAGGCTATACTTGGACTTGAGAATACAGCTGTGCTTCATCTTCATGTTGCTCTGTCACTGTGACTGCTGGCATTTGCACTATATAATGCGATCTTGGGCTGTGAGATATGACCAGTTTCAATCAATGTTTGCTGAGGTTGACTTTGTGACTCAAAGGCTACTGACTCGATAGCCCATTAGTTTTGTCAGTGAATCAACCCTTTCTCTCTCTTCAAGCCTTCTATGGTGTTGAGGAGTTTGTGGGTTTTTCGTATTGCTTGAGAGAATGATGCTGGTCTGGCTATTGCATTGAATGCAGCTGGAGGGGTGTTACTAGGTTTGTGTGAGGCACTTTCTGAAAAGTGCCTTATTTTTGTTAATAATTCTACTCTAAATCTCAGATTCTAAATTCACACAGAATTTGCATTTCAGAAACTTTGTGTGAGTAGTCTTTTACTGCAAGGTGGATTTGCAGAGGGAAAATAAAAGTTAACAAAATTTGGTACCTGCAATGTTTTTTTCCCCAAATGTGCATTGGAAAACTCTGTTTGAAGGCAGTAGTGTTTGTCTGCTTATTGGGAAAAGATCTGGAGGCAGCAGTGCTTTTTGCAAGGAAATTCATTGGTGTTTGTCTTGTGGTTCTGCCTTCCCTTTAATTCCTGTGCCCTGATCCCTAGTGATTGTATGCTTTGATGTTGCTAGAGTGCTCTTGGAGTAATGCTCCTCTCAGTGAAAGTTACGCTGCTGTCATTTTTTAATGTTTCATATAATGGGTGAAGAATAATCTGGGATACACCCAAACATGGGCATTTCATCACCATGAAGCCTGCAGTTAGGGCCATTGTCCCATTCAGTCACCAAATATGAGCCTGGAGAGCAAATACCATGTCCAGATCCACACCTTCTCTGGCTCTTCTGTGGTATGTTCAGTTCCTCTGCTTCCAAGCATGTTTGCCTTCTTTCCAACTTTTTTCCTTTGTGCATTTTTTCCTTGTATAATTATTTTAGGTCAAGTCTGCAACATCTGAACAGAATGCATTAAAGGTAAAGGTCTGTGATTTTCCTATGGCAGAAAAATTTGTATGAAGAGATAAATATCTTTTTGGGCATTATATTTGTCTAAGACAATGGGGAGATAGGTTCTGAGTGGCTGGAAATGTTGTAACTGCACCATTAATGTTTAATTACTGTTGGCAGCCAAGAAGTGCCTTTCTGGATTAACCAGACACTCAGCTTCTGAGATGTGCATAGGTGCAAGAAAGTGATAAAGCTCATGAAACCGCACCTCTGGGAACATGTAATGGGATCTTTCCTGTGATATGCAAATTATGCTGCCAAGTTGCTGTGTAAACAATTCATGGGAGATGTAGTGAGAGGTAGTTAAATAACTGGATCACATATCAAAGATAAAATCCATCACTGGGAATGGAAAAATGTGTTAAAATAGTGGTTTTGCTGTTAGAAATAAATAAATAATGAACAGAAAAAATCTTTGCCCAAAGCATGTAGCAGCACTGAAGAGTAAATAGCAAATGATTTATCACAATTGTTGCAGTTCAGAGTAAACAAGCATTTAGGAAACCAGTGTGCACAGAGTTTGTGAAAACCATGACTTTTCCTAGTACAAGTAGTCTAGCCAATTATGCTGGTGTGGTGGTGGGGTTTTTTTTGGTTTTTTTTGGGGTTTTTTTGGTAACTGAGGAAAAAAAGATTACTTCACAAATGTTAATTTGGTTACTCTGCAGGCAGAAGATATGCACTGCTTACTTTTCAGTGATAAAACCAATCCCATCATTTCTATTCTAGGCATGAGCAAAGATCTCAGGCAGTGCAGCAAAACATATTTCAGGGTCATATATAGCCATAGATCAATGAGTGTGAGCAAACCATATTGACACCAGCAGAAGCTGAGCTCATGCCTTCAGCCTGAGTTTCTAATTTTTGTATTTTACACTGTATGGGGAAAAGATTCCAGATAATAGCATTCCTCCAATAAATCAAAGATTACTCTTTCACAAATGATACTGAAGCCTTCATTGATTCTCTGTCCAACTTCACTGTTCTTCCACAGAGGTCAATTCCTGTAGCACTTGTCTTCCCTCAGCCTTTTCCTATATCTGCTGTTCATTTAGGCTCTGATGTAGCTCAATTGAAGCCCAGTGAAAAGCCTCCTGTCCTTCCTTAGTGGGAGCTGCAACATGTGCTAGAATCCTAAGGGGCCAGCAGCAGAAAATTTAAGAAGGCAGCAGGGAATATTAAAGCATCACGAGTCAAGGAAATATTTTTGACCTGCGACTTTCTTTTGTTTTGCTATGTAGCAGGAATGATACTGAGATAGAACTGTACAGTCACAATAAACAGATCCCACGTTCAACAAATTTATTGAATTCTGTTCTGTTTAATCACCAAACAGAAACTATGTCAGATGATCTTCCACCAGGAACAATATCTCCTAATTAACCATAATTAAGGTATATTATAACTACAGGATATGAAACGAGATGGATCTGTCTCTTGACATTTCATATTTGGATTTTTTTTTTCTGCTAAGTCTCTTAATATGCTTCAATTTATGATAACAGAGGCCAGGCCATTCTCAGTGATGGATCTACATACGTGAATCTTAGTACCACTGAGATGAGATGAAGCATGAATCTTTCCATCATTAAACTCCCCTTAGAAACATGAATGAATTCCAATTAAATTGAATTTACTAGCACAAATGTTGATTATGAGGAAGCTAAGGGTCAAAGCTTGATTGCCTTATCCTGTAAAGTGCAAAAGCCTGTGCCAAACATGACAGGAAAGTCGGGTGGCCTGTCTGCAGAGTCTTCAGAAGTTCTGTAGCCATTCATAGCAGGTATGGCATTTCATTCACTGAGAAGTCATAGAAAACTGTTTTGTTCAGGCCCTATTTGAACAATCAGATTTTTAATTTTAGTGCCCCAAAAAGTTTTTATCATCCAGAAAATTATTGCTTCTCTTTCTGTGCTGTGGCAGATACACAGTCTTTACCAACTGATAAGCATGTGGAGACCTAATCAATAGTAAACCTGAGGTATAGTCTTTGTACAGATAGCTTAACAATTAAGAAATTTAAACTATTCCTAAAGGAAAGGAAATTGCCAACTTTAAAGAGAGAATTTCCTAGCTCCGGCATTTCTGGCCGTGTAATTAAACTAAATACGCCGCTTCCTTGCCCCTAGCCACAGTTGTCCTAAAGAAGATTAACAACATTGAATTTCTACCCAGGCTGAAATCTTGTTTGTACCCTGAAATATGGACCCTGAAATAACATGATAGTGCACTACAACTCCATCTGGTGACTCTTCCCAAACTCAGTGATGCTTCATTGTGTGCCCGTGATGCCCTTTGCAGTATCTCCAATCCACGGGACTCAGGGAGGAGTACACTATTTCAAAGATGAGTATAGATGAAACCAGGTTTCTGCAGAGTTTACTATGGTGTTGAGATATTTGTCTGAAGTAATCTATTAGATATCATAGAGCATATGCAATCAGATCTTGCATAAAACACTGGGGAAAAAAACGATGAAAAGCCTGTTTTCCATGCTATTCTACTGAGCAACTCTATTATGATCTGGCCTTAATTTAAGTGATCTACTATGTTTGTGATTGCACAACATAATCATGTTCCTGGGATTTTTGTTTTTTTCTGTCATGTATTTTTAGCTACCTCAGTCCTCTGCAATTTCTTAAAGAAAATATTTCTTAGATTTATTTGAATTGTGTTCCCAAGGACAATTGTGATTCACATTATCTGATTGAGAACTGGCATGATTACAAACCTTACTTTTCTTTTAAGATACCAGTAAACTTTTTTTTTTTTTCTTGAGTCTCATATTTTGCTTGCATCTTACGTGACCACACTTGCTTGATCACATGCAGGAAATATTTTTGTACGCTGGTGCTATGCATGACTATGAAAGGAGCCGTAGATAGAACAAGATGAGATACAGGCTGTAATTTACACCTGACAGAGTGTGAATTTCATTGCAAGTGCTTTTAAAGGAAACTTGCTATTTTCTCCACATGCAGATAAACAGTAATTCCATAGGAAATTATGATAATTGGGTTTTTTTTGTTTGTTTTGTTTATTCCTCTCTGCTTTAGTATAGAATTTTATGGGGCAAGAGTATTCCTCAATCTAATGCAATCCTGTGTTTTCTGCAGGCCCAGGTCATGGTCCTGTGATGCTGGACATACCCCATTATCAGAGAACAGCCTGACTAGGCAAGATTAATAAAGTCTGGGATGAAGAAAGTATAATCAGACCATTTTATGGGTGGGGGATCAAGGTAGAGAGGGTTTAAATTACTTGCCAAAAGTGTGTTACAGAGCTATATGAGAAATCTCCTGGATCCACGTCAAGTTTCTTTTTCATTTCTAGAGAACTGAAGACCTGTATTTGTTTTGGCTGAATTGCAATTTGGATAGGTTGAAAGACATTTGGAGGGCTCTATTAAGTCTTTCCCACCAAAAGAAATATTAGTAGGCAATTAAAAGAATAACAAATGGGACACATTCAAAATGCTCCACTTGCTGTTGTTCTGAGCTTCAGGCAAGAAACTACATAGAGGTCATTTAACCTGACCATTTATATATCAGAAGCTGTTAGGGTCACTCAGGCACTCCTAAATTAAACCATATATTTTAGACAGAAATACAGTGGTCTCACAAAGCATTTTCCATTCAGACCATAAATTCCAAGGACAGGGCTTTGTCCTCTACATGTATCTGCTTTGCACTTCCTGTAGTATCACCTGGATAAACAAGGGCAGTTCATACTCCTGTCAGTTTAATCTCTTGTATCATTGCCGTTACTTTGATTAATTTGATACCTCAGAGCTTTAAAGAACAAAGAAACCATTAACAGCATGGGCAGAGAGGGTGCCAAAGACGCTGGGACACTGACCCTGGCACTCTCTTCTCCTCCTGTGTGCCAGAAGAGCGCCGTGCTGCTGTAGGGAGGGTAGTGAGTGGTGGCCATCCAGCTACTCTGGGGAAGCTGGTGGAAACTGCTGCACCCCAGACCCGTCTGCATGGGCCGTGTGCTCTGCGTGGTCAAGGGGGGAGTCAAGATTGACTCCAAGAGAACACGGTACATAAAATTTCTGGATGGCGATATAAACAAACAAGTCAAAGCCATGAGATACCATATTCATAGCTACAGGCCAAATGCTTTATTCATAATGTAGCAGTGAAAGTATTAACATTGCATTTGTTTAAAAAGTAACTAGGAGGCCATTTGTGACCCCTATAATACACATGTGGAGCAGTGCTCTGCTGGTTTACACTGGTTATGTTCTACTTTATATTTTCCAGAGGGTCAATTGCAAGGATCTTTACTGCTATTTATGAATATAAGTAACTAATTTACCAAAGTTTCACAAAGTGGCTTCATGACTTCAGCTTCACAGTTAAAGGGTCCGCAAATCTTTTGGTCTTGTTGTTGACTTTGGGTTGTTTCTGATTGTATCTTGAAGGCTAGAAATGCTGTATTATGGTAAATATATTATTCTTGTTATTGCCCTTGTTATTAGAAAATATTTATATAGTTCAGTAAATTGACATTGTACTTTACCAACACAGATAAAGGCAAATTCTCTGCCCTGAAGAGCTTATAATTCAAATAAAAAAAAGACAAACAAATGTACACCACTTTGAAAAATGGTGGGTGACAGGATTATTAACTACATGAAAGAGGTGGAAGGGCTGCTTGAGGAGAGAGAAGGATGCTAGGATCATCATTATTCCTAGTTTAACAACACAGTGGCATCTTAAAAGCCTCAAATGGGATGAAAGTCTGGCTGCGCAAGGGGCTATGCAGAAGCCTGCCTTGTCTCTGTGTCTTAGAGCAGTGCTGCCTCGCTGATATCCCTGCCTGGAATGCACCTGGCTAAAGCCAGCATCAGTCCAATTACAGCGCAAGGAATGCCATGTTTCCAGTAGTTTTTAACCCTGCCTGAGGGAAAAACCACATGATTTCCTGCCCTGAAGAATTGTAACTGAAATTGAAGAAAAGAAATGCTCATACAAGGAGACATTTCAGGGAAAGGGGAGTGGAAGGATTGTTGACTAGGTAAAGGTATGGCAGGACCACCTGGAGGAAAAAAGGGCTTTTAGCATCGTTAGGTTCATCCTGATCTGAAGCTCTAGCCTTCTCCATCCTGACCCCCTGAGAGCTAGTTACGAGGCAGAAGCATTGAAATAATTTTTCTTGCCTGATCATAGTTGAAGCACACATAGTAGCTGCTGTTTTCCTGATCTGACCTCGTGTTAACTGTGGAATTGCTTCTCCCTCAGTGCCCACAGAGTAAGTGATAATCCTAAATTTATGTAACTTGCTAGTGATCCCATAAACAACTGTTTAGAAAACAGGCAAAATTCCTGGCTCTGCTTAGCAACTTAATTCAGCCTCTGAGGAAAGCTCATGGGTATGCAGTAGCACAAAGACCTGGAAGCTCCGCTTCGTCCTGTGGGAGGTAGAAAATGTTCATCATTTCTCTCATTTATCTACAGCAAACTACCTCGTAAATCAGAAAGGACAGAGGGAAACTCCCTGTAGCTGTCCTCACTTCTGGTTCAAAAGCAGACGCTGTCCCCAAATATGGCAAGAATGATGAAGAAAGCCAGGAGCAGCCTTGGCAAGGCTGGTGGGCAGAAACAAGGGACTCTGATAGCCAAGAGGTGTGTGTGATTTACACTGATCTTTAAAATGGGAATTACAAGGAGCAAGAAAGTTAAGTGTCTGGTAAAGAAATGGGGCTGAGGAGATGGGATTCATCATTTGGAAGTAGGAAGAAAAGGTCCAAGATGAATTTTCTCTCCAGAGAAAAGGCAGATACAGGGCATCGCAGCGGTTGGAAATGTGTTGGAGTGGGAAGTTCCTGCTGTCAAACACTAATAGTTATATGTTGGCATATTCACTGGGGATGGGCAGAAAAATAATCAGAAAGACAACCATCTCTCTCTCTCCAATTTGTATGTATCTATATCTGGGGACATTCTCATGAGCTATTGCAAACTGAGTCGTGCTTTCTGTTCTGCAGCTCACTGTGCCAGAGTTATCAGGCAAAGGACAGGAGTGGGAGCCAAGTCCCTCAGGACTGAGTGTCTTGCTGGCATTCATATGGCATGCAGGTAGCAGAGTGACAACTGAGCTCCCAAGGCACAGTTTGCTCAGCCCAGCTCATCTCATCCCATGGGTGTCTGACAAAACAGATATTCATATCCAAAACTGCAGCATAGACTTCCAGCCAGGGGAGTGAGATGTGCACCTCCGAGGTGAGCTTCACTGCCTGGCAAGGTAGGTGTCTGAAACAGGCTGGCAGAAGTATCTGGTTCACCCCATTGGCAATAACAACAGCAAGAAAGCTCAAGCATAGATGTCTACATTGGCAGAATTTAGGTGAGGTGAATCCCTGCTGTCCCTAATACAACAGCACAGTGTAACATCTTGGCTGTGAAGAGATATTTGGGTGAGAGAATGGCCCATGGCAGGTTAAGGCAAGAGATGTGCCTACATTGTAGGGGGAGTGTGGAGTCAATGGAGGGAAAAAAAAATAATGCAAAGAAAAGCAAGAAAAAGTGTTATGAGGTAAATGGAGAACAGGAAGTATACTAAGAGGGGTGGAAGGATTGCAGGATAAATGAGCCCAGGGAGCACACTGGCAATTTAGAGCTTGTAGCTCGAGAAAATGTCCTGAGTGTGATGTGCTAAAAGGGGATGGCAGCTTTCAGAGTGAGGACAGATGTAAGCTGATAGAAGAGATAGTGGGTTTTTCTCTGAAGCAAAATTTGAATTAAAACAAACAAAATAAGCCTAAATCTCTTTTCCAGATTTTCACTGAACAGCCGTCACTGAGAGAATACTTGATGGTATTGCATAAAGTTTTGATCAATATGACTTTAGATTGCTTTAATATTCTACAGAAAGTGCTCTGCAGATCACCCTTGCACTTAACCAAGGACACTTAGATGTCACCTCCTGCCATAATTCGACCCAATGATAAAAGTGTATTTTGAAAATATGAAAATAATTTGACTGACAGATTTGGGATTTTTTTCCCCTGATGAATGTCTGCCTGAAAAGACAGGCTGCCTTAACTCCAGGAGTTCAATTATACAGACTTTGAAGGAGAAGAAAAATGATAATGAATGCATTTTAGAAACTTCTAAAAAGTTACTTAAAATAGACTTTCCATACATAATGTTACCATGTGAAACTCAACTGTATCCTGGTCTTCTGGGACTAGGAGACAGCAGTCTGTGTTCATTTGGAAATTCAATAGCAAGGCACCCCTGCCTCTGATGGTCTGCGTGATACAGTCCCTGGGGCTCTGCCACAGACAGGGCTTACCTGTCAAGCTGTTCATTTTTTCAGGAGGTGACATGGGAATGATTTCACTTTAGGTTAGCCAGGAAGCTAAAATGCTCATTCTGGAAGTGTGTCCTGACTTGCTTTGGTCTCTTTTTTCTCCCTTTTGTCTGAGTTTTTCTTTAAAAACACATAACCAAACAAGCCTTTGTGTTTCAGCTTGATGTAGGTTTAGTAAACATGAAGCAAGAACATTGTGTGTGGTACAGTGAGAGAAGATATTTGATAGGTGTGGTGCATTTATATAGGTATTCTCTCAAGCCCAAAAAGATAAGAAATGGTATGTATAGCCCATATGACTCCCCCAGGTGCTTTATGGCATCAAGAAGGCATTCCAGCACCTCTCATTTCAGTACTCAGCCTTTCAATAAAGTTGCTGAAGTGTCTTTGTTCAAAATCTTCTTCGAATGTTCCCCCTTTTGTCTGAAGCACAGTGGTGTGGGATGTCATGTTTCTAAAATAATCACTGGCCTTTAATAGAAAGTAGTGTGATAAAAGGCTTGCTATTAAAATACTGCTGTAAATAATTAAAACATTTCAGAATATTTTGTTGCTGTTAAATATAAATGAAGTCAAAATGCAGCATTTAAAGAAAGGATTGTCCTAATTTAGTCAGTAAGTCACTGTTCTTTTAAAATGAGAAGCAAGTGAGTCACAATTGCAAGCCATCTTGGCAGGGTGAAAAACAGAGATGCAATCATCAATTCACAACAGTGTTTTGTGTTCAAGGAATAATCAGACCTGTTTTTATCAAAGCTGTGCTGCTTTGCTAGCCAGCAATATGGCTTTTTTTTTTCCTGTTCCAGATGATTTTGGAACTGCATATGCTTTTTCAGTAAGTAAGCTGGACTTCTATAATGCTTTGCTTAATGTGCCTCCAGATTCTGTTATTTATAGACTTCAGCATAATCAGACTGCAGCTGCTAAAATACATGCAAACAAGAAGCACATTTGTAACCTGTTAAGGCTTTGCTCTGAGATGCCAGTGAAGTTTGGGATTTACCATGAAATATTACCGAGTGACCTTTCAAGGAGCATCACCAGAGAATACCTGTTTATCTTGGAGACTTCTGTTTTATTTTTCTTTCTCTGTTGAAATCTTGCAGTGTTCTGCTTTCCAAGGGAAGTCTGGCCTTTGTGTGTACCATGTGTTATCGTCAAGGCATGCTGGGACAGTGGATTTAAGTAATGCAGCATCTCAAATGAGCAATTCTTCCAGAAAATATGTTTTGTAAAAATTCCCTTTGTTGAATATAGAGGGAAACTGTAAATATATTGTGATTTTTCTCTAAGTTGTCTTAGTCCTATCAGTATGGATGTGATTTACTCGTTAATTGTTTTTTCAGTGAAAATTGGTGGAAAGGATCCCTAGCAATCATGGGAAAACCTACATATTTGATTTACATAGTTAAAAGTGAAAGGTCTTAATGCACCAGCATATATTTTATGAGTTTATAAGATGACAATGTAGGTTTTTAGTGGCATAGTACAGAAAGAACAAAGGTGTTTTAAATCATTCATAAGACAAAAAATTGGAAAGATTATGTGAGTGAACACAAAACCAGAGCTCTTATTTAGGCTCTGAGGGAGCTTATCTTCCCTAGCTTGTGCCTAATGAAGCTGTTTTCTTAAGGAAAGTGCTGGTTCCTGCAGAATTAATCTTTGCTTTCAAAGGCCTCCTGTAAGAGGGAGATGTGGCAGAAAAATCCATGTGAACAGGGTGACTCTGGAGATGCTGGAAACCAGCTGGTCTTTGCAGTAGAGCTGCAGGGAGATGAAGCGTACAGTGGATATATAAGTTAAGATCCCCTCCCAGAAAAAAGATTTTGCTCCAAATAATCTTTGGTACCTGATGTAATTTTTTACTAGCTGTAGTAAATGCATTTTTGCAAATTGTTGCAAGAAATGTGTTTTCCTGCAATTAGTTTTGAATTTTTTAATTTAGGTGACATTTTCTAGGTGTTAACATACCATTAACCGTGCAAAATAATGCCTTTCCTTGTAACATTGCATATGCAATAATATCAAAAATACTTTTAAAAACCATCTTTGGAATCACATTGGAGATGCTTTTTTTTTTTTTTCATGTAGCCCAGGTAGGGCAGCTATGGCACAAAAATATCATTTTCATTTTTGCAAGTCTCATCTTTCTTTTTCATCGTAAGATGGTCAGAAAGAAAGGAACAGTGACTTACAACATATCCTTGTCTAGCTTTTCTTTCTATTTTTCCTTCTTTACTGGGAGTCCTGTGTGCAGCTGGAGAAACAAAAAAAAACCTGGGAAGAATCAGTACAAAACACTTGATATATTTTAGAAGACAGCTGGAGGTAGCCTGATAAATGACCTGTACTTTGGCAGGTCAGGTGGAGTGTGACCAACCTAATGACCACTGTCCTATGAATCACAGTGAATAGTAACAAACACTTTGAAATTGCCATTCTTTTAAGAACTGGAAAACTCGCCTAGATGTAACAGTTCACAAGATTCCACATTGTTCCTTTCCATCTGTGTTTCCTCAAGAATCAGCACCAATAGCATTTAATGACTTTGTGACTTGTACTCCCAGTTTTCAAAAGGTTGATTCCATCAGTTTTTTCCTTGAAGGAGTTAATGGTCACAAAAATTAGACAAAGAGCTGAAACGACTGAAGGTCACTCATCAGGTCAGTGTCAGAGTTGGGCAGAGAACCTCCTCCTTGCATCCCGGGGCTGGCTGCTGACCCGAGCACTCCACAGAGCCTTGTTATAGTGGTGCATTTAATCAGCTTCACTCTGTGTTGTAACTCATTGCAGTGTTATGGATATCTAAAGGGTAGGATTTTAACTTCACAATCTGCTGTTATTGAATTAGTTTTATGTTGTGTTAATTTCTTTGTCTCATGGCATTCATTGCCTGTGATAATTGATGCACAATATATAACCGACTTCTGTATTCATTTGGGTAACTGCATTTAATTGCCTGGTATAAAATATGGGCACTAAGTACAATCTGCTATGACTGCTATGACTGAGAAGTGCTCATTGGTATGGACTTGAGGGTGCTTTATCTTCCTGACAACCTGTCTGAGGGAAGTCTGAATGTCTTTTGCAATTCACCGTCCGAGGACTGGTACTTGCATCATGTCTGCAGAAAGAGAGACCACCAAAAAAGTACAATGTGAAATGGCTTTACAAAATGTTTAGCATCAAAGTTTTGTTAACCAGAAGTTCTCAAATCAGGGAGTTTTTATTAATGTCCCTGCCTCTCCCAAACATCAAGGAATAGCAGGGCTCAGAATATTTTATACATTTTCTCCTGTAAATCAGGATTATGGCTTTATTTGCTTCTGAAGTTACTCCCCTGGAGTAGAGCTACTCCCATGCACAAGTGTTTATAAAAACAGATTTCTTTTACATATATCTTCAGGTCATTAATACCCGGAGGAGTATTAGTGAATTGTAAATCAGGAATGCTCTCTAAAGGTGTGATGTCAGTGAAATGGTGTTGGTTAATGTCTGCTCAGGTTGCACAAGATCCCTGCATAAGCTTACACTTTCTTGCCTGTTTAACCAGTAACAGTGATTCAATTTATTATTAAGAAAGCAAGAATCTTTGCTAGTAGATGTATTTCTCATCAAACTTAGGATCTTGCTTTTTAAATGACTTAGACAGTGAGTTTGTTTTCCTTGCTTGTTTTATTTCCAGTGTCATGAAGAGTATAATAGTGCAGTGACTGAGCTGCACAAAGAAATGCTGAAATTTGCCCAAAGCTGATTTTATTTTAAGCATTAATGAAACCTTCTCTATACAAATTTTCAGAAGTTTTTAAATAAAAGCTAATGTTTGAGTTTAAATCAGGTATGTAATGCCTGTGAGACCATTTCAGCCATATTATGTTGCTCTGCCTTAATGTAACCACTGAGTTGTCACTAGAAGGGATGTTCACAATTAGTATTTTTCTTTTTAAAAGAGTTAGTTTCTACAGTCTGTGTCCTTCAGGATGGAGCATTAGTTCTGCCTACAGCTTACTGCAAATTATTCAGTGTTCATAGGTCCGTTTATGCTTGTTATTCAGCTCTCTTCCACTGACAAAATAGCCTGCAGCAGTTCTTGGTCAGATAGAACTAGTTCCACTTTAGGCTCCTCACGTTCTCTTTTATGGCTTTTCCCCTGGTTCACCCTGCACTGTATCCCGGTACTTTTGATGAAACAGTAGACCTGGTGGTCAGAGAGAAAGCAAAGCTGCCCAGAGCCAGGGTGGGCTATGAGAGTGCATTTTGAGCGAAGACTTCTTTGGCGTATTGGGCAGACCTGGTGGTACAGTACACCATGAGTTTCACCAATCCAACCTACTGAATATGTTTTCATTCCTATTCATGGTGTTATATTCTTCTTTGTCTGCAAGGACTTTACAAATACTTGTAGGTAATTCATGAAAGTATACCAAAATTTGAAATACATGAACATGTCAGAAGGAAAACACCAAAAAGTCATTCCCAGTAGACTGAGGTCTGATCCTGGATTTCTGGCAGAAATGGGGCAATTGGCATGTGGGTTTGGGCAGAAGAGTGTGTAGTGTCCAGCAGCAGAGCTGTTGCCTGGTACACACTTCACCAAACAGTAAAACGTGGGCAAGGGGGATGGCAGAGAGAGTCCAACACCCATCTTCTTCCTGTTATCCCAGCAATCCATGACTATCTGAGATGCCTTTGCCCCAAAACCATGGGGCAGTTTCTCCTGTCATACCTCCTTCCTCCCCATTAGCCATGGTGATGCTTTATGGGGACAAGCAAGTAGCGCACAGCAAGATATGAAGAGGCATTTCATCACCATTGGTTTTTAAATGCTCCTTTCTTCATCAAGGCAACAAGGTTGCTGGTCAGGGGAAGAGGTGAACCACTCTCATCTGGGCTATTCAGCCTATATTTGTAAATTGGGATTGATTTGGCAGTGATTCATAAAGAGCAAGGAGGGCTGTACTGAGTAAGAAATAACTTATTGACCGGGAATAATTCAGCCAGCCCTAACCTTAAAACAGATGTTTGTGGTCAGAAGTTTATAGCCTCAGTGGGAAGGGCTAAGTACAAGCTTAAAGAGCTGAACAGGAGACACCCAGTTTTTAAAATCTTGACATAAATCTTGGCTGCCTTGCCTTATGTTAGTCACATTCCCTGCAGAGGACTTCCATTCAGTCTTTGTTTGCTGTTTATAGATGTTATTTAAAAGCTAATTTTATGATAAAAATATTTTTGTTATGTATAATGGAGATCAAATAAGAATTGGAATTGCAAATTCAAATATTAAGGGTTGATAAATATTGAATTTTAAGTAGACACACTGTAGATTTGAACAAAATGCTTTTTAGCCTAGTATACTGGTTATTTGTGAATTCCAACATACAAAAACTGTAGACCATTGTCTGAGCCTGACTCTTCACTTTTACAGCCATTGATTTTGCCATGTTCCTACGAAATTATGTGTACAGTGTCATGGAACTAAAACATAAAACTTTCTGTCTTGTACTTTATGCACATGAAATGAAAAAAAAAAGAAAAGTGTGGGAGGTACTAAGTTAAAATATAGTGTAATTATGTTAATTGTGTCTTTTCTAAAGATGAGTCCTTAGGGTCTGCATGTTGGAAACCTCATAATTATGTCTTTCAAGTAGTTTCTTAAAGTCAGTACAGCTATTCTAGGGCTGAACAAGTCACCAAGATTCACCTGCACAGTGCTGATAACCTCCCTGAACACTTGTAAGCTTCTGGTCACTTGCTGGCCCCTTATACCCAAAACCCTGGATCAGACCCCTTAGGCTACTGGACAGCCAAAAAAAATCAACGTGGCCCTCCTTAACCCACAGTGCCACATACCTGGTGCACAAAGACTAACTTGGGCTTCTGTATGTGATCATCCTCAGCCCAGTGTTTTCTGTCCTTGCTGGAAGTGCTGGGAGCTCACAGACTTTGCTCACACCTCTAACCTGTCACCTGGTCAGCCTCCTTCCAATGAGCGATGTGCTAACGTGGTGAGCCTCCCAAGCAAGGAAAACAATAGTAAGAAGTTACCCTTATGTAAAATTCATGGCCTGACAGATACCTGATGAGAGCAACGTGTAGAAACAGATACTGCACTATTGCTTTGAGCTAAGTAACTTCTGTGAGCCAAGGGTGCAGTGTTAGTTAAGGAGCAGGCATCTTCCTCAGCTTTGTTAGGTTTTCTTTGCCACATCTCTGCAGGCTCCATTCTGTAAGTCATTGCGTAGTATTTTCTTTCCTCTTTCCATCTCAGAACAGACCACTATTTCCTTGAAACTTGCAACACCAGTTAATTGTTAACAGTTAAAAAAAAAAAAGTCATATTCATCCCTTAATATGTTCTTTCAGCCGATGCCTTCATGCCGAGGAGGCTGTGTAGCTACTGATAAGACCTAATTTGTGAAGGGTTTTTCAGCGTCCTGACAGGTTCATACGTGGTACTGTTTGTTCAGCAGGCGAGGAGGAGCGTTCGCTGGAATGCCTCTAGAGAGGCTGTGAAATGTGTGCACAGAGGCTGGGGCTGGTGATCCAGAGGGAGTGGGCAGGAGCTTCGAGTGCCTCCCAAAGAGCTCAGTCCATTGTTGTGCTCTGACTCTGGCACTTGGAGTTATTTCCATCTTTTCTCTTTCAGAGCCTAATGAGCTGCATGAGGGCCCTGTACTTGGTGATATCCCATCTCAAGATGCTGCTAATACAGTAGCTAATTATTCCTAACTGAAGAAGTTGAACAGAAGAAAAAGAATCCAGGGAAAAGCAATGGCTGCTGGTAAATATCTCAGGTCTGCAAAGGCCGTAAGAAAATAACTGGAAAGAGCTGATTTCAGGTGTGACTGGGGAGGGGAGAAGCAAAAATGTGTGATCACATCTTGTGTCTGGTGTTTCAGTATCAAGTATATTCAGTTTTCAGTTAAGGTGCTATCCCTTAACTACCCTACCCACTCTCCCCCATCAAAGGAAGATCCCTACGTGGGCTCAGTCTGTTTTGACCATACTCATGATATTTCTCTTTTAGTTTTAGAACAAAACTTGGTATTTGCTATAGTGAATGGAATTTGTTTGATCTCTTTTTAGTTAGGGAATAATGTATTCTTAAATCTTTTACAAAATAAAAATTTGCACCTTATGGAAAACAGTTTTTTCCTTGGGGTGTGTTTGGTTCTCACAGGTTTCAGACAAGTTCCACAACTATTTATGAATCATTGAGTTCTATCAGAGTGTTGCAGGACAATTTATTGAGGTTGGAAGAGGCCTCAAAAGGTCTCTGATCCAACCTCCTGTTTAAAGCAGGAGGGAGATAGGGTCAGACCAGCTGTTCAGGGCTTTATGAAGTTGAGTCTTGAAAGCTGCCTGGGCTAGTGACTGCACAGCCTGTTCTACTTCTTGACTATCCTCATGGGGAAATAGTTTTCTCTTTTCATTGTACCATTTACATCTGTTGGATATTTCCAATGTTTTTGTACTCTATTATACAATACCAAGAACTATTATCAATGATCTAAAGGTGAATCATAGTTAAGAAATGAAACAAACCCAAAATAAACAGTGTTTGTGATACCTCATTCTCATTGAAAGATTTGGTTAAAAATTGTCGTGCATCGGCTTTTCTACTTACAACATGTTTACTTTCTTGCAGCAGCTGATGGTTTGGGAAGTATAGCTATAGATACCACGCAGCTTAACATGTCAGTCACTGATCCCACAGCTTGGGCTACAGCTATGAATAATTTGGGGATGGTTCCAGTAGGACTAGCAGGACAACAGCTTGTGACAGGTAAGGTTTTTCTTTTTTTAAAAACATCGCTTGCATCAGTCATGAATTCCTCCTGTCCTTTGAAAAATATATGGAATGTTTTCTGAGGATATTATATTTTTATGTTCTGAAAACATCACCTATGATAAATATTGCATACTGTGTATTAGTCTCTTCTTGTAGGAGGTATGTAATCCATATTATATTTTAACCTTGTGAAAAACTAAAACTCTCATGGGAAATCGAACAGCTAAATCATCAATCTTTATGCTGGGTCAAGACTAAGAGGCAAGTCATGTAAGAGGAACATTTGTTTTTGTTTCTCTGTTCAAGCAGGATGTCTTGAGGTTCTGCCAAGGAATACCCTGGGCTGAGAACTCTTGACTGAAAATTTTGGAGTTGTGTTAATTGGGCAGAAAATCATGAAGCCTGTCCAGTTCATATGCTCAGTTGATATTAGTGAAGTGAAGCTTTTCCTGTCAGGTGTGTGCTTATTTATTTTCTGACTGGTTCCATAAAATTAAATGTCAAGAGATTGTTCTTGTTAGACTTTGTCATTTACTTCCCAATCACAGTTTGGGGGAGTGTTGCAAGGGATCACTTATTGTAACACCCAGAAAAACATTATTTTGAAACCAGCAATATTTTACAGATAAAACTGGACACAGCAGACTTTGTTATCAACAGTAGAGGCCCAATTAGCTGGAAACATTAAAACTTCTTTGCTCCTGTGATGTAGAGAAGAATTATTTATATATGGGTGGGTGCACTGTAGACACAAGCCACATGCTAGGCATATGACAGACTCCCTCTGAAAGCTGCTCTGCCACTTCAGCTTAAGAAGAGCTGTGTAATATCTGTATCAGAGCAGCATCCTGTCACGTCTGCACCTTTCCACGCAGACGTAGATTCAGTGAGCCAGGTCATGATGTAAATCACTCTGCTTCCTCACCAGGGATGCCTGATGATTAATTTTGGCCAAATATGCCCCCTCCTGACACTGGGAACTGAGTGGAGCTGTGCCAGTTCACAGCTGACGGTCTGGCTCCGAATTACCTGTTTTACAGGCTGGTACACTAAGCTGCAAGAAAGCTGATTTATAACGAATCAGTCTCAAGCAGAGAGCTGAGCTGGTGGAGGCTGTGAACTGATTGGTGATCTCTAGCTTTAACCCCATGCTCCTGATTAAAAGAAACAAGCAAAGCCATCCACTCCTTGGGATCCAATTCTCTTCAATGCTTCTGTCAACGACCTGGATGCAGAAGCTGAGTCCAAACTAAGTTTACTGATGATACTAAATAAAAGAGAAGCTGTTGATTCTCTATTGGATAGATTGGCCTAAGAGGGAGTCTGGATAGATTACAGGGCTGGCCAATCACCAACTGTGTGATGTTTAATCAGGACAAATGCCACATTATGCACCTGGTACTATGTAATCCTGGATGTATGAGTGGACTGGGAGACAAGTGGTTGAAATGCAGCCCTGCAGAAAGAATCTGCTGGGTTTTGTTGATGGGAAGCTCAGAATCAGTGAATAATGTGTCCTGGTGGCCAAAAGGGCTAACCTGGGTTACATTAGGCACAATGTAACTAACCACTCAAAAGAAGCATTTATCCCACTTTTCTCAGCTTTGGTTCAGCCTCACCATGAGAACTGTGTGTGGTAAATGTGAAAGGATGAGAGTGATGAGTGTGTTTAACGAAGGCAGGAAAGATGAAAGGGACTAGAGGGAAAGGCTTGTGAGGAGCAGCTGTGGACACCAGATTTGCTCAGCTTACAGAAGAGGATGCTGAGGAGTTGCTGTCTACAACATCCTAATGCAGTTGAGTGCAGAAGATGATGCTGATCTCTTCTCTCTAGTGTCTGGTGATAGGATGTGAGGGAATGACTTAAAGCTGCATCAGGAAATGTTCAAATTTTTTATTAGAAGAAGTTCTTCTCTGTGGGGGTGGTCAAGCACTGGAACAAGCTACTCAGGGATGTGGTCATGGCCTGTTGTTCAAGAAGTGTTTCAACAACACTCTTGGGTACATGCTATAATTTGTACCATGTGGAGTTAAGAGGTGGACCTGATCACTGTGAGTCTCTTCCAACTCAGAATATTCAATGATTCTATGTGTTGATGGGGAAAAAACTTTTTTCCATTTTCCAGTGGGGATTTGCCTGCAGATGTTGTGCTCAACTTGAAAGCGATTACCTCCAACCTGATAATAGTCACATGTCAAAATCAGCTTCTGCTGCTTTCATTTATAATCATCTTAGTTGCATATGCTGTGGAAACTTGCCCTGCCTTTTCGTCTTGCTCTATTCTGTCTCTTCAGTGTCGGTGTAAATTTTGTCCTCAGGTGTGCTGTGCAGTCCCTACATGGCAGCCTCATCTCAGGTGCAGTGCTTCTCCCCACAAGAGAGGATCTTCAGTATCTTATACCATTGACAGCCCCCCGCTGTAATTTCAATAATTATGTGTATCACGTATTGTAAAGATGTTGTACAAGTCAGTTCATGTTTGTTCAGCATTTTCAATGTACAAAAGGTGCCATAAGTAATAAATATTAATTACTGAAGTGCTGCCTGATTTCTCTACAGGTGCTGAATAACTTCTTTTCTTTCCTTTCCTTTTGTTTTTCTTTGTTTTAGACTCCTTTGTATTTTCAAGGTAAATAGGTGCTTTGACGCTTCATTATAT
The DNA here is from genome assembly GCF_015832195.1 of Motacilla alba alba. Taxonomy (NCBI): domain Eukaryota; kingdom Metazoa; phylum Chordata; class Aves; order Passeriformes; family Motacillidae; genus Motacilla; species Motacilla alba. Next base: position 64,549,820 of record NC_052016.1, read on the forward strand.
TTCCTTAAGATTCATAAGTTTTTGACACATTTTCTTTATGGCAGATCCATAATAGCAAAACTTCAGTTTGCCATGGAATTACTTACAGATTTATTTGCTCTAATATATTTACTGTATCTGTGTTCAGTGAGGATTTGCATCATTATATTCAACCAAATATCTAACTGGTCCCTAGCTGTTTCCAGCTTTTTCATTTTTTTGCTATTAAGCCTAGTAATGAAGTCAGCTTTGTCAGCAGTCACATACTGCTTTTGCTACTGTCATTTGTTGCATTTCTCTGTGATGAAAATGACACAACCATGTCCCAAGGCTGTTTGTCCATATTAAAAATTTTTATGGGTTTTGTTTTGTTTGTTTTGTTTGGGGTTTGTTTGTTTGTTTGTTTTTGTTGTTGTTGTTGTTGTTCCCAGCCTTGTTAATAGCTATGAAAGCAGTGAGTAGTTTAGATTAGTCTTGGGGAGACTGTGATCTTTACATAACCTGCCATAGTCTGAAATGTGGTTTATGGTATTCACCTGTACCCTGACACATCTTAGTCCTCTGGTCTATCTGTGCTCAAAAGACTTACGCATTCATGGACTTTTCCTCCCCAAACTGACCAGTTCCTGATTGCTCTGCAGGGCATTTTTGTTCTCATATGTATGGAGTACATATGAGCTACTAAGTCTTTTTAGAAGTTTCTCAAGACTTTTTCTCCCAAGCAGTTCTTAACTTCACTGCTGTGTAACCCACTGGGATGCCTGCCTTGTAAGAGTTACGCTCCCCAGTTTGCAATCTGTGAAGCTCTGTCTGACTCCAGAGTTTGCTAAAATGACAACTAAAGCTTCTGCAACATCTGGCCAATACTCTTCTCTTAGCCTGGGATGACGGCTCTCTGATCTTGGTAAATAATCAATGTTAAGCACTGCTAAACTTTTAATACCAGTTTAGGTGATATCTGCACTCTGTTTAATTCCTTATCTCCCAGTGCTGTAAGATTGGATTTTTGATCTGGGCAAATGTCAGAACCTTTCATTTATAAAGATGAGTTCCTGTTAATAGTTAAATAATATCTCTCATGTGTCAATATATATTTTGCTTACACTTACAGTATTTCAGAAAGCTTACTTTTTCAATGTATTTGGCTGCTGCATTGCATATACACTACTATATGCATTTATAAATTATATATACATGATTCACACAATAATTTGTAGTTTAATAAAACATTAGTTAAAGTGTTAAAGATTAATATGGAATAGTTATGGGTGAAAAGTATTTTCAGTCTAAATTTCCCCTTTCAGCAGGTTACATTTTCTTTAAAAAATGTACCTTTTAGGCTGAATTTTCTCATGGTTGCTTTAAGCCCAAAGGAAAAAAAAGATCTGGTAAAGTTGAAGGAAATCTGTTAAACTGCTTTTGAATTATCCTGGCCTTAAAATTGCTGTTTTCTATGCTTTGAGACTCTGAAAAAATGGTCAGGTGAGAGGGGAAGGTTAGTTTGTAGTTCATCTGTTTGAGAACTAAATCCTCTTTTTGCACTCAGCAACTCTGATTCAAGCACATCTTTCAAGTGCATTCAAGTCTGCTGTTTTTTAGATTTTAGGACTAGAAGAAATACTCAGTGACCTAAGCCAAGTGAGAATGTTTTATTTTGCTTTTGCACTGGTACTTTTTAAAGGCAATTTTGTCATTCCTAGATTTAGAGTTCCTGAACTTTCATTTATTTCAGCAAATGCCATCAGGCCACCTGTTTCTTAAGGGAAGATATCCTGCTGAGAAAATTATTTACTTCTCTGGTTCAGTTCAGTTCTCCTTTCACTAATTAACCAGTGCTCTGAGAAACAGGAAGCAATTTTGAGGTGCTTTCCTCCAGATGACCTAAACATTTGTGAGTCAAAAATAGTGTATGTCACTAAGTTCCCCTGTACAAATGAACCTGAAGAGTGGTACACAAGTGGTAATTCATTTAGCCTTTATGTTAAGCTCATGCCCTGTGACGCATATTTGTGCTCTTACAGAGTAAAATAGCAAACCACAAGGGCAGACATCCAAGATGAAAGTTACAGGTCTGCCTGGAAGTCAAGGGTATGTCTCAAAACTGGTGCCTTATGCTTATTTACAGAATAATTATTAAGGCACGTTGTTCCATAGGAGTCTGGCCAATATGTCTTAGCCTGAACATACTTAAGATACAAAATAAGATTTTCAGTGACACCCAGTTTCTGTATTTTTTTTCCCTGAAGATTGTCTTTGACCACTTGTACAAAATCCTAGTGAAATCAGAGACTAGGAACCTTTGAAGCCTAACATCTTCCTTACCAAAAGATATAGAAGAGAACACAATTTTTGTGGCTTCAGGCACGTATTTTTTAGACACTAGAGGTTGTGAAATATTAGGCACTTACATCAACCTTTCTGTTTTTCCATTTGTCTCTGCTTTCCCCACACACTTGTCTTTTGACCTGATTTCAGTGAATCACAGGAGCTGTCAGTTCCAATCAGGTCACCTCACTCAGGATTGTGCTTTTGACATTGTTGGGTACCAGATACTTCATAGGGAGATATCCACAAGGCACATCAGTGCTGAAGTGCTGCTCTCTCCCATGTGCTCTCCTCTTGATCATTAATAAATAGAATGAAGTTCCCAAATCTAGAAGTTATCTATCTAAATCAAGTCATAACTCAGGAAAACTTCATTTTTGGAAGCAATACTCACTACAGTAAGTAGTTACAATCCTGAAACTGCAACCCCAGACGTACTTTTTGATAACAGAAAGATTTGTGAAATTGTGAAATTTTGATCTAGAGACTCCTGAATCTCAAGACACAGAGTTAAATGTCCTTCCCAGAATTTTATTAGTTTGAGGCCTAAAAGTCTTTGGAGTCATAATATTCCGACTCTTTTTCTTCAGAATGAAGACTGTGACTACAGACAATCACTCTATTCAGATTCCAGGCATGTTTCATTAATTATTGTTCACTGCAGGTCATCATATGCTGACTAAATTGTAAACATATTCCTCACTGTTCTGGTTGTGTACCATTTTTGTAACGTTAATGAAGAAAAATCAAATCAAGTACAAAATCAAGATATATTTGATTATATTCAGCAGCTCCCCAAAGAAAGACTGTACCGTGCTGAAGATTTTAGGAAGTCAGCTGGCTGGAGGATTTTCCCAACTCTCATGTGTATACCTCTTCTTTTGTGGCCTCTCCATTACTGAAGGCTTAGAGCCACTGGTAGCCATCTGGCAGTCTCATTTCACTCTACCCCTGCTACCCTGTTACCTATTAAAGCTTCCTTTTTCTACACTCCATTGCTTAGCCACTAATCCAATGTGCTGATGAGTCCATAACTCGAAGCATCCAAGAGAATGCCTAACAAAACACAGCTTCCTTTTCTGTAATTAACACTTAACTCCTGCTACTTCATTATAGCCTATCCACAAAAATTTTGAATGAGTCACTTGTATAATGAGCTGAAGATAGCCACTTTTCCAAGAAAAAAAATGCTTGAGGATCTGTAATTTGTGACTGAATTTTAGCACTCTTCAGATGTAAGCTTTGGTGTGCACAGGCAGCTCTTTGAAGCTCTCCTCAAGCTCAGGTTCCCCTGCCTGTGAAAGCTGCAGACCACAAGAGCTGAAGAGTTCAGCAGCCCCATGGCACAGTAGTATTCAGTGTCTTTACCCCTGTTCTGAATGCTGCACTGGCTTGACATCTGGCAGTAAAAAAGGATATCAAAAGTCTTAATAAAATCCACACCTTTCCATAGATTTTACAACCCCCTCAAGGTTACAAGGTATTTTCAGAAGGCATCTTTTCATCTCTTATGGCTTCCCAACCTGTTTTATGTGTCGTGTTTTGTTAACAAGTCGGCCTAAGATGCAAAAGAAATGTAGTAAGGTATGCTCTGGGAAAAAAAATAATTCTTAATTTTATTTTAGTTCTTTTCTATCTTATCATCTTCCCTATAGAAACATTTTAGTCAAGAGGAAAAGATATACCGTTCAAATTATCTGAATGACCCATCAGAATAATTACACTTGTATGAAACATACTCTTAAGGATTAGTGTTACACTTATGCCCAGATAAAACTACGTATTTTTATTACCAAGGCACAGGCGAACAGCAAGGGTGAGAGTGAATAGGTACTGTGGGAATCCCAGTATGCAGAGCCACTGGGAACATCTCTAAAGTATTATATACTAGTGTAACAAGTAGGTTTTTTTCATTGACCTGAAAAGCGCCTGCAGAGTTAATCACATTTTCTATCATGTGAGTGTTACTCAAGGAGACTTCACTCCAGGGGACATTAAAGTGCTAGGAACAAACACAGTCAGTTTACAACAGAAAAAGGAGAGAAAGATTTGACAGCCAGAGGAAATGTGGCAGAAACTCTTGAGTGCCTTTTGACACGCTAGCAGGGTTAAGTGTGCCTCTTAGGTCATTCAAGTACCTCCTCTATATTAGACCTTAATTGAGGCCAGGGATGAAGATAATGATTAAAATCTGCTCAGTGCTTGAAGATAAATAGTACTTTTTAACATGGTATGAAGGGCTGAATGTCCCAAATAAACAAGATTCAGAGGTGAGCAGGGCCACATAGAGGAAAGTGCTAAGTGCAAAGCTTGTGTTGAATGTGGAGTGGAGGTTTATTTAGGAGTATAGTATCTCCCTTTCTGCTCTTATACTTTTATCCAAGACAGTTAACAGTTTAGGAAAACAGACTGATTACTATTTGGCATACTCTTCTTAATGGTCTCAAAATACCGGAGTAAATTTATGATGCAAGCCATATTGTTTGGATGTGTTGGCATTTTGTTTTCGGGTTAGTTTTTTTTTTTTTAATTCCTGGCTGTTGATAATTATACCACTAACACACTGTTTGGCATGTTCTTATTTGATGTTACAGTAAAGTAACATGAGGAAATATTTTATTTTTGAAGAAGTTTTCCCCATCTTTTATCTTGCTTTGGAAAGCCTCCATTCCTATTATTTTCCATGTGTTTGTTTATTCTAGACCAGAAAGCCCATGAGTAACTATGAGCATCCCACTGCATAAAGTAAGCCAAGAGGCTGTTGGGAATCACTTGTTCCTGACTGTTTACTTCTGTTGGAGTATAGCTTTGTCTGCAGCACTTTCCCTTCCAAGGATCCCAGGTTCCTTGGCCAACACAGGGAGCCCAGTGTAACCTGGATGACATACAGTTTGCTGATGGAAAAATGGAGTTATTGTGGATAGAAACCAATAGGAAAAGCAGATTGACCATTTTAACTAATCAAAGGCAAGGTATGAATAGCAGATTACATAAATTCAGGGGTGAAAAAGGCTCGTTAAATGCAGGCTGCTCGAAGGTGAGCTGCTGAGCACAGTCGTGGTGTCTAGATGCCAAAGGGAAGGCGATGCTACCTGAAGCCCTCAGGCCAAAGCTGTTTACAGGTTCTGTGGATGGTCCACAGGGGATGGACACAGCAGCCTCAAGAGGACTGTTAGCTCAGTCCATGCAGAGTGCTCTCAGGAGGGTGCAGATGGCACTGCCTGGGGCAGTCCCAAAGCAAAACTTCTTGGGGGTGGTAGACTTGAATATGAATGGATCCCAAGACAGCCACCCCAAATCAAGGCTATAAAATCTTTTGTTCTTCCCTAGTCAGGCTCTCTCTTTGCCTGCATGGGTTAGGTTGATGCTTAGAGCTTGGCCCCCAGAGAGTAAGCATGAGAAGCTTAATTTGTATATTTTAGCTTGAGGAGAAGAACATAAGCATAGTTTTCTTTCCTTTCTGCCGCCTGTGCTTCAAATGCCCTTGGCTTATAGCATGAGAACTGGGTCTCACAAAGAGCATGAAGATGCACATTCAGTTCAAGGAGGAGTCTCTCTGTGAAATATGAGCAGAACTGATCACTGTGAAAAAATGTCTTTTGATGGTCTGCACTGAAGAAGAAAGTTGGGTTTCAGTTAGCCTAATCCCTGGGCATGTGGGGGAGTTTGTAACAGAGTACTTCATAAATGTTGTCTTCAGTCAGATAAACAATGGATTTGCCACACCTTCCTGTGCTCTGGTGGTGACAAATGATGCTCATGACAGCAGCTCTGAGTAATGTCTCTGTAATGGGAAGCAGCTGGCCACTGGAGTAGTTCTGGAGTAGCGGACATGGAAGTGAAAGATAATTAAGCTTAAAACATACAATATGCTCTAACATGCTGTAGTATAGATTTAGATTGTATTCTGCCCAAATATAAAAGATATTCTGTTAGTGTAGCTTCAGAAATTTAGTAGCTCTATTCACGAACAAGAACGGCGTTATCTGTCTTTCCTGGTTTTGCACGTTTCTTATTCCATTTGTTCTTTTCCTAAAAAATAATTTTCTTGGCTCTAGCAGATTTTCCTTTATAGGTAATCTCCTCCTCCTGACCACAATGCCTACATTATTTAGTAATTATTTGTTGTTTCCATTTAGGAAAGGCTTAGAGATACAGAGCTCTAGTAAGTTAAATAATGCCTGAATTCTTAAGAGTCAATCCAGGCCCAAATTGCACATTGTCTATTTTCTTTCACTTAGATAAACCAGGCAGGTAAGGGACTGCATGGAAACAATGGGATAATGCTGATTGGCATGAAAAACAGCAGTGATTGTGGAGTTTCCTGTCTGTTATGTAGATTTTTATAGGTACCTTGGCACAGCAGTAATATGGTGCTAAGTGAAAAAAGCAGTTTTAACTCTTTTTATCTGATATTCTGAGTCAGGCACTGAAGAGTAGGAAAACTATTGTGCACATTAGAAACAGGCAGACAATTCCTACCTTCTCTTCCTCTTTGACTATTCTGCTGTGATATTTAGAGAAGGATTTGGAAAAGGGAAGGGAGAGAGCTTTGGCAGCATTTAGAGAAGACAGCACTGTGGGAAAAGGTGCAGATGTGCTTAACGTCACCTTTTTTGTAAAGATCTAGTAACACAAGCTGTGTTGCAGAAAAGAGTTGTCCAGACTGCACTGAAGGGAGAGGGCAAGTTGTCCGCTTGTCCAACACTTTTTCTTCTTTCTGACACAATTGTATTTCAAGTGGTTCATTTCCCTAGCAATACTGTGGAATATCATAACTGACTGCAATGTTGAAGTTTTGGTTTAATTTGAGCTGCATCTGTCAAATGTATTTATCCCTTATGTTGGAAATCTCCTGTTTCAGATCTTCATCTATACTTGGACTTGCATGACTTAGACCTTTCCAAGAATAGTCACAGAAACCTTCTTTTCTCTTTCCTTTTGTAACAACTTTGGCACTTTAATTAAGTGTGCTTAACTGAAGCATTTTTGTGAGATCACAGATTATCTTAAACTTTATCCGCTATAATAGGCAGTACCACAAATTAATTAAGTATTCATTAAAATAACAATAAATTCACCAAAACAAGAGGACAAGAAAAAGTGACTAAATTTTCTTGTCTGTCAATTCACACTAAATGTGTATTAACCCAAACACAGTGCATCTGTCCTTTAATGTAATAAATGTCACAGCATCCTTTTCTTTCTTCATTGTGTTTTTAATACTTCCCTAACCTCCTAGGTCTTAGGCAAAGGCCATTGGTTGTGGACAGAGAGAGCTCAGAAGCTGCACCTGGATTTCAGGGCTCTGTGCATGTAGCAGGGATTGGGAGGAATCTGCAGCTGAGAAGCTGAGTAGCTGATTTTAATGAACTGCTTATTATAAATATTGTGGGTCTTTTTATGTTATTAGCCAAAATTTGGTATACAAAAAGAAAATCAAGTACGAATTTTTTCTCACTATTCACCACCCTCTGTAAAGCAAGGTTTCTCTTCCAGTTTTTTCCTACATATGTTGCCTTTTAACTTTGTGTCCTTTTGTTCTGCTCTGTCTAATTACCTCAAGTAGATAATCAAGCTTGATTTTATAATAAACCATAGCTGGCTCAGGCTTGTCATGACTGATTTGTTGACTCCCAAGACTAAAGACTTTCAACCTCAAGACTAAGATCATTTCTGGCTGCAATTCAGGGTATTAATTCTGAACTTTAAAATCTAAATATGGTTTGGAACATGTGTCCTGTGTTTTCCCTTCAAAAAGAGAAAACTGACTGGGTTTCTGTTGGGATTTTTTTTGTTGGTTGTGTTTGAGTGGAATTTAAACTGGAATTAAGATAAAACAACCCCAAACCATCTGATTCTGCAGAAGCAGGCTTGCATGTAACCATCATAACAAAGGCTGAAGGTAAGGGGGCTATTATATATTAAGAGAAGTTACTAGTAGAGGGCCTTCAAAGCAAACATACATCTCCATCAAGGATCCCAGCATGTACTTCCTTATAATTCAGCACCACCTCATGGGGTGGCGCGTGTCTCTACACATGTGCATGCCTTCAAAATGTAAAGGTGCTATGCTAAGGAAACAGATGATAGCTAATGACTCATATACACCATTTGGTGTCCCTTAGGGACTGCCTCTCTTCTAGTGTTTTACTTCAGCAATTGAGCTCATTGGGGATGTGAGAGCTAACCATCCTTCCAACTATTCATACAGGGATTTGAGGCCCTGAGTTCTCCATGGAGGGCTTTTTTACCACAGCTCTTTTAGCAGACAGTTGTGTTCCTACCTCCCTGCTTTCTCATTCCCCCAATCTTTGTTTTTCCATCAACAAAGCAGTGTCATAGGTTTGAATGCAATCTCTGTAATGCTACAGATGCCTACTAATGGCCATGAAGGTCTCAGCTTCCTAAAGTGTAATAGAGGGATTCCATTGTTCTAAGGATCATGTAACAGAAACACTATCACACATCTGCATGTTCTAGCCACTCTTCCTGGGTACTGTCATTCTCCCTTCTGAATGCTAACAGGCATCAACTTATGGATCTAGTGGCATTTTTTTAGAGTTTTCTTGTTTGAATTAAAAGGCAGTTTGAGGGTTTAGATATTTCCTAGGTTGTTTGCCTTATTCTCATTCAATTATTTCACATTTTCCAATGCAGAATAGCATCTGGCCTCTGTGGGCCATGTTGCGTGAGAGCTGTATCTCGCTAGACTGGATTACATGACCTATTATTTGTTGTGCTTCCAAGATTTGTTTCATCTATAGCCTTGAGATACTCTGTTTAATGCCTCATCCACATGTGTATATAGTAAGCATGAACTAAAGATGTCCTCTGGCAGACTTTTTTTATTCTTCACCATGTTTTTATGATCAAAAGATGACAATCTGTCATAGTTTTCTTTTACAGTTCTGTTACAGATTGAAAATATCAGGAAAGTACACAATACTGGATGGCTGCATAAAAATGGAGTTTACAGGTCTGTAAGTTCTTTGTGCTCTGCAAACTCATTTTGGCATTTAAAGGGTAACAAGCCTGTTTTTTGCCCTGGCATCAATAAAAGACAGCAGTAATATGTCTGTTGTTGGGCAAATATTGTTGTAACCTTGATTGTCCCCCCTGAAGTTTCAGAGATGAACATAGAGAAGAGTGATCCCAGGGTGAGGTGGAGAGAGCCCCTCCATCAATAATATAGACCAGAATAGGAGCCAATTTCCCTATTCCATTTGTAGAGGTTTGCAGAGCCAGCAGGAATAAGAGGTTGTAATTTTTTTCTCTCTTGTGTTAGTAAAATAAAGGAAAATTAATCTGACTGTAAAAGACCGGGCTTCATCTGTCTTTTAGATTAGAAAACCTGTGAAAAAAGCAAACAAAAAAAAGTTGTTTCTATCACATATGATTTGTCCCTTCGTTTAAAGCCCAGGTCCACTCACAACCTGTGCTGCTTTGACCTCAGAGGCTGTGCCAATTACAAACCAACCTTTGTGAGTGCAAAGATGGGGAGAAGAGAGAGGCAGAGTCACAGCAGACTCCTCTAACACAGAGCAAGGAAGCAAGTGGTGTGCATTTCTAGGAGCAGGCATTACCCCTGCCTGCCTTCCGTACAAACCAAGATTTGTGTGTAAATCTCATATTGCTTCTTTGACCAACTCATGTAGCTAGAAAAATATGCACCAGCCCTCTGTTTGTCTGAGGCAACCAAGGGACTGAAACTTTAATTATAGCAGACAGTAAAAAGGTGAAAATCAAAGGAAGGAGTAGTTTTTTGCAGTACACTATAATTCCCCCCCTTTATTAATCTTTTTATCTGACATAGGCTTACCTATCTATTCCTTTACAGAATAATCACAGAGTCACCACTTTGCTTTTAATATTCCCTTTATTTTACAGGTGCCAACCAGCTTTTTTTGTCTACCTGACTTAAAATATCTAATTAAACTCAGATGTGCTCCCTACTTGTACTTCTCTTGGAAATTCACTGCTTCTCAGACCTGAACATGGACTTCTCTTTTTTTTTTTTTTTTTTCTGATTATACTGACCCATAAGCCTTGTCCTGCTTTTGCTTTCAGACCATTACAGCTACTGCAGTATTATTACAAATGTGTGACATTATCTTTGAAGTAGTCCTCCAAATCCACACCCACAGGATAATGGTCAATTTATGCCTGTAAGGAAAAGATCCCTTGTGTAAAAGGCGTAGTCGTTTTCTAAGGGCAAAGCAACAATTTGAGCTAGATTTTATATACAGAAGATTTCTTTATTTCTTTATTCTTGCCCTATGCCTCTTAGCCATTAATCTCTCCTATGGAAACTTGTCAAATACTTTTGGAAATTGAAACAAATATGCTACTTCCATTCTTATTTTTCTTATCATTTATAAACACAGTGTCTAAAAAAAAAAGCCCAAGCTTCTCTTCCCATGCTCTGCATCTTCTAAATCCCTTTTGCCTCATTCAAAATGGACTGCTGTTCCATTTCAGTCTGACACATTTTTCATCTTGTCCCTTTTGCAACAGTTTTCTAGTCAATGGCTTTTGTGAAATTTTCATGTGATGAAGCTCTTCAATGTTTTAAACATGTCTGAAAATCTCATCCTTGTCAGTAAATGTCTTGGCTGTTGCCTGTATGCAGAGCCACTCAAGAATATAACGACGTCTTTTCTAACGTGGCTTAACCAAAATGAGACTTTTAAGTTGCTTCTCTAGTTCTTAGTAATTTTTCCACCAAGTCTGAATTTGAGATTTAATTCCTTTTTGTTGAGGGTGTTTAAAAAGGTGGTTTCTTCACAGTACATGGTTCTGCCTCCCTGTTACTGGGTGCACAAAAGGAATGACAAAGAAAGGCCTGTGATGGCAGTAGATTTCTGCCATGGCTTTTGAAAAGAGATAAAAATCTCCTTGAGGGGATGCAGAAATTGCTGCAGGTGGGACAAATCACTCTACAAAATCTTCCAGCTTTTCCATATGAGGAGATTAAAGGCTCCTGTCTGAGATGCTGTAGTTAGATGTTTTGGTGTGGGTGATATGAATCTTTCTGAATCTACAGAGAGGGCCCAGATTGGTGTTATCTTCATTTCATCTGAAAGTGATTTCTACAATAAAGCTGCTGCTTTTTTCTCAGGGAACAAAGAAATCCCTCACAAAAAACCTCATCATTCCCTGATATTAGATTAGACCCAAGATGAAAGTAGATTTTTGCTTCAGAACTAGAATTGAATTACAGAAAGGGTTCCTGGATTGTGTCATCTCTGAGTTGTCATGTTGTTGCAGAACAGGGGAAGACAGAGAGAAAAAATCAATTTTCCTGGGATCAGCCTTGCTTTGTTGAGTTTAGATTATATCAGCCTTTGAATTAGGAATGTTGCTGTGGCATTTATGCCCTTGCAAGCTGTTGTGTTCATGGAAAACGGCAGAAACTGGGCTGAGAAACAGACGGAGGTGGGCAGAGGGCGGGAGAGGTTCCTCTCTCTCCCAAAGATTCCTGCTGGACCTGTGTGGCAAAGCCAGAGGGAATGGATACAGGCGTGTGGGAGAAAGCTGAGCTACCAAATCCAGGCCACAGTGGCTGCTGAGAAGTTGTCTTGGAGGCCCATCAGCTTACTTTGAAGGGCTGTTGTGAGAGACAGACCTGCACTTGGCTGCACAGCTTGTAGGTGGCAACTTTCAGGTTTTGAAGCTGATATTTTGTATATTTTGTTAATTAAACAGTTGCAAATGATTGCACATTACATGTTAGTGGTGTTGTAGAATGAATGTTTTGTGAGCACAGACAAGCTGAATGTGACTTTAGACATACAGTCTGGTGCCACTTCTCCACTAATTACATTTACAATTTAGAGCTGTCTGTAAGGTAGAAGAACGTACTGTGCTGATATTCACTGACAGAAAAAGTTTTCAAATCACCTTACCAGCCAGATGTTCTAAATGAGAACTTGACAGTTGGTCCATAAATCAAGTCAAACATTTCATCATTGTTCTCTTAGGTGCCTCTTGCATTCAAGCCTGTTTAGCTAAACACATACATTTACTTAAGATGAACTGTAAAAATAACATCTGGAGATCTTTTCTCTGAAAGAAAATGCCAAAGGGTCTAACACAAGGATCAAGCACATTTTATAAACCGTGGCTGGGATTTTGGAATTCAAGCTGAATAAATGCGCTTTCAGCTTTTGAGGGGATCAAGGGCCAGTATTATTTAAATGTTCTTTTGCTTTCATAGCACTCTGCAGGGAATGTGCTCTCGCCAAATAGTTCTTACATTTCTTATTCCATAATGAGTTGCTGTTTTCATGCTTGCCACCTGGGACCCTGGCACAGTCCTGCTAGTAGCAGTGTAGTCACACCGGTGGAGCTGGATGTGAAGTGCAGTCCAAAATATTTATTTTAGAGTAAACTGCTTTGCAGTGGATTGCCATCAAAGGAGAATGTCAAATAAGAAGTTGATGGGTGATTTACCTTTTTTATCTTTACTTGTATCAGCCATCTCTTTTTCATCCCCCCTGCCCCATTTTTTTGGTTTTTTTTTTTTTTTTTTTTATATCTATGAGTTTCTTTTTCTCCTGAAGAGGCTTTTTTTTTCTCCCTGTCTTTTTTTTTTTTTTCTTAGAAAATCATTCTAATAAGTTGAGGTTTGCTGACCTTCAGAATCAGTATTGCTATGCATTTTAGCTTTGCTGAGTATCAGTTTGGTCATTTTACTTTTTCACATTCAGTTCACTACATGACAGAGAATTCTACTGAAATTTAACAAGGCCTAGGGAAAAAGAATCAGTCAAGTGCAGTCAGATTTATAAAGTGGCAGATAAAGTGGGAAGGGTTTTCCATTACTTCTGCCACATTGGGTGTTTTTTTTGATGGATGGGCTATGTCTCATCCATCACAGGTGACGAGACAATGGATTTGGAATGACGTCAGCTCATGTTTGGAGGGGTACCGTGACCATGACTGTTCATGATAACATAAGACTTATAATCTGGATATGTTGGAAAAACTGGGGGCAAAATTATTACTCATGAATTCCTGGCCTGGTTATTTTGTGATTTAGTTCTCAGGAACACAACTTGTTTCATAATGTGAGACTGGCATTTAATCTGAGAAACCTGACTGTTTTGAGAATTATACAAGGCAGCATGGAACTGTTTAATGTTTAAGTGACAATAAAACATAAAGATGTTGGCCATAATTCTATCTGAAGTAGTATACTTTCCTGTGAAGCTCAGACAAGTATGTTCTTGATTTAAATATCTGGAACTACAGTACATGGTGTGAAACATAAATCCTCTCAGTGCTGGAACCCAGAGACCAAAGGAGCCAGTTGGAAACCTCTCTGAACAGCAAATTTACTGGCTGAGTTAAAAGTCCTTATGCTAGGCTTAGAAAGGACCTTTCTTAACCTCGTTCTTCTGTCCCATTTCAGCAGTGCAAATAAGCCATAAAGCTGCCTAAAATGTCAAAGGCCAAAAATTCACTGGCGTGGCAAAGGTGGTTAAGAGCTGGCATTACGCAGAGCGGAGTACAGGGCCGTGACCCATGAGCAGCCTTTGTGAAGTACCACAGCCCCACAAAACTGTCCTGTGGCCACTTCAGTACAAAGCAAAGGACAAAGCAGTCACTGGCAGTCCCAGGTGCTAAAATCCTCTTCTCTAGGCTCCCCTGAATACAGCTGTAGTACAGCTGAGAACATAACCTTCAGAGATAATCAGTTCAGCTGGTGTGAAAATACCCAAGAAAATCTACTGCTCAATCAGCCAAACCACATGGGCTGCCTACAGATTTTAAGACATCCACCTCATGCCAACCAAGCTAATGGTGTGGCCAGTCACTGTCCCTTCTTTCCTCCCTCACCACTATCTCCCTTTTCCTGTGCCCATTTTAGAGCAACAGGGAGAGCTGAGCCACATCTGATGGAGAGAAGGGCAAAGCAGGGTGGGTGATATTATCAGCTCCAACACTTTCTCTCTTTCACCCTGGAGTAGATGCAAAATGCTGCTATCATCTGCTGGCCCTCACTTACTGCTTAAAAAGCTATTTTCTGCCTCTCTAGTAAAACTGGGGTTGGGGGGGGGGGGGAGCTGAGAGCTGGTTCAGAGTGGACTAAGATACATCCTGGTCATGATGTATCCGCTGTAGTCTGAAAAGTTAGTTTCTCTTCAAAGCTCCTGCAGAGTGGAGATGTTTCAAATGAAAGGGTCAGCAAGTGAACAGAGCCAAACTTTCTGAACTTTGCAAACCTCTCCTAGAATTGGCATGAAATATATTTTTTCCTATAAATGAGGAGAGAGACAAGAAGAGCAAGACTTGGGGAAAATTCTGCTTGCTGGCATTGTTGTTTTCTGTGTTCTGTTGTTGGAAAAATCACAGGCAGAACATATGAGGCAAGACCCAATTAGCTGCTGCAGACCTGACAGGCTTTTAGGCTGCTCAGACAATCTTCTGATTTAACCACTGTGATCTTAGCAAGTGTCACAAGGTTAGATTTGTCCTCACCAGGGAAGCTGGAAACCTCACAGACCGAAGGCAAAGAAAGTAGAAGGCAACTTTAGGTTTCAAGTTATAAAAAGCTGAAACAAATCATTTCAAGTGTTAACAATAGCTGAGATCTTTCTGCTTTAACTCTTTCCTTGCTTGCAGAGCAGAGGCACAAACAGAATCCAGGACATTCACGGAAGATGTAATCCTTTGTGATTTCAGCTATTAAAGCCAAAAATAGACCTATTTTTCAGAGTATGAGTGATTATAATTTTATTCAAAGGCATAATTTGCCTGAATTTTCAGGTAGAGTTTAAAGAGAATGGCAAATGTTACTGCTCCAATGCAAAGGCTTTTCAATTCTGAAATATTACATCCTCCCTCAGAAGTCTGGAGGGGCTACAGCTGCTGAGGCGCATCAGTTTTTTTTTAAATATAGAAATAAAATAAAAAAAACAAAAAAAACCAAGGACTTTTGTCTGGCTCCATTTGTGCAGCAATTGAATTGTTCAGACTAAAATTTTCCAGAGTATTTCAGCCTCAGGCAGATATTCGATGTGTAAAAATTTCAGCCCAAACTGTTAATGATTGGCAAAGCTAAAAGCAACTGACAACAGGGTGTTGTAATAGTAAGTGTCAGACGATTTTAATAATAGATGACCCTGCCTCCTGTTCTATCACTTTGAACACTTTTGTTGTCTAAGGTGTGTGATGTATTTCTCTGTGTGGTTTTTGTCTGCATTTCTTTCTTTCTTTATATTTTATCTCTGATAAGATCTTCATTCAGTTAAGTTTTATGTAACATGGAGTTTCATGGGAATAATTCTTTTTGCAATTAGGAAGAGTTTCCACCTACCTGTTCTTCATTTATTATCTCTTTATTTATGTCACTAAATGCTTCTCAGTTTTGTATCATGTAACAGAGTCCACAGTACCTGTCCACCTCCCCCCTCTATAAAATTCATGAGCTTTGTAATGCTCCTACACAGCTGCCTCTTCTCCCCAGTGAGCAATCCAAGGCTTTTTCAGCTGTGGTTCCTCTAAGCTACTTTATAATGTTCCTGATGATACTCATTGTCCTGTTTTTGCTGTGCTTTTATGTTCCTTGGAGAGGATGGAGTGAGTAATACAGGGCATGGTATGTCAGGTGAGAGTCTGGGTTTTCCAAGAGGTTTGCAGTAATTTTCCCATATCTTTTTTCATTACCCCTTATGTAGGCTCATCCTTAATTGGCTTCCCTGACCCCTTCAATGCAGAGTGCCACACTGCCAGGTCTTTACTGCACGAGCCATTCAGCCTGTCCTCTGCAAAGAGATTCATTTGGGATTTGGTAGCACTGGCATCCTTGCGCTCGCCTTTCTTCCTTGTCTTTGGTTCCTCTAAAATCCCTTTTATATATAAATATATATATTTTCAGGCAATTACCTCTATGTCTGTTGGATGTTTTGCTGTAACATTAATCTCTCTCTTTTCAATACAATCATTAACATCACTTGAAATCACACCACTGAAATGGAAAGTGTTTGTTCATTCCTGTTCTTGAATTTCCATCTCTTTGGCCAGCTTCTGACCTGTATCAATGTGACAAGACCTTGTCTCTCACTTTATGCCTGCACACTTTCTTTAACAGGCTCTTGGAAAAGACTTTAGCAGAGATTTTTTTTCAGTCTTAAATAATTACCCACTATTTATTGAGCATTGCTCAATTATGCTGCATTTATTGTACACAGCATTTCAAATACAACTACACCTTTATCCCCAACACATTTGCATTCTGCAAGTGTCTTTATGTTTTTTTTATATTACTTCACTACCAGAGATTGTAGTTGTACACCTTGTAAAACAAGGCTTAACAAAGCCAGTGAAGGAGGTTTAGGTTGGGGTTTCTTTTTCATATTTGAAAAAACATGCTAAAGAAGAATACAATAATATATCCTTGAAATGATGACCAACATTCTGCCAATTTTCATTTTAAACCTTACTTTTACAGTTGACTTACAAACCTCTGGAAAAAAAATATTTTTATTAAAGCTCATGACAGAACCCTAGCTGTTGAAATGTATAGGGTGGGGCAAAAGAAGCATCTTAATGTCGGTAACATATTCTAGCTCACAATTGTTACAAAGAAACATATTTTTACTAAAAATGGGATAGAGAATAATTAGAATTTGAAGGAAAGTCTGTCTGACATAATTCTGCTTTATTTTAAGTTGCAAAAAAAGTTAGATACTTCTTGAAATAATATACATATCTTCTGATCTTGGTGTTTGCAAACCTTGCTTGACAGTATTGTTAAAGACTGTCACATGTAGAGTGTTCTGATGGTAAATTGTAAATACCAAGAAGGGTGATTTAATTTCTGAACGGTGGGGTTGATTGTGTGTGAGTGTGAAATTGCTATGCACTTATTTCACTGCTCTGCAATATTAGCAGCTGAACCTTCAGTGCAGGCTGCCAGAATTTTAAGTCACAAGTTTTGCACACAACCACTAACATAATCTAAATTAAAATGTGTTATGCACAGGAGATACAAAACCTGGATTTTTCTTTAATTGAATAAAAGTTGAGCTAATTTTGTGCACACTGTCTCAGTCTGCTTCCTCTAGTATGCTGTTCATTTTTAAAAGTTCCTGATTTCTTTTCAGACAAGATTTTTTCCTGTTAACCTAAGTAATGAAATATGACATTGTAAGAATGTTGCTACTTTCCAAAGTGAAATATCACCTTTTTTTTTCTTTCTTTTTTTTTTTTTTTTTTTTTTTTTTTTTTTTTTTTTTTTTTTTTTTTTTTACCCACAAAATCAGACAAGAGCAATGCCTGTATGTTAAGCTATTTTGGAGGTACAGAGATGCAGGTGCTCTTGGGGAGATTCCGTCTTGCTCCTGCAATCATTTCTCATATTTTTAGTCCCTTTTTTGGTGAATAACATGCTGAGAGGTTTGTGTCTGTTAGGAAATAAAAGTTATGTCATAATAAATTCCTTGACAAGACATAAGAGCTTTATACAAATGTTTCAGTATTTTTTATTTTTATTTTTTTTCTGATTGATTTGGAAGTTTCTTATTTACTCATCTTGTTTCTACCTGTTTTCCAGAAGACTCCAGGCAATGCTGTGATTGAGCTAAGCTAATGGCTGGCCAGAGAGCCCCAGCTGTTTTATATTTGGCCTGGTGTTCTCCACATGCTCAGCTCCAGTTTATTATTAGTTGAGGCCTCCATTTCCCCTTGCTGTGAGAGACAGGAGAGATGGAAGGAGTCACTGGGGGCCAGAAGCATTAACCCAGTTCTGTGCACTGCCCTGCACAGGTCCCAGAGTATCTTAAAAGAACCTCAGGGTGATTTAACCCATTCCAGCTGGCTGCCCCTGGGCTATTTGCCAAAATCAAGGTTTATTAGTCCGCACCGTTCCATTGATAATGGCTCCGGTACTGAGGCTCTGGGGAGGGAGGCTACAGAGCAGCTGGCTATTCTGGCATCTCTAGCTGCTGCTGACCTTCCTTGTACTAGAGAAATGCCCAGATGGTGGAAAGAAGGGTTTTCTGCTCTGAGGGATATACAGAAGGAATGGAGATGAACTGAAAAATGTATTCATAATGTTGTAATTATTGTACTTGTGCTGGAAAACTTTATGGTTGTGACCCAGATGTCAAAACACACAGAAATTTCTGTCTAAGTCTGCTAAAAGGCTGAGGTAACAGCTTTCAGACATATGGACTACCCTTATCTACCTTAGCATGATGCACATTTTCCTGACACTGGTTTAATGTCAAGTCTCTTCTAAACTGGTCAATGGGATAATTACTGTACTCAAATAGCATGAAGAGGAATTGCTTTATTATGAAGTTAGGGGCGTCCCATTTGGGATTTCTCTACCAGCCATGGAGAGTACTCCAGTTACCACCATTGCTGGCCACTGGGCCATTGAGTCTGGCTGCCTAAAACAGGCCCTTCAGAGAGCTGAGAGGGCCCTTGTGCTTATATCATCAAGATCTACAAACAATCATTGTGTTCATAGATGGAAGGGGAATTTGAAACATAGTCCAGAATTGCAATGAATGCATCAGAAAATTGTCAAACACTCTGAAATTTGAGAAGTGGGGAGGTGGCCAAAGGGAGCCTTCACTAACTAAGAGATGTTTCAAAAACTATAATTCTAAATATTTTTAGCTCAAGCCCAATACTACATTCATGGGCTTACAAGCAATGATAACCTTTGGAAGTTTATAGCATTTATTTATTTAATATTTTTCACTTATTTGTTTGTGTTTGAGAACGCGGGTGAAATCCCAGGTTTAACAATGAAAAAGATAAGAAAACCCTCTCCTGTTTGATAAGCAACATACTCTTTTTGTCTTGCAGACTTTATTACCTTCCCTTCCGGCAGGTCTCTAGCTAAAAACTGAGGGTGTTGCAAATCATTCAAAGATGAGGGTGTTGTGGATTATCCAAAGCTGAAGAAAAGAGGTTGACTGAAAATTGTGAATAAATTCCACGGTCTTTTTTGCCCTTCGTCCTCTTTTGAATGTGGAAGTACTTTGGACAGTACTTTCCATTCTCTTGGTTTGTACAACTTTCATCCAATCCTCAACACAAAAGTGCTTGCTCTTTCAGTTGCTGGTTGTGTCTGTTTTACATCCTCTGCCATCTCTGTCCATTTGCAAGCTCCCTTGTCACCAGAGATCACTCTCTTCCTCCCCATGTGGCTCCCCAGTGCTGAGGCTGTACCTGGCTGGGACCCCTGTGAATTCACAAATCCTGCTGGTCTGCATGGAGCCGTGCTGCCCATGGCCTGAGCCAGCCCTTGGCTACGGTACCTTTTATGGGAGGTAAAAGAATGTAAAGTAAGGTACCTGCTTATGTAAAGTAAATGGTTTCTCATGTTCCTGAAGAGCTGTAGTCACCAACGCTGTCTTTGCAATGAGACCTAAGCACATAGCAGTGTTTTCAGGTTGCTGAGGTGCTAGATGGCTTTTATAGCAAAAATCTAGCCAAAATAGCTTGGTCATAGTGCATTGGAGTTTAATTAAGATAGCTATTCTACAGACACGCAGGAGCATTACTTGCTGCACTCAACTCTGGATTCTTTTCAGATCATGTTTTATGTAGCATAGTATTCTCAAGATAGGATTCTTGGTTAATTCTTAACCAATAAACAGTTTATTAATTCACCAAGTACCACTCTATTACTTACTCAACAGTTAGTTAATCAAATTTAAATCCAACATGTATTCTGCTCATGCACAGAGCATTCAAATATTGTCCTACAAGTTACTGCCATAAACTGTATGGAGGTCAAACAGTTCTAGTGGAGTATAATACAAAATATCAAGATTCCTTACATTCATATACAGACAGCAAATCTTTACTATATCTGGTATATTTAACCTTCTTCTAGTACTCAGGGGGTTAAAGATCCTGTAGATGGAAGAGTTTTGACACTGTTATTTAAATGATTTAACATAAAAGAGACGAGGAAAATAGTACCAGGAATTATAATTTAAAATTGTAGCTTAAATCTCTCTTTTGGCTATTTGCTCAGACTTTTAAAAGAGACACATGCATGTAGAATAACTTGGTTAAAAGTTTGAAATATCATCGCTTAAGATTTTCCAGCTGATTTCGCAGGACAACTTTCTGTCATCTTTTGTAATGGCACCAAAAGAAATACATCCCATGCAATAAAGCTCATTGGTATTTTCATCCAAAAAAACAAACCCGGAGGAGGCACAAAACTTCCTCTGCTTTAGGAAGCCTCTGAGTAGCAGAATGAGTGTTAGAGACTGGGAGAATATTATGCAGAATTGTCTCTTTAGAATCGTTCTGTTCTGGTACTGAACAAAATCAGGGATTTGCTGTTGAAAGCAGGTGTCTGGGCTAGAGGGCTAGAAGGACCCTTCAGTCTGTCAGAGCACAGTTTTTGTTGTGTTTCTGCAAGAACTTGACTCTGCAGCTGATACACCTTTCTGGGTTGTACAGCTTCTTTCCAGTTTTGGCAAGGCTGTTGTTACTCCTGTGACCCTGGAAAGGCAAGGAGAGTGTTTGTATGCATTCCACAGATTCAAGAATCCACATAGTAACTCCAGCTTAATAGCCAGAACTTCTTTCATGATTCATGAGAAAAATGAGTTCCTTTTGTTTTCATTTGGAAAATGTCCAATGGAATGTCTGAATTTCTTTTTTTTTCCCACCCATTTTCTCTGAGGTCGCATTAATAACCAGAAGGTGGTATTTTACCATCTTTTACACACTGAAAGCTTTTTATGTTTCATTTATTATAAGGATCATATTTCTGTATTAGTGTAGCCTGGGAATTGAAATTGTTCCTATTTCTCCAATTTCTTTTCAGTATTCATTTACATCTTAGAAGCTTAGATCTTCCAATAAACTTATTTTTTTTTTCTTTTTGTGCCTGTACAAATGCCTCTCAGATTTCTGGAATACAGCACTTTCCTAGATATCAAGCAAGAAAAAATCCATTAATAGTTCCTAGGCTGTGTAATCATGTTTTATTTATTTCTTTTCTCATCTTCTAGGACTTTGAAGTGAAAGGTGATCTTGTTTTCAAGGAACTTGGCGACATTTTATTTTAGGAAGAGGTTCATTTGGCAAACAGACTGAACAGCTTCCATTGGAGCTTAGATAGGCTACTTAGTTTGGCTAAGGCTAACCTCACTAAATAGCCCATTGCAATGAGCACAAAATTGAAGAAATGGAGAGAAAAATCTCAGAACAAGAGAGGATTGTCCTAAGCAGCAAATAGTGTGCATACAAAGACTTTTGAAAGTCAGGAAATAGCAGCTGTGCACATTTTACATTTTACAGCATATAGGCAATGTGTTACATTGCATCTTGCATATTGGCCAGCCCCATATTTTTTCAGCTCAGGAGCCATTAACTGGGGACCAGGTGGCCCTGTGCACAATTTGCATCTTTGTTATTTTCTTCACAATGAACTTGTGACTGACCCCATGCAAGGAAGTGATTTATGGGTGAAAAGGTGGAAGAAGCCCATTGTTCCCATTCTGTGGAAAGGTTCTGAAGCAGCAGAGGCTTTGGGAAGGTCAGTACTCTGCATGTTGTGAGGTGCTATAAACTCAAGAATACTTCAAAATCCTGGCACAGGTCAAAAGACCCTGTGGATAAGGTATGAACAGACAGTCCAGACAATATTGTTGTCTTTTCCTCTTTCCCTCTCCTTCATCTCTTTCCCTGCATTTATTTTGATTTTTCTCTTCACATATTCCCATCCTTGCTATTTTTCTGTTTTCTACCATTTCAGTTTTCATCCCCACATATTTCTGCTGCAATAGCAACAGGGTTTTCCACATGGAAGAGAAGCTGATTGTGGATGGAGACTAAGATTAGTTACTTTTTTTCTGGCTTAGCTTCTTACACATGCAGCTGTCAGGCTTTGAAAACTGACAAGCCATCATCAGATTCCCTCAACATTAAGCCCTGAGTTTTCCAGATCACTCTAGGGCTTGTCTGTCAGGTATTTTTTTGCAGACATGTTCTAAGATGAAATTAAATAGATTCACCATGGGCAGGTAGTGCCTGAAACCCCTCTGAGGTAAAAATAGCACTGGTGGCTATCCATAAGCAGAAACAGTATTAGAAATAACATTAACATTGTAGATTTCTTAACAGAACAGGGTTGAAATTGCATCTTTGGAGGAGAGTGGCATCCATTCTGGTAACGCTTTGTTGTATTATTATTATTATTTGTTATTCTCTCCTATTATTTGCATTGCATTAGAAGCTCTAAACAAGATTGAGGTCCTGTTGTGCCAAGCGCTGCAGCAATAAAGGATGAACCAGGATTCACCCCATGATTTGCTTGTAAAAAGAGAAGGTGGTT
Source organism: Motacilla alba alba (assembly GCF_015832195.1). NCBI lineage: Eukaryota > Metazoa > Chordata > Aves > Passeriformes > Motacillidae > Motacilla > Motacilla alba. Next base: position 64,572,450 of record NC_052016.1, read on the forward strand.
TTCTTTAATTTAGTCTTTGTCATGTATATTGCTCTAAATATAGTGCTTGTCAAGTGATTTAGTGGGCAAGGATCAAGAGGAGGACAGATTTGCTTTTAGTGTTTTCAGCTACAGCATAACTAGCTCTGAAGAACTGCATCTAAAGTTTTGGGATTGTCTGCTGTAAACTATTCTTCTGTGCAGACACTGTGCTTTCTTCAAAAAAGCAAGTACAATAATGCAGCCCTAAAGCTTTGTCAGTGATATATGTCTCATAGATGTAATTTTCAAGTGGCAAGTGTTTTGATGATACTACAAGGGCTTTGTTTATGAAGTGGGTCTGGCAGACACTGTAGAGTTCACATAAATTATAACTTCATTGATTATTAATGAGAAACATTCATCTGGATTTCCCCTCACCCTCTGTTTTGTCAAAACTCCCTTAGAGACTTGCATTTGCTGCAGACCAGGCTCTGTTTCACAGAATGTAGCTCTTGCTGAGTGGTGTTAACAGGGATCCTCTGGCCAACTGAGAAAGCCAGAGGTCAAGAAGCTGATTTCCCGGCCCTTCTCAACTCACTCCTTTCCACTCCTCCAAACACACACCTTCACATGTGCGCACACACACACACGAACACAAACACAAACATGATCCTGCACCCCTTACTCCTGTTCCTGCAGGAGTCCTGTGCTCACATGGTTCTTTCTTGGTGGTGTTCCTGCAGCATCTCTGTGAGGGCATCTGCCCACATCTTCAGCACTCAGTTCTTCAACAACTCACGACTAGAGGAGCACCTACAAAGACATCTTTGCCCTTGCACTTAGCTGCTCATGATTTTAAAAGGGGCCAAAATCAGAGGTTCCATATCCACATTCTTTTGTAGCAGTACTGCAGAGACAAAGGTCACTATGCCAAACCCATGGCAAATTGTAAAAGCAGAAATGAAATCTGGAATCTTGTGGATAAGGTGAATAAGGGATTCATAATTTCTCAGAATGGAAGAACTAGAAGGTGCACCTGGAACTGCCAAATACCTTGTTTCAACAAAAAAAAGGAAGCACAATTCCCATCTCAATTGTGACTCACTAGCACACTGTGAAAGCCACAGATACAAACAGGTTCCAATGGATTCAAAATATAAGTAGGTACATAGCAGGATTTAGTAAAAAGGTATAAATCAAGTTATGTGGAATAGATGCCTGCTAGAAAGCATTTTTCACTTATGATCTCTTCACTGAAAATATGTAAGTACTCAATGTACATAAGCTAAGAATATCTTGCTCTTTACCTGCTTATTTCTTATTGCGTTGCTTCAGGCTTCTGCTACTGACACATCTGACTGTTCTGGACACAGTCAGATAGTCCTTGCTGTGAGACAGGATGATAGTGGCTCGGCTAGTCAAATGGAGGAGCTGTCAGATGTTTTTTACCCCACCTTTGTTTATTACAATGTGCGTAGAAGTTTACCAGACAATCCAGCATCTATTTTAGAGACAGACAAGTCTAGATGTTTAATGGGTCAAGGAAATGTATTCAAAGATGCTGATAAGAGAAGCCTTAAAAATTGACCAGACGAGTCACGTCCACCAAAAGCTTCGTGACACCCAGAAGATGTTAGGAATTGAATGACCAGGGAAAACAGTGATCCAGCTTGATCTCTGGCTGGCAGCTGAATATGCATTCTTAATTGCTCCTAGGGAAAAGATTAGCTTGTGATGATATTAATGGCACTGGCAGACTGCTGAGTTTTGAGGGAGAATTTTAGATAAAAATATAAGTTTTTAGAATAACTCTTCCTTACTCTAATAAGGCACTTTCTTTATTTCAAATAAAAAACAAATAGGAGCAATATATTTTCTAGTGACAGTATAAATGTGTATATACATATATATGTATGTATATATATGTATTTGTTATAAGGGAGGCAGATTCTCTATTAGATGTGCTCATTTGCAGGAAAATTTTAATTTCAACTTTTAGAAATCAACTCAATATTCAGTCTCAAAATACTCAGCAATGGTGTTTTTGAAGTGCACTATCAAATAGCTGGTCTCTAGATCTTTTTTTGTTCTCCACAGAAAACAAAGTTTAAGAAGCACCTTAATACATTTACTGCCAGCTGCTGCCAGGACTGTCCTACTGCTTTTAGTTCATGTTGGCATTCCCTAGCAGAAAACAGGCTATTTTTGTAGGTGTAAAATTATCACTCCCAGGTCATGGGAACCTTTTCAGCGTTTATTATTTTTGTTAGTTGCTTTGTGCTCAGATCATTGCTTTCATTGCTCCCCATTTCTCTGTGTGTTTGACCAGGAGGTCTGAGCCACATGGCTGATGATGTCCATGGTGGAAACCTTCCATGTTTGTGCTCACAAACCCCTGTTTTGTGAATGTTCTTATGCATCCAACAGAAATACAACTTGGCAGCTGTCATGAAGCTCCACAGAAACAACTGGCAGTTACAGGCAAAAAAAAAAAAAAAAAAAAAGGAAAAAAAAAAGACACACTCAAGGGCTAATACCATGAATCATAAAGGGGATTATACCCTTAAAAAGTGATTTTGAGCAGATTAATACCTTGTGGCAAGGGCTGGTGGAAATGTGGTGATAACTTAGTATTGGCAATGGAGTGCAATACCCAAAAGCAGAGCTGGCAAGAATAAACATCCTTGTTACCTGAGCACAGCAATAATGTGGCAAAAACATGAGGTGATTCAGACAGCAACCATTCCCAAAGAAGGAAAGGAGGATGGTACTACAAGATTGTGTGGCCATTTTTATGGAAGACAAAGTCGTTCCTGCCCTTCCAAAATGGACCCTAATAAAAGCAATTGTTTTACACTGCTTACTGTGTTAGAATGTAGTTTTCATCAAAGGAATTTTATTGTTCTTCTGGTTTTTTCAGACTCAGAGATTTCCTGTTAAATATTTTATTCTTTTATTCCACTTGAGAGAAAAAGAAGCTTTGAAAACTACTCCACATGTTCAAGGTTTTTCTTAGTGTCTCTCTGACTGCCAATTCCAAACATTTGCTTTCCAGAGGTTTTTATTGTTCTCCACCATGCCAATTTCTTATCAGATGAAACAGGAATTAACTTGCTTTGCCAAATTTAAACCTTTCCATTTCAAAATATTCTCTCTTCAAAATGTTGATGTTAATTACTTTTTTCCCTATACAAATGTGGGAATGTTCAAGCCTTTTGTACAGTATGCACAAGGACTCTAACTTGATCATCATGTGCTTTTCCATTCTTAAAATTCTTTATGATCTCTGATTACTTTCCATTTTAATGATTTCATTTTATTAATTCTTTATCAATATTTTAAATGAAAATTTTGTCTCTTCTTCTGGATTGTGTTTATAATTTATAAACCATTAGCTAACTGCATAAATATAAATAGGTCCCTTTAAAAAGAATGTCATGGTTACTGAAAACATAAAATACTGCTTTTTGAATTCTTCAGGTGTGTTGCTTATAAATGTAATATATCTTTTTGTTTGGTGTAACATTAAAGTCTACAGTATCTTAATAATGATATCTTTAAGTAGATCTGTTAAAAAAAATCATATGTGGGCAGGATTGATTCCTATTTTTTGAAATCCTTGCATAACTGTTATAATTTTCTTTCATGCTGAAGACCAACAATATCACCAGTTGGTTCAACAGGAGTTGCCTCCAGTGCTAAGTTTGGTGTCCTGGCCCTGCTCCAGATAGGCATTTTGCCAGGACATGGAGCAGACTGCAGTGGTGGTGCTGATGGATGATCATCCCTTGTTTTGAGACAAGAGCTATATATCCAACTTCTATTATTGCACCACTCAATAGCATTAATATAGTTAAACTTGGGATTCTTCTAGATCCTATCACAGATGTGGCAAATTTATTGACTTTCTTTTCTGGTGACTTTATCATTCTTTTTTCTCCATACCTCAGAGTCCAGATGAATATTTCCTCTGGACATCCCATCTATAGTCTCTTGTCATGGTTTGTCAGCAACATCCAGGTGGCATGCATCAGCTTCTCAGGAGATGCAAGCACTACCAGTCTCTTCTGGGGTCCAAACAAGAGCTTCACTCTTTAGAAATTCATCTGGATTTTCCATCACTGCAATGCATAATAATAGCTTTTAGTTTTCAGAGAATGATTTTATTTTCCAGGATGTTTGAGCATTGGTGCCTGTACATCCTCTCAGTGCTCACACTATGGATGAAAGCATTTCATTCTCAATTTAACACACTGGGAAAATGAAGCATCTGATTCAAAAGGACAGAGAATTTAAAGCTGGTAGGGTTAAAATCTGTTTGTGCCTTCAGTAGTCTTGCTATTGACCTTAGCAGGGCTTGGATTAGTGCCTGCAAGATGTGGAATTGAATTTCAAGAGTTATTGACTGAGTCCTCTTCAGTATACCTCAGCACAATCACCTTCTGAAGGCACAGAGTCCCGGCACTCCTAGAAGGACATTCCATGAGTGTTGAACTGGACTCCAGCACTTTGCTCATGCTCTTGTAGATTGATTCTAGTTGTAAAAGAAACTGATGACAAAGCCGTGTACTTATTTAACACAGGCAAAGTTACTTACAAAGTCACATTTACTTGGATGTGCCAGGAATAAGTGGTAAATAATTTTCTTCTGCTTAATTCACAAATGTGTTCTGATTAGCGTGCAGCCTGAAAGCGCTCCTCCCCATGCCCAGATTCACAGTGTTTGTGGACATGAGTTTTCCTGTGGTCATCTCCCTCAGATTTGTTTTTCTCTGTGTCTGCACCAGTGCCAAAGAAAAATTCAGAGAACTGTACCTTATTGAAACCTGCTGTCTTTGCGCTGGGTGAGAACATGTGCCTGTGGTCTGGGCAGAGTTTGCTGTTATTTCATGTCACTAGCCCTGGAGAAAAGCTGAAATGTATCTGGTGGTTGTCTTAAGGACAGAACAGCAAAAGTTAAATACACCTTGTGGTAGCACTTGACAGATGATGACCTTTTTCCTTGGCTGTGACATGGGGCCTGAAAGGTACTTGTGGGACAGGGAGAACGTGGCCTTCTGTCCATCATCTTGTGCCTGTGCTTCAGAATGCGGCAGCTCTACCGTGGATATTGGATTCAATATGAAATTTAATATCTGGCTGGGCTTGTAGCAGACCCTACACCTGTCCAGAGGGATTAACAAAATGCCTCATTTGGCATCTCCTGATGCCAGGAGAGGACTGGTATGGCACAGTGTGTTGTGTGCTAGCATGGTGACCTGCTTTGCATGCCACTGAGCTCCCAAGTTTTATTGGCAAGTAACAGAGGTCCACCCACAGCCAGAGTGTGCTGCACAGGGTGGTCTTCTGTGACTGTCAGAAACCTGACTTGTAAAACCAAGATTAAGATTATTAACATAGCCTAAGGACTTCTTTGAATTATGTGTTGCCCTTTTACCTCTGACTTCATCTCCAGGCATTCATCATGAATATTTACTATATGGCCACCACTGCGTCTTGCAGAATAAACAACAGCCTCCAAGTTTCAAAGCTAAATCTGAAAAGCAATACATATCCATCGATACTGAAAAAAAAGCATCACACCCAGAGCAAATCCTTTTTCAAAACCCACTTATTAAAAAAAGTAATGTAATATCATGACTTTTCATTAATACTAGTCTTCACTAAGCCTAAAGCAAATCCTTGCTTACTGTGCACTTGCTATGCTTGTTGTACAGGACTGCCTGAAGGTGGTGAAGGCTCACAGTCAGTGCGTGAAGAACAGGAAGCGTGCAGCTGAGACAGATATGAGCTCTTTTAGAGTAGTTCTCAGTCCTCAGTTGTCCTTCCTGGAGAATATGAGTATGGATGTTTCACAGGAATAATAATGCTAATTTTCAGTCCCCACAGAGTGTTTTACACCTGCAAAGTGCTATAAAAATGTGAGCTAATACTCTCCAGTAAGTGAGTATTGCTGTGCCTGTTTTGTAGATGCAGAAATGAAGATACAGAAAGGTCAGAGGGCTGACCCAGGGCCACATAGCTTCTTAGCAGCAGATTTAGGATGAAGAAACTGGTGTCTCTCTGGTCACATTTCATTAATCATGCTGCCTTTTTTAAATTAGCTGAAAGCTCATATATATATATATATGTGTGTGTGTGTGTATGTATGTATGTATAAAACGCTTGAGAAGGAGTTGTTTCCCTCTTCCCTCTTTGCTTCTTCAAAATAAACAAGCTCCTGAGCTACCAAACCCCAAGTTTACACGTATCATTAAATACTTTCCAGTTGCTAGCCAGAAAACTCAGCAGAAAATCTGTAGAACACCAAAGTAACTCTCTTCTTTTAAATAATTGATGATGCCAAATAGCAGCAGTGTTATGCCAACAAAGAGATCGGTCTCTCAAAATATTTTATTCATTATGCCTCAAGAAATGCAAAGCCTTGTTTTTAACGAAAGCGAATTTCAGAAGTTGGCTCTCGGTTCCTCTGAAACATCTGCTTATTACAATTCTTGGTGTTAAAGCACTGGTGCTCCCTGGTAAATCTTTCAGCTTTAAGTAATACGTATGGAAGTCTTGGCAAGGAGATCAGGAAGGAGAAAGAGAAATGCTTGCCAAATATTCATTTTACTTTATGAGGCTGTAGTGGTATATGTTAATAGTACATGTGTTGAGGTGAATCTAGTAATCTGAATAAATAACAGGACAAGAAGGAATTAATTCCAAGGTCCAAAAAGACTCCATTCTGTGCAGATGTAAATTCATATTCCAGTGTAAAATGATTAGAAGTCTTGGCTAACTAGACATCTATAAAGCAGCCAGAAATGGATCTTTCTCTGTACTGTTTGTAAATCAAGGTCACTTATGTGAGAAGGCTATGTTGTGATAAATCTGTCTGACAATTAGATGGAGAGGACATATCAATGTTAAATTATATTCCTTTTATGCTTTGGGCAGAAAGCAATGTAAACACTACAGTAGCATTATGAAAAGAAAATTGCATTCCAGATGATAACAGATATTCATAGTGCATGGTTTTACACGTTAATGTGCTACATTTTACTCAGTCATGTTAATATTTTAGATTATGTAACATTCCCCTCTTTATGTGTAGTTTATTTTTTTCCCTGAGAATGCAGCTCCCTCCTCCTCATCCCCCTGCCCCGCTTCCTTTCCCTTTCTCCCTTTTCCTCATCCCCCTCCCCCGCTTCTTTTCCCTTTCTCCCTCCTTCTCTCTCTCTTCCCCTATTTCTCTGCCTTTTCCACTTTTCTATTTTTCCTTTTCTCCTCCTAATTCTCACAGTGATGCTTATGAAACAAACAAGGAGAATGGACTTAAAGGGAACTGTCCATACAAGAAAATTTTCACAGGTAGTTTCAAGATTTATAAGCCAGGATGTTTTATGTTCTATACTTACAGATTCAATCTGTGTACCAGGCTTTGATCCAAGCCTTAGCATGATGACTGGAATCACTCCAATTAACCCAATGATACCAGGCATGGGGTTAGTGCCACCACCACCACCAACAGATGTGCCTGTAGTCAAAGAAATAATTCACTGCAAAAGCTGCACACTCTTCCCTCCAAACCCAAGTAAGTGCATCTGAAGAAAGAATGTTACTTTCCTAAATACATTGCATGAATATTTTTTATCTAATAACAGTTATACTTTATAATTACAGGCATGTGTAGTCTTTTCTTCTAAGGTCTATTCTGTGTGTAAAGTATGTTGTGGTATAAGTGCATCCTTATTTCACCTCTGTAAAGTCACACAAAAAAACCATGAAGCTTGTACAAAAAAGAAAAATACTTAAAGAAAAGTGATACAGCCTAAGGATCTACACTGCTCATAGTATATACCTGTCTTTCCTGCACATCAGGATGTCACAAAACATAAAGCTTATATGGTGCTGTTTATCTCTGTGCTCCCCTTCAAGTGCCTGTAGTTAGATGGGACCAATTCAGGCTCATGTCCCTGAACACGGTATCTTGCACCCCAAACTGCCTCTCTACAGTCCCTTTTTGAGGGACATGAAGGGAAAGGTGGCTACAGCTTCTCTCCTGCCATTTTTCAAAAGGTTAAACATGGCAGATGAGTTCCTTTTTCTTTTTGAAAGCGGGAATCAGGTTCACTCCTGTTCCTGCTGTGACTGTGCAAATGGAAAACTTCCCAGTCAGATACCAGCTCAGGCACAAACTCTGATTTTGTGTGTTGGCCCCATGAGTTTCAGAGCCATCATGCCAGTGACTTTCACTATCACTGTGAAATGAAAATGTTGAGAAAATATTCAGGTGCTCTGGATTTTCAGTGTATCCAGATCACAGTTTAATCAAACTGGTTATGTATGTGTGTTTGTATGTATGTATGTATATGTACACTCTAAGGTTGCATCCTTCTTTACTGTATTAAAGGGCCAAAAAAGTAAGTCATATTAGTCATATTCATTCTTAGAGAATTACTTTCACTGTGTATAAACAAGGTGGTGTTATGATAGCTTTTATTTTTTATACGGCTTTCAAAAATTTAACAGTTTTCCCGATATAAGTGTGTATAAATTCTCTCTCTATATACATGAAGGTAGCATTTTTAGCTACTCCACCTCATGAGCACTTGTAAACAATGAGGTTATCCTTCCCCTGTGCTGCCGTCTGCTCCATTATCTGGCAACAAGACAAAACAGATAACCGGCGGAGTGTTTTCATCATGCTGTCACTTTGTTGTGTTTCCCACTTTGTTTTTCTGTTTGCTGTGCTCCTGTACTCTGAGACAGAAATGAAATTATGTTAATACCAGGGAAAGGCGTCCAG